>NW_028317805.1:5980000-6285000 GCF_062004578.1 Staurois parvus | reverse complement strand
GTACAAAAGTTATGTTTAGGTTTGCTGTGTTAATGGGAATACAAAAAAAAAAAACATAGTGGGGGGTTCTCAAATTTGACTGCAAAAGTAGGAGTACACGTTAAAGAAGCTTAACTCCAGGAATAGTAAAAAACACCCCTTGCAGTCGTTCCCCCCCCCACCCCCCCACACTGCAAGGGTTAAATGCTCAGTAAGTCTAGGGGTTGAAGAATATGCTGGTATACTTACCTTTTTCCTCACTCCAGCAGGCTTCTATCACACTGCTACCAATCTTCCCAATGCCCCAAGGAACCCTGGTCAGTGGTCACACGCTAACGTCATCAAGTACAATGCAGGATCAATAGTCCTGCATTGTACGTGACGATGGCAAAGGACCGCTTACAACCTGGAGCGTCAGAGAGAAGAGGTACAAGGTAAGTATTACACGGGATTAAAGTATTACACTTTATTCCTTTGCCCCTAGACTTAACGAGTAATCTTGTATGGTGTGGGGAGGGTGCTACTGCAATGGGGGGGGGGGGGGTTTGAGCTGAAAGGCAAAAGTGACCTCTCTAAACGTTTGCAGCAATTAACATCTCTAAGGGCCCATTTGCACTTTTGTTGGATTGTGCACATTAATATTATGCTAAGGTAGCCCACTTATTAGTGATTGCTCAACGTACCACAAAAATGTGCATGACCACGTTTTAAAATGCAGCACACCATGCTGAACATTGGGTTCTACTATATGCTGCATTAGGGTGCCATTCACAATGAATGGTACATCAACGCACTGCATAGAGAAGGTGCACTGCCATGTATTGAGGAAACGCCCGATAACGGGCTCATTTCATCATGCATTGCCACAACACAAGTGCAAATGGAAAGTGCAGGTACCTTAGTTCCTGTGTAGTAGGAGTCTAGACCAGAGGTCTTCAAATTTTCTTAACAAAGGGCCAGTTTACTGTCCTTCAGACTTTGAGGGGTCTGGACTATGGCCAGCGTGAGTAAAAAATGCCCTGGCGTCAATAGGAGTAAACAATGCCCCATCATTGGTATTAGAGGGAGAAATATTGCCCCATTGTTGGTATTAGGGGAATGGATAATCCCCCATCATTGGTGTCAATGGGAGGAATAGTGCCCTGCCATTGGTGTCAATGGGAGGAATACTGCCCCATTGTTGGTGTCAGCAACAGGAATTATGCCCTATTGTTGGTGTCTGTAGAAGGAATCGTGCCTTGCATCAGTAGGAGGATTAATACCCTAAAGGCCTGATAAAGGCAAGCAAAGGGCCACATCTGGCCCCCAACCTGCAGTTTGGAGACCACTGGTCTTGATACACCATGCATGTTCAATAAGGCAAGACAAAGTGCACTGATGATATGCAAAGTGTAATAACTCATAGGTTCCAGATATTACCAGTCTACCAAAATTATAAAACATTTGATTGGCTGATAGGGAGCACTGCATTATTGAGCTATACGATATGTTTTCAAAAGGTGCAAATCTTACAAACTGGAGAAATATCACTTAAGAATTCAATCATGAATCCTTTAGCCAATGAATAGTGTTGATATAATGATATGCTTTTTCATATACTGTTATAAGATACGTCATTACATATATTATGCGAAGGTTGGAATGCAAAGCACTGGTACAAATATAATTTGTCTTGCAGCACCGGAGTCAAAGGTTCATTTACTGCCAGATTTACAATCTGCTGGGGTTTTCATGCCCGCCCAACGTTTGCATGGAATTTGTCTGATCTCCCAAGACCCCAAAACAAGCTGGTAGGTTTACCACTGCCAACCCAAACCAACAAAAGAATTTGTAGCAGGAACATTAGAATGTCAGCTCTTTCGCTGGCAAGGGCTGATGGGAATGGTCTATGTGGTCTTTGATGCGTTACGGATTATGTTGGCGCTATATAAAAGAATCCAGTTGTTTGGTAACTGTGCCAAATGAGAAGCCTTTGTGAGCAGGCTGGTCAGTGGCCGCGGATGGCAGCAAGGAAGTGCAGCGGGTGATAGGAGCTGTGTTTTCTCACCAGATGTGTAAGAGTGTTTCGTCTTTCACTAGAGACAAGCTGGAGCCGTCTCTTTCCGTTAGCGAGGGCCTTGCTACATGTCTTACAACAACACAAATATATGTCTTTTCCTTTCCACACATGTTAAACTCATTTCCTAGTGAATTATGGAGAAAACACAATACTGTCTCTGCTGTGGATTCCAAACCGCACTATTCACCCATAACCCAACATTAGGGGATGATTTGATTCCTATAGTGAGAAAACGGTTTTCTGATAGCTGTGTAACTTTAAAACCATTAAACCCCCCCCCCCACCCCACCCCTAGTCCTGTCTTGAAGTAGACTTTGGAATCCACACAGTAATTCAGGTTACAGCTATGCAAACTAGAACAGTTGGCTCTGTTTTGCTTCAATTACAAACTTTAGGCTACGCTAACCATAACAATAATATAACCACCGATCAACGTTCATCCACAAAAACAAATAGCGGCAAAGCTAATATTTCTCTTCTTTCTCATCCGCAAAACCGGTGCAATTAATCCAGCGCGGCAAACGATATCTGGGCTGATACCTATGCCTTACGTGAAAATCCCCCAAAGTAATGCCATGTCAGTTTTCCTCGTCCGTATAGCTTTGACCGCAAACATTTTTGAAAGATTCCCCATTAAGATAAACTAACAAGAGGGGCTTGTGTTCTGGCAGCCTGCTGGAGTTGAATGGTTTTCATTTTCTTGGAGTGCAAGTTTCGCAAGCTCTGCCAAGTACAGGTTAAGCTCCCAAAAAAACTTTTCCCTTCCTGTAGCCTTCCTTGTCAATCACTTCCTGGCATTTGCAGCATCGGTTTCTATCAGTGAAGATTTAATCTAGCACTCCATCAGGTCTTCTACCCTGCCACAACAATCACTGAGATATAAGTATATCATTAGCCCCCCTGGAAGGAGCCAGAGAGAAAACAGCATGGGCAATCTAATTTTCAACACATGTATGGGACTGCTGATTCTCAACGTTTTCATCTGCCTGGTAAATGAGAAGAGCTCAGCCAGGAGGGATAAACACATGTATACACAGAAGTTTGATCACATAATTCCGAACTGGTGCACCCGCCTAAATAGTGCATTAAGTATTTGTTCCTGATATCTATACAACTTTGACATATTGCACAGCACTTTAAGCAAAACAAATTCCATTCACATCGATCTCTGTTCCTTGAAGGAGCTCACATGGCAATGTCCTTAATATTCTTGTACACACTCTGTGGCCAATTTGGAAGGAAGCCAATTAACCTACCGGCCTGTTTTTTGGATTGCAGGAAGAAACCAAAGAGCCTGAAGGAAATCAAGCACAGAGAACATACCGACTCCACGCAGATAGAGTCCATCATGGGATTCAAACTCAAAACCCTAGCATTACAAGGCCAAAGTGCCAATCATTTAGGCACATAAATATAATAGAATAAACAAGATACTATACAATATTCTATGAATATAAGTATTATAATCTTATTCTAAAAGCATAACGAACTTCTATCTGAATGTTAGTGGTGAACATGATAAATACGTAGGGGTTGATTTATTAAAATTGGAGAGTGCAACATCTGGTACCACTGTGTATGGTAGCCAATCAGTTTTTAACTTCAGCTTGTTCAATTAAGCTTAGAAACCAATAAACTTCCAGGTTTTTTTCAGTCCAGAGCTGCACCAGATTTTGTTCTTTCTAGTTTTAGTAAATCAACCCCATAGTTGGGTTAATGTCAAGCACTGTGATCTTGCATGGTTTGGGAGTCCTGGGTTAAAATTCCACCAGGAACTCTATCTGTATTTAGCTTTTTCTGTGCCTGTTTAGGCTTCCTCCAGGTGCTTCAGTTTCCTTCTATTAATGTAAAAACATATCGGCACGAGAACTGCCTTCTACCTTGGAGTGTGTCTCCATGTTTAACTTTGGCAGGGCCATTAGAGCTCCTTCAGGATCAGCACTGAAGTAAATACACTTCTCAATATGTTGGTCCTATACAATAATGAAAACCATAATCTTTCAGTGAACCTACAGGATGGGTACAATATTCAAGGTTGTGTGTACATCTATACATTTTCACAGGTCAATCATGATTAGAGTACAAAGAAAATAAACAGAGGGCGCATTGCCTAGAGCTAATCAATCATGATTAGGGGGTGCAATGATCTCCACATTTACATAAAAAGTATCATTTGAGGCCTAAGAAGGTTTAGAAGGCCCAAAGTGTCCTTATAGATGACATTTCCCTCCCTATGGCCTGGAAATCAAAAATAAAGATATGTATGATAAACCCTTTTGCAACCTCTGTATGGAAACACATGGTAGCATGAAAAAAGTTTAAAGTCTGTTCTCAGCAGTGAGTAGATGAACTGCAGACCTTGGGCTCATGAAGGTGTCACACATTCTTTCAGCCACAAAGTTTTTAAGGCAGCTTGACACCAGTGGTGGGTTTCTGGATGCTAATGAAATGAACACTTCCAAGCATTACCAAAATGGCCAGCTTTTGAAAGCCAACACCTAAGAAGCCTACAAACCACAATGCAACAGCTCAAGGTTATTCTGGCTAACAGACTGAAGGCAGATGGAATCTTGACAATTACTTGATGCCTATTCACTGTATCAGCCATTTTCATCCTTAGGATTCATTTATACTATGCCATAAACCACCCGACACGCAAGATTTAAGCCTTGGGATACCAGACCACCACTATAGTTTGTCAAGCTATGACACGGGTGGATTCCCACAAACTAAAGCTAATTGGGATTGTCTTAAATGTGCGTTAACATCAATTCAGTGGTTATAACCCATAACAAGGGTCGCTGTCTCCGGCTTTTTGGTGATGACACTTGTCACATAACATTGTGACATTCAGAAAGCGAGGCATGCAACAACCCACCAGCTATATTTACCTGGTCCTTCAAATGTCTACGGAGCAAAAACGATTTTTATGACATTTTTTTTAAACCCTTGGCATTCAAAGACAACAGCCAGAAAAGATCAATTGAAAGAACTAAACCAAACTAAATATATATGGCTTATTATTTGCACAGATGTAAAGGCGAGTGTGTCTTGTTCCTTCCTTGGCAGGAATTAAGGTATTTTAACCGGCATGTGTAGCTTTCAGCTCCACAGGGCAGTCTACTTCACAGTTCTTAGAACTTTATAAGTAGCACACCATACTGTCAATACTCAGGAATGAAAATGTGAACAGCGAGAAAATACTTCTAACCCAACACTGGAAACAATGTCAGAAAGTTAAAGTACATCTAACTTCTAACTGGATGACATTTTAAAGCACTGTGTATCAAGCAGCTTTTTTCAAATAAAATGCTGTTTTCCCTTTTTTCAGCCATTTTTGCATCTGCAGCTTCTGTCTACATGCACTTGCTCCAGCATGGGCAACACAGCATTGTTCTATATCAACCTCCTGATGGTGACAACAGTGGACCATGACTGAAATTTGTGTCGGCACAGGTAAAAGTTGCTACCTTCAGGGGCGGTGTGATTAGGTGACAACTAAGGAGCAATCGGGAGAGTGCTGTGACTCTATAACAGGAAGTGCCTGAACAAGGACCTTCCTGGCAAGGTCACTATGTATTCGTTTACAGAAAGCAGAATATTTAAAAATAAAAACCTAATAAAGCTTACAGAATGTAGACATTGGGTTTTGATCTATTTTAAGTCCTATATGTGAACAATGATGTAAGTCATTGTTACATAAAAGAACAAAATGTACTTTTCAAGAAAAAAAAACAGAAAAAAAAAACTTATAAATGCTAAACATTGAAGCCGTATCTTTAGCAATCAGGTAGGATTTGCAATACAGCATGTCTCTTGTTGAACCTGGCTAATGGCCATTGTGTTCCACGTACCAACTTCCTCTAAAGTGAACTACTATCAAAAGGTCTTAGGGGGGCACTTTTAAAATGGAACTCCAGCCAAAACTCTTCCTTTCATTTTAAATAAAATGGAAAAGGGTTAGAAGCTCCATCAGGTTTTACATGCCCACTGGAGGGATGTTTCTTCACTTCCTGCCTCAAAAACATAACAGTGAGTGAATGGAAATTTCAGTTCTGACAGTTTCCTCCAGAACAGGTATCACCATATGAAGAGATCTTCACTGTTCACGGAGTTCAGATTCTCTGAAGAGCAAAAATGAATCGCTTTGTCACACTGTCAGGTGTTCAGGCAATCCTGACACCCCCTGAATGCCTCTGGGTTTTTTTTGTTTTTTGGGGGGTTTCTTTTGCTGAATGACAAATTTAATGGTATTAATGCATTGCAACCGCAATCCATGTGTGCAGTTTGTGGCTGCGACATTTAATAGGTTGATGCCACCTGTCAACTCAACAAGCCAAGTAAAACTTGCCGTGGCCACAGCATGTGAACACACCCCTCTGGCTGTATGTTGGCATTAGGTAGATGGTCAAGGGCAGTAAAACCGCTTTTCAAATGCCTGTTTTTTACCAACTCCAGTGAGGCCTTAAACTTTGGATTTCCCATCATTTATATTGAAGATCGATCACCCAAATGGCAACACAGTATTGAAACCTGAGAGGTTTTCACCTTTCTGCTATCCAAAATTTTGGCTTGATTTCGGTTTTAATTATCACACATCTACTCCAACCTGGACAGGTGCAGGGCAAGATCTGTGAGAAGTCCCCAACCTGACCCAGACTGAAGAAAATGGTTTTATAGCGTAGACAAAACTATCCCTGAAAATTCATATATTCAAGATTACTTCACTGGAACATAGGTGGATTAATCACTTCGGGAATGGAGGAGCAAGACCTCCCTTTGCTTTCCAAAAGGACAATAAACAAATTGTTGGTAAGGCCTTAGGAAATGGTTTAGCTCAAAAGGCATATAGCTTTTAGAAAGTGTTTTTTAGATCAAATCTAGATGTATGATGTCTTAGAGAAGGTCTACAATCATTAGGACATGCTTACAATCCTTCCCACTAAGAACACTATAAACAACACTGTAAACGCAAATCTAGCAGACTCCTTGCACACTAATGATCTGCTGTGTTGAATTGCACTCTGACATCAGATATTACCAAGCTAATGAACCCTGTGGATATGTTCATAATTAAAAGGCAATGTTCCAGTCCTCTTACGTTTTTCATGCAACAAGTTCCAAGATCTTTGCCTGTTCAGTTTATCTACTTGAAACCTGCAGTGACTGAGTAACCTCACAGACAAAACATGAGAATAGAAAACCTAGCCAGACCAAAAGAAAATATATATGGGATTTTTGAAGTGCAAGTATGTTTTACTCTGAATCCCCAGAACACACACACACATATACACATACATACATATATACGCACACATATACATATACCTCAACACACTAATTTATACTTCTATTAAAGAAAACAATCAGTTTGTTGGAAAAATAGCATTTACAATCTGATTACTTTTTTTTCTTGCTACGCAGCCAAAGCCTTGAAGTTAGCAGATTTTTCCATCACCTCATGCAATTCATCAAAGGCATCCTTAGAAAACCACAGGGCCAGGCATTATCTATCATTTTCACCTGATAAGGCCACAACAGAAGCACTGAGTGGTTAGCATCAGGGCAAGCCTCGGACTATAGTTTTTGACAGGTTGGCCAAAAAAACCCACCCACTTCCGCACAAACACATGCTGCTTTCATATGCCTCTTGCTAAGCTCTGCAAGATGCCAGGGGTTCTGCATCTTCAAGGGCTATGGCTCTATCGAATTATTTGCAGCGAAGGAAGAAAATTATAAAAAATGGCTAAGTCGTTGACCTTGTTTTGTTTTGTTTTTTTCACCATTTGCCGATCATAATCTGAAGACGTAAGCGTTTCAATTCAGAATCACGCCTCGTCACCCCTCTTGATCTCAAACTAATAACACAGTGGAGAGTGTTTCCCATCATGTCTGCTATTATGCGAGAGCTTACAAGTGGATACTTGTGCAGTGTTTTAAAATTAGCGGGGTCTGCTGTGGCACTGCTTGGAATTTTGATGTGGAAATCAAAAATGTGTGGGTGGTAAGTTTTGCAGAAGGAACACAGGTCACCAAAACCACATTATCCACAAACAGCTATTGGCATGAAATAGCAGAAAATGGTCTTCCTCGTTTTCATTTGACCCTACAAATGTAAAGCCAGGACAGGAGGAACCGTCAAAAACACGGATACTGTTTGTGTTATCTAATACGCCTGCTGTGCACAGATTTTCTCTCACTTTCAAAGACCCACTCAAAGAACAATTTCAAGCTACATTCAAATGAAAGTACATGAAAAAGACTTGATTATGGCCAAACAAGCCAGAAACCTCAACTGTAGTATGGCAGAAGTAAAGCATCCTGGGAAAGTACAACTGATGCATGGACACCTACACATGATAATGGTGAAATTTCCTATACTCTGTTCTTACTAACCAGAGAAAAATGACATACAATGGTGGAGCCACACACTTTATTTTGATAATTTTGTATCAAGCAGCAAGTGCTAAAAACAAAACCATTAATCAAAATTTCCCATATCCTTGGAATCAATGCCAAATTTGCTGGAGAGGGAATGACACACAAAAAAAAAAAAAATGCTGCTGTTTACTCAGAAATTAATTTATTACTGAAATCTTTGAAGCATATAAGAAAGCCAGAGCAAATACTTCCTCTAAAATAAACCAGGTTTAGTCTCTAAAAAAACAAAAATCTAATATATAGGTCTGATCATTTTGAGAGCATTGCTACTTTATCACAGAAAAAAAAAAAACTTAAAACAAAACAATCATTTTCTCCTGCAGGTTATCCAAATTTAAATAGAGAGCCTTGGATCTCTGAGTGATGTGTAATTAAAATTATTTTAAAAAATCCTCCTTGACAGGCAAAGGCTTAGCCAAAATGTAAATGACATTAAAGAAGACAATGAATTTAATTTTATTTAATGTCCCTTTTTGCAGATCCTCATTTACATAGCATTTTTAACAAAAGCATTGACCTTATAAATGCTGGCATTTGTACAGCTTCCGCAGTGTTGAATTTAATCATGCTTTCACAAACCCATCAGGGAGAACACAGCAAGTTCTCTGGATGGGTATGGAGTAGGAATTAAAAAAAGAAAAAAAAAATTATAAAAAACATAGGATTGGTCAAATGTTTACCCTACTTGCTTCAGAAAACAACCTTACATGAATAGTGTAAAAGGTCTAGGGAATAGCCCATCGCTGTTTGTGAGGCTCAGTGATAATCATACATAATCATTTGGAAATATAGCTAATAAAAAATATAATGAGTGCTCAGCAAAATCGGCATTAGGCCCAAATTACATGATATTAATACTAGAACAGGTGCAGAAAGGCGCTTTAAATGAGGTAAATGAATAAAAGGTCCCAGAGCACAACTGTGTGCACTGACAAAAAGTCAATCACATGAATAATTCAGTGACTGGGGCTGCCAGCAAAGGTCAGCTTTCTATGACCTTTGAGACAGGAAGTGAAAGGAAACACTGTTGGCTACAAAAACTCCAATCACTCTTTGGCTACTGTTCTACAATTACAAAATACGTAACCCAGCAGAGAGGGGGGAAAAAATAATCAATACTGTTAGGAATTTCTACAATTCGGAAAATAAGGTGTAAAAAAAAAAAAATTAAAAAAGAATTTTCATTTTTTGCTGTTAATTTTTTTTCTATTTTTTTATTTTCAAATCTACATTCCTTAATATAAAAATTGCCAACTATGCATTTTAGGCCACATAGTCTTACAACCCTACCAGGTTGAAATTTAGCAGCAGCTGTTAAATATGACAAAAGTTTTTTTTTTTTTCCTTCCCTCTCTCTCTCTCTCTCTCTCTCTCTGTCTCCCCCCAAATCTCAAGCTTTTCCAACTGTGTATGAAAGAAAATGGTTTAAACAGATGTCTGGCTTACATACAGGAAAGTAGGACACACTTGGAATGATAAGTCTCCTAAACTCTATAGAATAATGCCAAATTTATTTGGAGAAGGGGGGCATTTACTACCCAGAGAGATGCCAACCAGCAGTAGGACTGTGATGGCACCATCTGGAAAAGTGTTGCAAAGCATGCTATTAGGAAACACAGTAAACACAGTGGCCAGTGTCGAGCTGCCATTGCTTCTCCAGTTTGCTGTTTCATGTTTTCATAGTAATGTAATCCCTGCCTCCCACTTTCTTCCTCCACAATCAGTCTTTTCAGTTCCCAACAGTCAGAAACTAGGTCCTTGTGTACAAAGAAGTCAAACAAGGGAAGAGAGAAAGTAGCTGGAAAGGGAAAGGAGCTTACCAAGAATTTCTATAGGTTGCAGTAAAACATGCTATGCAATGGCTAGAGAAGAATTATTTCATCTCGTAGTGTGGTTTTGGTTTAAGAGTCACAGCAGAATCCGGTAATCATTCACAGCCATAGGAATGCATCGGTGAAACTGGAGAGATTTATCTGTTCATAGCTGTGATAGGTAGACAATGGGTGTTCCAAAATGAAGAACATCTGCTTTTGTGTTTTCCAAGAAAACATTATTCCACTATGAATATGATACTCTCATCCTTTTTAGAAATACCACAAAGAAAATATGACCCGCTCCTCTCTTTTATTCCTAACATTTTTTTTTCAACTTGGTATATAAAAAATTCCCACAGATTTTGCATCCTTTTCGTCAAATCATTTCCTGTTCTACGGTTGCCTAAGTGCCCTACGGATGGGGCGAAAGGCGTATTTTGAAAACGCAAAGTGACAACTTCATTCATTTGTTGGCATTGCTCAACTGCCGTTCTGTCACAACTGGGCAGTCAGTGCTGGGTGATGGTGGACAAACGCAAAGGTTTTTTAGAAAAATAAAAAACCCCATTGGTCTAGATTGTAAAGCTTGCAAGATATTTTATTTAACATGCATTTGTTGAGGTTGTTCACATGACTGGAAGAAGTGAAGTATTTAGCTGAAAATATCCAAAACTAGATCTAATGAGATAATTGTCCACATTTCACATTAAAAACGCCAACCAGACGTGTTACAACTACTTATGGAAACTGTAAATTGACCTAAATTGCTTGAAGTGCTATAACTAGCGAGTCGATTTAAAAAAAATTGACAATTTTGGAAGGCGTGTAGGCCAATATGCTAGGACAAGTATTACATTTCATTACTAAGAAATGAAAAGGCTATAATACACTATTTTATACCGGCATTTTTCTTCTAAAATGTATTTTTCTTTTACATTTAAAAACACTTCAATTTGAATTTGGCCTAGGATATGTTGGATGTTTTGGGTGGTCTAAGACTTCCATGCTAACCACGCAAAGCAAATTAAGAGAAATAATATTTTGTCACTTTTAAGTGACAGCACTTTTAGCAAGCTAAAGATAATTCAGTTTCCATTGAAATACACACTTCACATTCACATCCAATGTGAACCAAATGACTGAAATACCTATAAAATTGTCATATCTTTAAATTTAGAAGCAAAGCAGATTTTTCATCAATAATTAAGATCTCCAAAGCATTTATGAGAGGCGCAAATGGAGCTTCAATCTCCCTTATTCAAATAAACATGGTGAAGCCATTAACTAAATGTTTCTTTGATTTTTTTTTCTCCCTGATGCTTCCAGAATATCAAATTATAAGGCACTTGTCTAAAGGTACAAAATACATTTTCAATCTGCACTTGACATACCTCAATACAATGATAATCAGTAGTGTAATTCCATCTATATATGCTATCTGGCGTTAACACACTTTATCATAAGTGTATCAGAAAATGATGGCCATATTTTTAAGGAGCAATGAAATGGAATACAAAATGAGTTTAGGAGTGGAAATAAAAATAAAACATTAAAAAAAAAAATCATAAAAAAGTCTTTATTAAAATTTTAGAAAATGTTAGTTATTAAGCTTTGAAAAAAAAAAAAAAGCAAGCTCCAGCGAGGTTTAAGCAGTAGTATTTAAATCTGCAAATATCATCATATTCTGTTAAAACCACAAAGCTTATGTTTTATTCTGCACTAATAAAATCCAACTGCTTAAAAAGGAAACAGTAGAAAAAAAAAACTAAAATTGTTTGCCGAATTTTACAGCATTTCAGCAGTTGAATACTCAAAACAAACATTTGGGTGGCTTTTTAACCGATTTTTTTTTTTTTTTTCTAGTTAGGATTCTATGAAGTGTTGAACTTGTTTCTAGTTGTCTGCCACAAGCCCAGAGTGGCAGCAACAACTGGACAAGCCTATTTGATTACTAATAAGAGAGTTGTCCCCTTCTGTCAGATACCGAACATTCTCCACTAAGCAAACAGATATGCCGCCTAGTTAAACATTAGCATTACTCTCCACTAGTAGTTACATATTTCTTAAGGCTTCCTGGGACTTCTCCAGATTTAATTTTTCATTTACTAGACAGCAAACTTCACCAAGAAAATATACATTTGCAATAAAAGCCAACGAAACACAACCTTCATGTAGCCAAAACACCTGGAATTTCCCGTTTTCAAGAAAAAAAAAAAAAAAAATGTGTTACAATTAAATGCCCCGGATTGGCCACCGCTTATGAAATTCACTGCCAATCATCTGAAAATGATATGATTGGTTCAATGTTGGAGGAGGGTTAGCCTTGCAACCTCATCTGACCATATCACAAGCAGCTTTCTATCTCACAAGTGTTTTGTGTTTCTCTTTTAGATCAGCGAGTAAAAAAAAAAAAAAAAATCAATGAAATAAATTTACAGACTACATAGGCCTGTTGCGTTTGTGTAAACGTACTTCAGGAAATGCAACCAGCGCCTGCAATCAGTTTCAATTAAACCAAGTTTGGTTTGTTAGTTACCTATTGGCTCTGCGAGGCAAAATGACAGCTACAATTGAGGGGGGAAATTAGAATGCATTCAAAACGTAATTGATGGCAGATTAAATTAATTTTAACATTGGACAACAAATGTAGTACCCTGCCACCCAGACCTCGGTTGGGGGCAGTGCCACAGAAAGAAAGCGTGGAAAAAAAAAATTAAACACTTGTTAACAAATTAGCAAAACGCATTCTCTGACATCCCTTTTACGTTAAAAGCCAAAACTCTCTAGGCAGAGGAGCTCATCGTAGCGAGAGGCGAGGCAGATGAAAACCGCTTCCCCAGACAACTCACAAGCAATTATCGAATCCCTACAGAGTAAGGCACCGGGTTTCCAAGTCAACCCACCTGTATACGGTAACAGAAGAGGACAACAAGCAATGCAATGTACAGAGCAAACCCTTCCCTGCCCTGGCAATCATGGCGAGGCCTAGTAACGATGTACGGAAGAGGAGGGCAGAAAAAAAAAAAGAAGAAGAGGTGCTTACCTGTCAATGATAACTGGGTCTGATGGGGTTTCGTTTCTGTTACCACAACTTTTTTTGTCACAGCATCGACTGTATTAAAAAAAATAAATAAAAAATAAAACAAAAAAAAAATTAAGTCACGTCATTTGTAAAAAAAAAACCAAACAAACAATAAATTCCTATTAAATTTTATTTGCTTATCATATGCTTAGCATCAAAACATGAGTTCTCTATTGTACAGCACAGACCAGGAAGAAACAGGCCGCAGGCCCAAAGCTTCCTCCGGCCCTTTGCTAACAGGTAACGCGCAAGCAAACGTAGCCTTGTCATCGGCAGCGCAAAGTCTGGCAGCTGACACACTGCGGTGTTTGCCTCTGCGGCGAGGAAAAAGGCGGCAGTTTGGGAATAACTTTTTTTTCACAGCTTCTGCTTTTGTTTACCTCTAATTGTCAAGCTGTTATTTCTGGAAAAGATGCAAGATGCAACCCTTCAACCAATATTTCTTTTGGGCATTTATTAATTATAAGCACAAAAAGCACGGATGCCTCTATCAGAAAGTTCCATTGTTCCCGCTTTAAGCCCACCTTAACACCATTATTGAAACTTTAATTAAAGCAGAAATGAAACAAAAATGTTATGCTTCTTGCATTTTAAAAAAGCATACTTGTATAATGGTTACATGTCTAAATTAGCTAAATTAACACCATATGGTAGGCAAAGTATATAAAGCCTTTTAAAGCTGACAGCTAAAGTGATTAAAGAAAAGTCTACACAGTCTTCCACTCACAGCTTAAATCACATCTGTGCACTTTCTATGTTAATTGCAGTACATGCAGAAGTGGATAATAAAGAAATTCCACTTTATTGGTTGTAATTTATATTTATTACCTGATATGAGAAAAAGTCAGCTTTTGTATATTAGGGCTGCAACAATATGTCTGCTCAGAAATGGCATTTAGGCAATAAGCATAATAGCAGGGAAGAGGATGCCCCTTAGAGTACGAGGCTTGCTACTGTAGCCCAAGCTATGGTGCGGAAATCCTGTGCTATTTTACATGCCACACATAGAAAGTCAATGATGCATTTTTTATTTCCCACATAGAGGTGGGGGGAGTCTTAGAAGAGGAACAGGTGGGAAAGTGTTCTTTTGACACAGATCTCAAGTAATGCACTTGCCATCAAAACACCAATCTAAACAATACACCACTGCTCCAGGGAAGAGGTTAAGTGACAGTATCAAAATCCAATTCTCACATACATGAGCTCTATAATAAGTACAAAAGACTTTCCATTTTTATCAATAAAAGACAATTGGATAGCTCGGGGAAGGCAGAGCTTCAGAAGGGGGAAGCAGCAAGTCAAAAAAAAAAAAAAAATTATATATATATATTATATTATATATAAAAAAAACAAAAGCTGATGTCTTAACTCCTATGGCATCAATGACAGCTCCGTCAGCTACAGATTGTTTTCATTTTTTAATATATTGGAGTCACACCGGGAACATATTAATCTGCCCGTCCAAACACTCTGCAGGATTATCCCCAGTCAGCTAGGTTGACTACAAACCAATCACATGCAGAAAGTAAATAAATAAAAAAGGGAAGGACTACACTAATTAATTCCAAAAAAATTAAGCAGATGCTACTATGTATAAAAATGTGTGTGATATATATATATAGAATATATAAATACACACACATACATATACACTGCCAATATACACAGAACATTCCCAAAAACTACCATGCGTGAAAGATATAATATATAAAATAATATAAATACATAAAATGTATAAAAATATATTTTTCCTTTTCTTTTTTTTACATTTGTTTCTTTGCACAGATACTTTGCTTTTACACATTTTGCTTTTATTATATATAACTTTTTTTTTTGTTAAAGGGGAAATTGCAGGGGCACCTCCTCTAAATTAGGGCCAGTTAGCACAGCTCTCAGACAATAATTGGAGGGTCAGGCAGTTCAGTGACACACTAATGACAATCAGGTGGGGTCCCCAGATGAGAGGGCATGCTGACACTTGTAGTCCCATCAGCTCTTACCTGCACATGATCTCGTGTGTGAGCAGCACTCTGCACATCTCGGGGTTCTTGTCTTGACCCTCGTAGATAATTGCCTGTACAAAGTAAAAAATCAATTAGTCATGTTGCCCAGTAGAGGACATGCTCCAGGCTGCCCCGCGCCGGCAGCTCCCCTCCGCAGGTGCACGGCCGCACGCTTCTCTCCATGACTAATGACCGGCCGGGGAGCTGGACACATGCCGGCGGCGGCCGCTGCTGGCTGACCACACCGCGGCGGTGCAGTGCCCAGGCCTTCCTGTAGAGGGCAGCAGAGAGCAGGCAGGGGGATCCCCGTGCATGTGAGTACCCCCTGCGCTAAGCACGCCCAGCAGCCGGAGACATGAGCCCTGTACACCATTAACCTCCAGATTATTAGACGTTTACTGGTGTCAGGGGACCATTAACACCGGCACTGCTGCAAGGAACCCCCTCCTGGGGATACATACACTAAGTACACCCCCTGTCATTTAGCTCTCCATGGGGCTCATAGGGACACACACATATTAATTGCACCCCATGTCATTTACTTCTCCATGGGACATATATACTGAACATAAATAAGAACCCTGTCATTATGGAGATCACATATACTAACTATACCCTCTGTACTATTACATAGTGCATGTAGGGAACATACATACACTAACTGCACACCCTGTCATTATAAGGGTCACAGATTTTTAATAACAGCACCCCCTGTCATTCTATGATTTACACATATTAAATATCTGCACTCCCTGCTCTGATAGGGAACATATATATTAACCCCTGTCCTTACAGATAACACACACACACACATATATATTTATTTAATTTTTTTAATTTTACTTTTTTTTTTACTGCACCCCCTGCTCTGATAGGGAACATATATATTAACCCCCTGCCCTTATAGATAACACATATATATATATTTTATTTTTTTTTGTTTATTTTTTTAATTGCACCCCTCTATCATTATAGGGATCACATATACTGAACAAGCTATAACCCCTGTGATTACAACGTATGTAATGCACCCCCTGTCATTAGAGGGATCACATACTTACTACACCCTTGTCATTAAAGGGATCACATAAAATACTAACTGCACCCCTGTCATTATAGGGATCCCATACACTAACTATAACCCCTGTCATTCCTGGGAACATCATGCACCCACTGTTATTATAGGGATCACATACACTAACTACACCCTTGTTATTATGAAATAAAATACTAACAGCACCCCTGTCATTATAGGGATCACATACATACATAATAACTACACCTTATAGGGATCACATACATAATAACTACACCAGCTGTCATTATAGGGATCACATATACTAACTGAACTCCCCCCCTTGTATGAGGTTTACAGGGAACATGCATCCTAAATACAAACCCCTTTTCATGGGACATATAGGGTGCACACAGATAGCCCACTTCCTGCCAGGACCAGATTTCTCTAGCCACCGTGCCATTAGTATTAACCCATGCAGTGCTGCAGCTCTGCACATTTCTTACTGTCTTAATTTAACCCAAACAGTGCTGCATCTTTTCTTATTGTCACCTCTGTAACCGAAGCACTACCGCCTGTCACCATTTTAACCCATGCAGTGCTGCAGCTCTCCCCAGTACCCCCTTTCACAACTCTTGTAGTGCTGCAGCCTCCCCCTGCCCATTAGCTCCTGTCACAATACTAACTTATGCAATGCTCCAGTTCACTCCATTATTTTATGTGACAATATTAACCCATGCAGTGCTGCCACTCACCTCAATAAGATCTTTTACAAACTAAGCCTATGCAATGTAACAGCTCCATTGCCTCCTATCAGAATAGTAACCCACCTACCTACAACTCACCCCACAACTCCATGGCAGAATAATCATGTAGTAATGTAACATCTTATCCCATGCAGGTCTGCAAAGGTCCCTATCACAACACCTCTGCCCGGCCAATGCTCTAACCGACCTCATTACCCACCGTTAACCCATGCATTACTGTATTCGGCCCTATCACTATAATCACTCTCCTATGCAATGCTGGAACTGACCCAATTACTCTCTGTCACATTAACCCATGCAACACTGAACTTTGTAAGTATGTTAACCCATAAAATGCTGCATTTGGTCATGGCAATCGACTACAATTAAAAAAAACCCATAACACAAACCTGTGTGTGACTTCTATCTCTCTAAAAGTTTATATGTATTCTTATGCATTTTATCTGTTCTATTGTTACAATTGCCACATTTCTATTATCCCTTTAAATATATTAACCCATGCATGGCCGCGCACCTCTCTGCAATGCCATCCTTTGGACACAGTTTACAAATTGCACATCAACACACTCATTTATAACTCTCAACCTCCATTGAGTCTATTAAAGAGCCGCTGATCTGCCTGGGTCTATGTGTCTGGAAAATGATTTCTATGCAAACACTCTCCCTTGGCAAGCAATAAAGCGCTCCAGTTTGCTATAAGTTTTTTTTCCCTTGTAATGGAGATAAAATAACAGGGCCAGGAAAATGGGGGTCCTGCTAGGAGATATGGAGGAGCTGAGCGCCCTGAGGAATCTGAGTGCCTTGTGCTCTGCAATATGCTGATCACTGGATGATATTTAGAGAGAAAGCGCTAATGGGCAATCTGGTGTTTATTTTGAAAGTGCTAACAATGATTTTTCTTTGGTAAAAAGGCAGTGTGTGTGAGAGTACGGATGAGTGGCTTTTGAACATAGGCTCTGACAGATGGTGCAGGGTATAGGTGCGCTCTGCTCCTCCAGTCTGCTGGGTGGAAGGAAGGATGGCTAGAGGAGAGATGGATGGCTATGGAAGGAGAGAGAGATGGGAGGATGGAGGAAGGGGAAGTGGAAGTATGGAAGAATGGAAGGAGGAGAGGTAGGTGGATCGATATATAGATGGATGGAGGAAGGACAGATGGATATATACAAGAATGGAATAAGGAGAAGTAGATGGATATATATGGATGGATGAAGGAAGGATAGATGGATATACAGAAGAATGGAAGTAGGTGGATATACAGATGGATGGAGGAAGGACAGATGGATACAAAGAAGAATGGAATAAGGAGAAGTAGATGGATATATATGGATGGATGGAGGAAGGATAGATGGATATATAGAAGAATGGAAGGAGGAGAGGTAGGTGAATATATAGAGGGATAGAGTAAAGACAGATATAGAAGAATGGAAGGAGAGATGGATATATGAATGGATGGCGGAAGGAGACATAGATATATGAATGGATGGAGGAAGGAGAGATGGATATATAGAAGTAACGAAGAAAGAGAATTAGCTGGATATATGAATGGATGGAGGAAGGAGAGATGGATATATAGAAGAATGGAAGGAGGATAGGTAGGTGGATGGAGGGAGGACAGATGGATATATAGAAGAATAAAAGGAGGAGCGATATATGGATATATGGATGGATGGAGGAAGGACAGATGGATATATAGAAGTATGAAAGAAAGAATTAGCTGGATATATGAATGGATGGAGGAAGGAGAGATGGATATATGGACTTATGAATGGTGGAAGGAGAGGTAGATAGATATATAGAAGGATGGGTGGATTGAGGCAGGAGGATGGATGGATGAAGGAGAGAAGATTGTGTTAAATGGATGAAAAAGAAGCGGATGGATATGTGAAAGGATGGATGGGTGGGTGAATGGATGGATAGAGGAAGAGGAGATGAATGGATGGAGGAGAGATAGATATATGGAAGAAGGAGAGAGGTGAATATGTAGAAGGATGGATAAATAGCAAATGGTGGAAGGAAAGATAGACGAATATAAAACAAGTATTGAAGCAGAGGTATTTGGATGAACGGAAGGAAGGATGGATGGATGAGAGATGGATGGATATATGACAGGATGGATGGAGGAAGAAGAGATGAATAAAAAGGGGACGGTGGAAGGAGAGATAGCTGGAGATATGGAAGGATGGTGGAAGCAGTGAGATAAATGGATGGCTCCAGGGCTGAGTGCCACATATCCCAGCTCTGAAATGGACCTGCACTGCCAGCCAAAAATCCAGCCAGTATCCCAGGCGGGCTAGGTGCCATCCACAGCGGCTCAGTGCTGTTTCCTAGCCGGGGCTCATCCAGGGACCAGCTCAGCGGCTAACCACAGGCTATGTATCCATATCTGGGTCACAGCTCTTCCTGGACAGGGACTCGGCTCAGTCTAATCACTGCAGCCAACCACTGAGATCCTGGGGCCCTCCAATTACCTTCTAATTCGATGGTAATGCTGTCTGTCAGCAAAGGAAATAAGCAAAGAATATTGTTTCATCTGTAATATTATTCTGCAGCTGCCAAGAGTTGAGAAGGGAAGGAGCGAATTTAGAAGCACTTGTGCCTGAACGGACCGTGGTGACTACAGTCCCATCATGGCACAGCTATTCAATTAGACAATTAGGATCGATTTTAATATCTTTAAAAATACCAGAAACTGGAAAGAGCAAAGTGCATGAAGGGGACAATGTATCGTTCATATAAAGGATGATGTAAAGTTATCTGGGACGATCCCAGAAGTCAAGGACTGTTCTTAGAAATCAGGGACAGCTGTGGGACTGATTGCCCTCTCTGAGATCCAGGAATACACTGTAGATGTTCTGCAGCCCGGGGTGCCCTGGAAGCATTGGGCAACACCAGCTGCGCCAGGAATGACAGCAATTGCCGGCAACATGCACAAGCAGGTCCTGGCAAATCTTTAGACACAGAAAAAAAAATATATTTTTTATTTAAATGTTTTGGGTTTTTTTTTGCAACTTGAGCCAGGCAGCGCAGGAGGGCCACAGGCGGCCCCCGGGCCGCCAGCTGAGTGCCCAGTAGTGCTAATCTTCCAAGTGGGCTTCTGAAACTTCCAGTGGGGCCTCCCACAGCTGCCCTCCACCCCAGCTGGGTCTCATCAGGCTGCTCAGGGCCTTGCTTCCACTAACACGAATCAGCTGCGGGCTGGATCATTACAAGCCCCATACTAGAACAGGGGCATCGCTGCACTAACACTGAACACATGGCTGTGTGTGTACAGCTCAGCCTGCCTGCACCCCCCCCCCCCCCTTCTTCAACAGGCCTGACACTTCCCCTGTGTGCCCACCCTAAGCCAAAGCCATGACCCCAGCAGACCTGCCAGGCTGCCCAGCACTGTTTACTCTCTGTGGGCAAAATAATATTCCCAGGCACCGCTGCCTTCCCTGGCTGGCCAGCCATCCCAATATTTGAAAGCTAATCCTTTTCAACACCTCATAAAGGCACTAATTGGGTATCTCTTTTTTTAAGCCACTTGACACTTTCAGTGCCATAGCCGGCTGATAGCCAGGAAAACAGTGAGGCAAGTCAATGAAACAAAAAAACATCTAATAATAGTTATACATCTATCTTAATGTATACACTAATAGATTATTGCATTACATTATATTATTATAATATAGGATTATAGGATTATCATAATTTATTTCATATATTAGTTCTATAGCTATATATAGATTTTTTTTTATTATTTGATTCTACATTTTTATTGTGTATTTAAACTGTCATTTGATCATCTCCCCTCGTTACTTGACGGACTTGCACTAGAAACAATGCGGTGTAATTATTAAAAAAAAGGAACAAATGAAGGAGACTTTTTAATAAGGAAATATGTTGGGGAAATTTTAGCAGAGGATAAGACTTTATATATTAGCGGCAATTAAGGCTCAAAGTGTAAAAGTTCTCGCAGCTGCTATAGCAGAGGTGCCTGTACTGCATCCTGCAGAAGCCCTATATAGTCTGTATAACCCCTGATTTTTACATAGCACCCTACTCTGATCTACAGATCACAGGTGCCTGTCCTGTTCTACTATGCTCTGTCCTGTCATGCTCTACCCTGTATGTCCTGTCCCGTCCTGCCATGTTCAGCCCTGTCCTATCTGTGTGCCCTGTCTTGTCATTTTCAGCCCTGTCCTATCTGTGTGCCCTATCCTGCCATGTTCTGCCCTCTCCTGTCCTGCAATGCCCTGTCCTCTCCTGTCCTGCCATGCTCTGTCCTTTCCTCTCCTGCCATGCTCTGTTCTGCAATGCTCTGCCCTGTCCTGCTATGCTCTGTCCTGTCCTGCCATGCTCTGCCCTGTTCTGCCCTGCCCTGCCATGCTCTGCCAGGGGCCTGTCCTATCTTGTCCTGCCATGCTCTGCCCTGTCTTGTCCTGCCATGCTCTGACCTGTCCTGCCATGTTCTGCCCTGTCCTGCCATACTCTGCCCTATCCTGCCCTGCCATGCTCTGCCCTGTCTTGTCCTGCCATGCTCTGCCCTGCCCTGTCTTGCCATGCTCTGCCCTGTCTTGTCCTGCCATGCTCTGCCCTGTCCTGTCATGCTCTGCCCTGTCCTGCCATGCTCTGCCCTATCCTGCCATACGCTGCCCTATCCTGCCCTGTCATGCTCTGCCCCTGTCTTGTCCTACCATGATCTTCCCTGCCCTGTCTTGCCATGCTCTGCCCTGTCATGTCCTGCCATGCTCTGCCCTGTCCTGCCATGCTCTGCCCTGTCTTGTCCTGCCATTCTCTGCCCTGTCCTGCCATGCTCTGCCCTGTCATGTCCTGCCATGCTCTGCCCTGTCCTGCCATGCTCTGCCCTGTCTTGTCCTGCCATGCTCTGTCCTGTCCTGCCATTCTCTGCCCTGTCCTGCCATTCTCTGCCCTGTCCTGCCATGCTCTGCCCTGTCCTGGCCTATCATGCTCTGCCCTGTCCTGGCCTGCACTGTCCCAGGCTGCTATTTTAGCAGAGCTGGGGATTATTAGTAGCTATTGTAGCGCCTGTTGCCATCACTGCTGGAAGCCCCGAGCCTTGTCCCTGGCCCGGAGATGAGGCTGACAGTATAATAATAACACAGCAGCTTTAATAACAGATAGTGTTTAGAAAACATTCAGCAATAGGGTACAGCAGAGACAACACTGAGCCTGCTCCCTCCAAATGTTTGTTGATCCAGCAGCTTCCCTCCATACAGAGCCTGGGCTGCTGATCGCCTCGTTGTGCCTAGTATTTAGATATGATTTATTTTTTGGTTTTGTAGCACAAACAGAAATCCATAAACTGTCGGTTCAGCGCCATTTAATCTTTGATCAGTTACTGGCTAGGAGATGAAATGCCTAGATTGTCTCCTCTGTTTAGGCTGTGACATCCCTCCAGCTAAATGAACAATAAATACTTTTCATTTGTACTCTGTTTTGTCTCTTTGTCATTTTCCTATTATTAGGTGCTAATTTTTTTTATTGTGATTTTATTTTTATTTTTTTGGGGGGGGAAGGGGGTGGTCCTGTATCCTATAGCAGCAGTTCTTAATTAGACCAGCCAGGGCTGTGCGAGCACCATTCAGCTGTTTGTATACAAAGGGAAGAAAGGAGCGCTCTGTGTCCCCCATTCAGATCAGTGCTGGAGGCTGCAGTGCCTCCCCTGTCCCCCTGCCCGCTGTCACTTCATCTCCTCCTTAGGAGGGGACTCAAGTGGCATCAGTGACAAATCCGAAATCAACCGGCTTAGACAATAAAAATAAGAAGTTTGTTCTTTTCGCCTGCGGCCGTGTACACAGGGGCGAGCTGCTGGAAATCACAGACATGGCAATGGGTGGAAGGGAGCTCAGCTCATTCCTCAAATGATAATTTACGTGTATTTGTTTATTTATTAATCCTGCACTTCATTCTGCTACTGCTTGCTTTCACTATTGGCAGGGAAACTGATTTAAATATGGACGTGATTATACGTCTTCATCTATCAATTTTATCAATTTTTTAGTCTACCATCCATGTTTAGGTGTCATTGTTATGGATAATAGTAATAATAATATTATTAATATTAATATGATTATTAATAATAATAATAATAAATATTTTTAATATTTATATTATAGTATACAATGATTACAGTTTTATAATTTTTAAATAATAATTATAATATTCTATATAAAATTATTAAATATATATTTAAGTGATGTACCCACATACATATAAAAATAAAAAATAGATAGATAGATAGATAGATAGATAGATAGATAGATAGATAGATTGGGCGAGCTGCCTGGCACTACACGTAATTGCTATGGATTTTTATCGATAACCTCTAGTTACTATCAGAAAAGTTGTACACGACAGGTTAAATAATTTAATAAGCAAGTCCATGTAATTAGGTTATTTACAAGCTGTGACAGGGACTGTCTGATGGAGGCACAGGGGCAGGAAATAGACGCTTTTGGTGACCTCTTGAGCTTGCACTTTGAATGATGAGATGGGAGAGGCAGAGGTGAATAGAGGAACAGAGAGCAGCTGATATTTCACCCTGGCACACTGGCTGGGAGACTCAGCCTCTGTCCATAGCATTAGGGGACAGGAGGGATTGCTGTGTCCAGGCTCTGTACATGTGGGGACACAGCTGTTAAATGAAGAGCACTGGTTGAGGACCCTGTCTCTGTCTATGGCACTGGGGGACAGTGGGGGATTGCTGTGTCCAGGCTCTGTGCAGTGTGGAGGCACAGCTGTTAAATGAAGAGCACTGGTTGAGGACCTTGTCTCTGTCTATGGCACTGGGGGACAGTGGGGGATTGCTGTGTCCAGGCTCTGTACTGTGTGGGGGCACAGCTAATAAATGAGGAGCACTGGTTGAGGTCCCAGTCTCTGTCTATGGCACTGGGGGACAGTGGGGGATTGCTGTGTCCAGGCTCTGTGCAGAGTGGGGACACAGCTGTTAAATGAAGAGCACTGGTTGAGGACCTTGTCTCTGTCTATGGCACTGGGGGACAGTGGGGGTTTGCTGTGCCCAGGCTCTGTACTGTGTGGGGGCACAGCTATCAAATGAGGAGCACTGGTTGAGGACCCAGTCTCTGTCTATGGCACTGGGGGACAGTGGGGGATTGCTGTGTCCAGGCTCTGTGCTGTGTGGGGGCAGAGCTGTTAAATGAGGAGCACTGGTTGAGGACCCAGTCTCTGTCTATGGCACTGGGGGACAGTGGGGGATTGCTGTGTCCAGGCTCTGTGCTGTGTGGGGGCACAGCTGTTAAATGAGGAGCACTGGTTGAGGACCCAGTCTCTGTCCATAGCACTGGGGGGACAGAAGAGTGTGGGGACACAGCTGATGGATAAATAACACAGTCAGGGGGACCCAGCCTCTGCTCATAGTACGGGGGGGACAGAAGAGCTGCTGTGTCCAAGCTCTAGATGGGGACACAGTTGATGAATGAGAAGTACTGGCTGGGGATGCAGCCTCTGTCCATGGCACTGGGAGACATAGGGGTTGTTGTGTCAAGGCTCTGTTTGGGGACACAGCTGATGAATGAAGAACACTTTGTAGTGACAGGGAAACCCGTAGATGCTTTCTCACCCACCCACAGAATAAACTATGACAGCAGCCCATACAAACTTTGCACAAACCGAAGTTTTAGAAGTTGCTCACCTGTTTGGTCATGGAGTCTATTAACCGCACATAAAGGTCTTGTTCTGTTCTGACTCCTGCAAAGCGGGCAGAAAAAAGAGTCATCATATGTACTAAACTCATTGAACACACCTAAGAAGGACATGGCATGCTAAACACCGAAACTGCCTGAGCCATCAACAGATCGCTATGTATTGGACAGCCAGGGCAAGAGTTAAATGTATTAATAAGTGCAAACTGAATGGAAGACAGCGATCCCCCCAACACACACAGCAAAAGTTCCATCCATATCTGGGGCAGGTATTGCTCTTGTTTAATTCTGGAAATATTTGATTCCCCTTTATCTAAGAATGAGGAGCATCTTAATAAAAATAAGCTGTCAAAACGACTGATGCACTTAATTATATGTAAGGAGATTGCTGGAACACGTTTTCTACAGTTTTAATAAAAATGAAATAGTTACATTATTGTTACATTGGAATATTATTGTATCCTTCTACAAGGAATCTATAAATACGTCCTAAGCTTTGCATCTTATTAAAAATATATTTGCATTTACAAACGAAAGCGACTATACAATATTAAATAGCCAATGTTTGTACAGTACATAATATAGGTCATAAAAACTTACCATTACTGTATAATAATTGCAGTTTGTAGTGAATCCCATTATTAGTTTTTTCGCTATTTGGTTCCTGAAAATAATAGTAGATTGTTACTTGGAGAATGAAGTAGTTAGGAAATCAGATCTTGTTTTGCCCTGTGTAGTAGCTGGGGTAGTGAGGATGAGATGTAAGGGGCATGTTGGCTGTGTTTGCTGATGTCCCTGCTTTGTAGCTCAGGTGACAGTGACACTATGAAAAGGGGGTTTTTTTTGTAGCTCTTGAATCAGTCAATATTTCCTGATAAGTTTCTAAGTCATCAGCTAAGTCCTGGGAAGCCAGAGGTGGCTGGAATAATAAGAGGGGCGCCTACACGTGGCCCTGCCGCCTCTGGAGTACACTTAAAGCTCATTTTGTAGGATTTCAGCAGAAAAAGATGCTTTGACCAGTTGCCCCAATCTGTGGGCTCTGGGACTAGGGGCATAGAAAGCACTAATATTCAATTCTTTATATCAGTGTCCTAATCTGTTAACCTATCTGAATGCACCTGCATGCCAGGAGTGATCAGCAGCACATTGCCATAAATGTTATATTTATTTTATTTTGTGTTGTTCTAATCTGTATTTGCAAGGACATTAGGCAAAAACTAATGACAGTTAATTATGTATTATTTTTATTGGGTATACTAGTTAGGAATAGCCGTGCATGCTTATATATTATTATTATTATTATTATTAATATTATTAATAATAATAATAATAATACTTGTTTATAAGTTCTGACTATTTCCCTCAATTTGTAAAATGTAGCAGCATTAGAAGTAATGAAAACTGCGCATTAAAATTGTATTTTTACTTTTTATTTCCCATTTCCTCTACAATGTTAAAGGTAATGATAAATGCACAGCCGAGGTGACGGCTAATATGCATTTTAATTGTCCCTTAGTAGCTGCCCCCAATCACTGACATATAGGGGCACATACAGCAAGCATAGTGACCAATATGCATTAAAATGTCTTCTTTATTTTTTGTTTTTACTATTGTCCCCAATCTGTGAAATCTAAAAACCATAGGGTTCACACGAGTAGTAGAAGTGATTGCTTGCATGTAATAGTTTTGTCTTTATTCCTTTGACCCCAGTCAACAAGAACTATAAGCACATGCAAGACAACGAAGTTTTTCTAGGCATTAAAATAATATTTGACTATTTTTTCTAGTTTCCTCAGTTGTGTTAAATTTAAAGGTAATGTATCTGCTAATGCATTGTATTAGTAATAACTCTTCATAATTAAAATAGTATTTTTGTTTTATTTTTTCCTATGACACTTTGCATTCATTCTCTTTACTTACCCCACTAGAGTTATGACCACTATGCATTATTTTGTTTTTTTTTTCTTCAGTTTACAAAAAAATGTGTTAATTTGAAGATAATGAAGACCAGCAGGGAATAAAACTAGAATATTGTATTTTATATTTTTGCCCCATGTAAAAGCATAGTAGAAGTGTTGACCACTATGCATTAAAGTGTTTTATTCAATTTAGAATAAGATGATGATCTAGGGGTACTTGTCAAAAATGATAGCCAATGTGCCTAAAATAATAATAATATTCTATATCTTTTAATTTTTGCGTCATGTTCAGTTTAGAATAAGGTGATGATCTGGGGTACTTATCAGAAATGATAGCCAATGTAACTAAAATAATAATATTCTTTATTTTTAATTTTTGCGTCATGTTCAGTTTAGCATAAGGTGATGGTCTAGGGGTACTTATGAGAAAGTATAGCCAATGTGCCTTAAAATAATAATATTCTTTATTTATAATGTTTGTGTCATGTTCAGTTTAGAATAAGGTGATAATATAGGGGTACTTATGAGAAAGTGTAGCCTATGTGCCTTAAAATAATAATATTCTATATTTATAAATGTTGTGTCATGTTCAGTTTAGAATAAAGTGATGATCTAGGGGTACTGATAAGAAAGTGTAGCTAATGTGCCTTAAAATAATAATATTCTTTATTTATCATTTTTGTGTTATGTTCAGTTTAGAACAAGGTGATGATCTGAGGGTACTTATCAGAAATGATAGCCAATGTGCCTTAAAATAATAATATTTTATATCTTTAATTTTTGTGTCATGTTCAGTTTAGAATAAGAGATTTAGGGGTACTTATGAGGAAGTATAGCCAATGTGACTTAAATAATAATATTCTATATTTATATATTTTTTATTTTTTTGTGCCATGTGCACACAGTGTAGATTTGTTGACCATTATGCATTTTAAATTGTTATATTCAGTTTACTATAAGGTGTTAAATATTGAAGTGTGCATTCAAATATTTTACTTTTTTTTTTCATTTTTATTGTTTTTTTTGCATGGCACAGTTGATAACCAAGTATGCATTTTAAAGTGTTATGTGCAGTTTACTATAAGTTGTTAAATATGGAAGTGTGCATTAAAATATTTAAAATTATTATTTTTTATTTATTTTGAATTTTTTTTTGCATGGCACAGTTGATAACCAAGTATGCATTAAAGTGTTTCATGCAGTTTACTAAAATGTGTTAAATCTAGGAATGTGCATCAAAATATTAAATTTTTTTTTGCATATCAGAGTTGATAAACAGCCATGAATTAAAGTGCTTTTTTGTTTTTGTTTTTTTTACTGTAGTGTTTGTTCAGTTTTCCAAAAAGTGTCAGAAGTGCTGGGCAATGTGCATTAAAATATTGATATTGCCTAAGAATTCTTTTAGTGCCCCATGTGCATAGATGGCAGAGGTGATGAGGACTATGCCCTGTGACTTGTCAATGTTGCATAGTATTATTATTATTATCATTTTTTTTTTTTTTTGCAGACTTACTTTCTCCTTCTCCACAAAGTCCACGAAAGCCGTCCTCTCAATCTCCACCGGCTGGCCCTGCCTGTCATAGAGAGCGAGGACGAAGTGGAAAAAATTGGATTTCCTCAGGTTGGAGGGCGGCTGCTTCTCGAAGTGCGCCCGAGCCAGACCCACACCACTGCGGGAGGAAAGCAGAGAGGCGCCGGGTAAGAGGAGCCTGGCACTAAGGGGGTGCCAAGCAACAAGGCATGGGGGCCACAGAGCATGTGCATGTGCTTTGTGCCACCAAGCACCATGTAGCCAGAGACACACATATACACACAAGTCAGGGAGATTGTAATTGATATAGAGATCATGGATTGGGGGGGGATTTACAATCAAGGAACCAGGAATAAACCCAAGACCATTTGGCACACGTACCTTTGGGCGGCTGTATTAGCATCCACTACCCCTGCAGTATGCATCCATGACCGGACTGGATTCATCCCACCTCCCAGCGGTTCCTCTTTCATGGTGGTCCCACCTCTTGGTATATTTTCCTGAATCCCAAACATTAAAACAATTTTGGGCACAATCAAGCTCCTGCCAAGTGGGGTTCAAATTATAATAAAAAAGAAGAAGAAGACAAAAAAAAAAAAAAAGGAACACCAAAAAAATTAGAGGGGTTCCCCCTCTCAGTCTGTCCCTCTCCTTGGTGATGATAACTCCCCAGGATCAGTAGGAGAGGACCTAGTTCAAGTCTTGCTTCTTCTCCAAAGCTGTCCTGGATTGGCACGGTACAAACAATTTGCAGAACACTTCTTGCGGATTCTTGGACTGCCTTCCTTTAGTCGTTGTTGTTGATGGATATAAAAAAAAAAAAAAAAAAAAGAAAAAAAAAAGTGCCACTAGCCGGAAATGTGCTTGCAGTGAGAGAGGAAGAATAAATATTTTTTGTTGGTGTTTGTAGAGGCTCTCAATGTGGTGTCATCCCAGCGAAACAGCATCAAAAAGGCTTCAGGACACTGCTGAATCGAGCACTTCTGGCAAAGATCTCCTGCTCCAAAAGACAAATAAACGAGAAAAAAAATGATTGCCACGGAGGTGTTCCTGGACACAGGAGAGCTCGATGAGGGGGCCTTTAGCGTCTTGCAGAATGGATGGAAGCGAACAAAACTCAGCCCTCTATCCCCTAGGAATGGAACCTTTCCCGGGAGCCAAAACTCTAAACCCCGGGGAGCTGCGCTGTCAGCCGCTGACGTGCGCTGGGCAGGGTTATGCCCATATATGGAGGGGACGGCCTTCCCTCCACCTCGTCAGCCACCGCCTCCCTCCTCCTCCTCCTCCTGGACTGGAGCTCAGGCAGCGCTGCTTGTTTAGTGCTGAGTGACTGCTGGAACCTCACACTGCCTGGCTGCTCTCATGCCGCCTACAATGCATGGCCTGCTCCTTTCTCTACACATAGATCAACAGCCAATGAACTTCTCATTCGGCCAAATTCATCCGAAAGGAAACAAGTGGCAGCCATACACTTGCATAGAGCAGAGAGCAGCAGGCAACACTCCAAAAATCACTCTATCTATCTATCTATCTATCTATCTATCTATCTATCTATCTATTATCTATCTATCTATCTATCTATCTATCTATCTATCTATCTATCTATCTATGTGTGTGTACATATGCATCATGGAACAGCAGGCAAAACTCCAAAAATCACTGTATCTCTCCCTCTATATATATATTATGTACATATGCATCATGGAACAGCAGGCATTATATATATATATATATATATATACATATCTATCTATATATATATGTGACACCAAGCAACATTCTACATATATATAATATCTACCTAGCTATCTACATATGCATCATGGAACAGCAGGCAACACTCCAAAAATCACTATATATATATATATATATATATATATATATACATATGCATCATGTAACAGTAGGCACTGTATGTCTATCTATATATAATATCTATATCTATATATATAATATCTGTGTGTGTGTTTGTAACACCGGGAAACACTCCAAAACCTATACATATATACAATATCTAACTATCTATCTATGTATGTATGTATCTATCTATCTATCTATCTATCTATCCATACATATATATGCATCATGTAACAGCAGGCTGCAGTGCAGAAATTACTATATATATATATATATATATATATATATATATATATATATGCATTCATGTAACAGCTGACAGCATTCTAAAAAATACTTTATATCAGTGTATGTCAGGATGTATATACATATCTGTAGATAGATAGATAGATGCATCCTGTATCAGCAGACACCACCATTCCAAAAGTCACATTCTGTTTATGTATGTGTCTATCTATTTATCTATCTAAATATGTGTGTTTATATATATATCTCTATATATCTATATATATATATATATATATATATATATATATATATTTAGTTTTTTTTTATTATTATTATTTATTGATATGTATATATGTGTGTGTGTGTTTAAAGATATATGAATAAACTGTAGATAGATAGAAGGATGTATAACCTGCACTCATGAATGCACATTGTTTCCACATTTTAATAGCACGATCAATGCAAACACACTAACTAATCATTATTATCACAGGCACCAATATGTTAAGTGCATAGCCTCTAACACTGCTTTGTCAGATCAAACCTTGCCATTATTTATTACTTTATCACTTTTGCATTCATATTTTTTCCCACATATTCTTTACAGCAGAGGCTTATAAAGAAATGAATGGAAACATTAATAACACTTGTAATTGTGTAGGTTCCATGCATAGACTAGAATGAGCAGTGAATTGATCTCCAGCAAAAGAGGGGAGGGGGGGTTCTAGGATTCATGATCCTGGTGGATGCTGAGTGCAATGCTTGGGACCTGGCAGATGACAACAACGTGCAAATGTTTCCCCAACACCTAAATGATCTTTTAGGAAGAATGTAAAACAGCCAGAGCTTTGCTTCTTAGTTTTTTTTATAGAGAGAGAGAAGAGAAAATTTGGGGATGTCTATTGTGCTTCCCAGCACTGCTGATGTGGGGAAAGTGTAAAGTGATAAAGGGACTGGGAATGTTCAAATGGTAAAGCTAAAACAGATGCCTGAGTGGAAGTGGTGCCCTATTTCCCTTTCAGCTGCTTTCCGGCAAGGAGAGAGAACATGCCATTTCTAGGAATGTGGGAGAACAGCAAAATATCTAGGATGGGAGATGAGAGCCCAGAAAAAAGTCATCCAGCTTCTGCATTGTGCATGTTGATCTCTATGGCTCCGGGTGCACAGGGGTGAGTGAGTCTGGAATTTAAAGCAAACACAAGCAATTTGGAGGACAAAGCTAAAGCCGAGCCTAAAGGGACATCCTGAGCTTGTCTTGGACCCTTTCCTATAGCCTCTTCCTTATTGTCAAATAATCATAATAATCTAGAAGGAGATAATTCGCTGTTAAGTGCTATCATTTCCTTGTTGGGGATGTTGGACTGGCAGGGTAGGGTCCTCCAATATTTTAATTAATCGGTGGAGTCAAAGCCCAATGTGTGTTACCAGGGGACAAGCCTTGTGCCCCCCCACCCTCCCCTTTCCTTCTTCCTAGGGTTAAGGGGAGAAAATAGATGTATTCTAAAGCAATCTATTTTGCTGGTGTTGGAGGGTTAATGACTATTGCCAAAGATAAGTGAATTATCAAAGCTATTGCTTTAGACCGATCTCCAAATCCATTACATAGCTGGCCGTCTAATTAAATACGTAAGTATAATAAAATCATATTTTATGACTATTTGAGAGTAATGAGATTAGTCTTTAGAAGAAATAGCCACATATTAAAGATTGCCGGTGTCTATGGAATGTTAATAACCTTAAATCAAAGTGTGTAGAAAGAAATTCATAGCAATTCAAAGATTTTTATTTTAAGATTTCATAGATGCCTGTTTCATTTTTTAGTATTCTGAATTTTTTTGTTTTGAAAAAAAACAAAACAAAAAAAAAAAACGGCCAAATTAAAGACTTTATTTTTACGGTGCACGAAAAAAAACCCCCAGCGAATTGAAGGAATACATTTTTTTTATACAAATATATTATTTTCTTATTTTTTTTATAATTAATATTGATTGCTATTTATTATTAAAACTGCCTGGAGATTCGTTGGCGCATGGAGTGTGAATTATGAGCGAGCAGCAGGCCTGCTTTGCAGATGAGACGCAAAGTTTTGCTTCTGCTTTTTTTTGCACGTGGAAGGCAAAGGGTTAAAAATGATTGTGGGCACCCTGAGCCGGACACACTAACGATTTAATTCCTTTTTTTTCCATTTTTAATATTTAAAGAAAAAAAAAGTAGTGGCGAGGAAGGGGAAAAAAAAAAGATTGAAATCATTAACAGTATCTTTAATTCAGATTACACGCGCCAGGGCGATTTAAATCTGATTACCAAATTAGGAGATTTAAAAATAAATCCCTTTAAATCTGATACTGTTGACTAAGGAAAGCGAGGGAGAGAAAAAAAAACTTGCACTAACCCATCACATAAGGTAACGATCCTGCCCCAGAAAAGAAAAGGAGTTTAAAACCTTTTTGACAACAAATGCAGCTGCCCTACTATTTTGGACGATATTAAGGGAAAATGAATGCAAATCTGCGCTCAGAAGCCATCTGGACAGGAATAAGGGAATCAGCTGCTCCTCACAACAGGCTCTGAGGCTGAATGTATTTCAGCTCATTTTCTACATCATCTGGTCTTGCACCCAAAGCGTGGAAAATAGGGTCTTTATCATGGACCAACTTTATCTTTGTGTCACTATACTGTTGCCTACAAGCGAAATGCAACACGATAGTGACATAAGATCACTAAGATGCTCCTGATGCTGGAAAAAAAAAGAATCTGCACCAGCTTTCCACTTTCCACCTTCAACGTTCTGGTCGGAATCCTCCAGGTTTTCTATGAATCTGCACCGTTCTAATCTAAAATCTCAACCTTCTAAATAAACTGAAAATGAATCTGCAACGTTCTGATTTGTAGCTTCAACCTTCTAAATGAGTCTGCAACTTTCCTAAATAAATCTGAACATTTCTGATCTAAAGCTTCAACTGTCTCATGAACCCCAAATGTGCTAATCTCTATTTCCAACGTTATAAATAAACCCCAAATGTCCTGATTTGTATTCTCGATGTTCTAAATGAACCCCAAATGTCCTAATCTGTATCCCCAACGTTCTGATCTGTACCTTCAACCTTTTAAATGAACCTGCAACTTTCTAAATTAATTCTCAAATTTCTGATCTAAATCTTCAACTGTCTAAATGAAGCCCAAATGTCCTAATCTGTATCCTCAATGTTCTAATCCGTGTCTTCAACCTTCTAAAAGAATCTGCAACTTTCTAAATTAATCTGCAAATTTCTCATCTAAATCTTCAATTGTCTAAATGAACCCCAAATGTAGTAATCTGTACTCTCAACGTTCTAGATGAACTCCAAATGTCATAATCTGTATCCTCAACGTTCTAGATGAACTCCAAATGTCATAATCTGTATCCTCAACGTTCTAGATGAACTCCAAATGTCATAATCTGTATCCTCAATGTCCTAATTTGTATCCTCAATTTTCTAATCTGTATCCTCAATGTCCTAATTTGTATCCTCAATTTTCTAATCTATATCTTCAACCTGAATCAGCAACTATATAAATTACTCTGCAAATTTCTCATCTAAATCTTCAATTGTCTAAATGAACAACTGTGCTAATCTGTATCCTCAACGTTCTAAATGAACCCCAAATGTCCTAATCTGTATCCTCAACGTTCTGAACTGTATCTTCAACCTTCTAAATTAATTTGCAACTTTCTAAATGAATTGTCAAATTTCATCTAAAGCTCCAACTGCCTAAATGAACCCCAAATGTGTTCATCTGTTTTCTCAACTTTCTAAATGAACCCCAAATGTCCTAATCTGTATCCTCAACGTTCTGATCTGTATCTTCAACCATCTAAACGAATTTGCAACTTTCTATATCAATTCTCAAATTTCAGATCTAAAGCTTCAACTGTCTAAATGTACCCCGAATGTGTTTATCTGTATTCTCAAAGTTCTAAATGAACCCCAAATGTCCTCATCTGCATCCTCAATGTTCTAATCTGTATCCCCGACGTTCTAATCTGTATCTTCAACGCTCGAAATTAATCTACAAATTTCTGATCTAAGTCCTCAACGTTCTAAATGAACCCCAACATTCTTATCTGCATCTTCAACGTTCTAAATGAATATGCAACGTTCTGATGTAAATTATCAACAGTCTAAATGAACCCAAAACATCCTAACCTATCCTCAACCTTATAAATGAAACCCAAAGTTCTAATGTAAACGCTCAATGTTCTAAACTAACACTAAAGTTCTAATTGATATCCTCAACGTTCTAAATTAACCCTAACGTTCAAATTTTTATCCTCAACGTTCAATAATGAATTTGCAACATTCTAATCTAAACCTCAATGTACTATAATTAATCTTCAACGTTCTGATGTAAATTTTCAACAGTCCAAATGAACCCCAAATGTCCTGACCTGTATCATCAACCTTCTAAATAAACCCCAAATGTCCTGACCTGTATCATCATCCTTCTAAATAAACCCCAAATGTCCTGACCTGTATCATCAACCTTCTAAATACTAAATAAACCCCAAATGTCCTGACCTGTATCATCAACCTTCTAAATGAACCCCAAACGTCCTGGCCTTTATCCTCAATCTTCTAAATGAACCCCAAACGTTCTAATCTAAATACCTAACGTTCTAAACGAGGACTAATGTTCTAATTTGTATCCTCAACGTTCTAACTGAACCCCAACGTTCTAATATGTATCCCCAATATTCTAATGAAACTGCCAAGTTCTAATGTTAAATCTTCAACGTTCTATGAAGCCAAGCGTTCTGTTCGGAACCCACAACGTTCTATGTGGATTTTCTACCTCTTTTATTTCGCCTCTGTTAAAGTTCTAGCTTGCCTTTACAGTGATTTTGTGGCATTTCAACTATTTTAATTGCGCTGGAAGGAAGGAAAGGTGACAAAATGCAGATGCACCGAACAATAAATAAATGGCTTTACTGGATGGGGTCTGTCACTTTTTTTGTTGCAGGGGCTATAGATGCTTTATGACAATAATTTTTTTTTTAAGTTTGCAAAGTGGTCAGTAAGCTTTCCATGCAGCACACAGGGATTGATGGCATGGGGTATGGAAAGGTGATCTGTAATTGGTGGGCAGGTAATGTTGTCCCTCTCTACATCCACCCAGTAATCAGTCCTGAAAACCTGATGGCACCGAGTCTTGACCTTAGCCAAGCAGAAGGTGCCTGAATTTGAATGCGATTTGCATGTAGCCAGCCAGGACCTCCCGTAGCAGCAATCCTCTTCTCCTAGCAGAGTGTGAAGTGTTCCTTTTGTGTGAATTTACGGGGGTTGAGGCTCCAATGATCCCCCCACCAATTTGCATTTAAATAGCGACATCAAGCGATTCGCGTGCCACACACCACTGGGCTCCCAGTTGTCAAGCTGGAGTCACTCAGATGTCCACTGGCCAGCTGTCCTTGTCTGCACCATACCAGAGCACAGGGTGACCTTAAAGAGACAGAAGCCTACCACCCAGGCTCCAACACTAAAGAGCGACCTAATAGGATCACACTTTACTTCTGCAGCTTTCATTAATCGTCTATTAGAGCATTAAAGGGGGGAAGAAATATGTATTTCACGTTTGAACCCTAGGGGGGAGGAATCACAAGCAAGACATGGCTTTTTCAATCAGCTGCTTAACCTCCTCTGGCAGTGAATAGGTTAACAGCCACACTGCATCCTACAGAGCCCCTTCCGGCAATCAATAGGTTAACAGGCACATTGTATCCTGTAGAACCCCCTCTTGTAATGAATAGGTTACCAGTCACACTGCATCTTATAGAGCCCTCTCTGGCAATTAGTGGGCTATAAGGTACATTGCATCCTAGAGAACCCCCTTTTGTAATAAATAGGTAAACAGTCACTCTGCATCCTACAGAGCCCCCTCTGGCATTGGATAAGTTAAAAGGCATATTTCATCATATAGAGCCCCCTCTGGCATTGGATAGGTTAACAGGTATATTGCATCCCATAGAGCCACATCTGGCATTGGATAGGTTAACAGGCATATTGCATCCTATAGAGCCTCCTCTGGCACTGGATAGGTTAACAGGCATATTGCATCCTATAGAGCCTCCTCTGGCACTGGATAGGTTAACAGGCATATTGCATCCTATAGAGCCCCTCTGGCATTGTATAGGTTAACAGGCATATTGCATCCTATAGAGCCCCCTCTGGCATTGGACAGGTTAACAGCATCATTAGGGGTCATTTACTAAAACTTCACGGTGCAAAATCTGGTGCACATAAACCAATCATCTTCCAGGTTTTGTCAAAGCTTAACTGAACAAGCTGAAGTTAGAAGCTGATTGGCCACCATGGACAGCTGCACCAAATTCTGAGTGCACCACTCTTGGTAAATTTTCCTCAGTGCATACCACAGAACCCCTTCTGACAATGAATAGGTTAACAGCCACATTGCATCCTATAGAACCCCTTCCTGGAAATGAATAAGTTAAAAGCCACCTTGGATCCTATAGAACCCATACTGGAAATGAATAGGTTAAGAAACACATTGCATCCTATGGAATCCCCTGTGGCAATGGATAGGCGAACAAGAACTTCTTCTGGCAATGAATAGGTTAACAGCACAGTGCATCCTATAGAACCCCTTTCTGGTCATGAACAGGTTAACAGCCACATTGTATCCTATAGATCACACACTGAACTTTTCCCTTCTTTCCCCCTCCTGTGTCAGCAGAAGGAAATTGGAAATGGAGGTTATTTTTAGTTCTCCAAAAATGATTTTTTTAAAGTTAAAATTTTTTTTTCCCCCTAAATGTAATATTGGAATTTTGAGCTTTGTTATAGGATACAGAGAAAATAAAACATGGTTATAAGGAAAATGTATTATTGTATTATTATTATTATTATTATTATTATTATTATACAGTGCTTGCATAGCACCAGCAGTTTGCACAGCGCTTCACAATATACAGGGGACAGTACAGTTACAATACAATTTAGACAAGAGCATTAAGAAAATCCCTGCTCCTGGGAGCTTGCAATCTAATAGGGAAGGGAAGTCATACAAAAGGTAATAGTTGGTGAGTTGATGTTTTAGGTGGAAGTGGGCTACATTGAACAGATTTCAGGGATTGCAAATAACCATTTTTTATTCTTTATTTCCTGCACCCGATTGATGCTTATGTGCCATTTCTTATATATGATCTGCACATTAATGCTGTTTTTTTTATCTTGTATTTTATATCAGTTGCCTGTGTTCTTTTACACCTTCACAACACTGAAGAATTTCAAGAGTCTTGCTGCTTTTGTGTTGCTGGAGTGTAGCTGACCACTTGTCAAATGGCCTGGGGTAGTTTAGATAACGATGGAGTCCCACACAAGTGGGTAATAGAATCCTTCCCATCTGCTCCATTATCTACCTGCAGCACAAAAGGCGCAAGGAGCAGCAATTAGCGCCAGCCTTTCTGCGCCACAGACGCAAATCCATCTGTCAAAGGATAAAATGAGGGGGGGGGGGAATTGACCACCTAGAACTGTGAAAGTCAGATCACTTTTCTAAGACTTTAACAACGTCCTTTAGAGGTTTAAACAGCCACACCACACCTACCAGGAACTCTTTCCTAAAAATAATATTTTCTTTTATTCCAAATTGTCCTTTATTAGCACGGTGACTTTTTCTATACCATTACTAGCAAGCCTGTTTTATAGGATTGCTTCTATCAGAGGACTCCAAAGAATGACATTTTCTCTTCTCTGTGTCCCTCATCAAGTGGAGAAGTCTTTTAAATTAACTGTTTTAATGAGGCGAGCAGGTATGCTCAATATATTTAAAAACTGGCAAAAATCGGCATGGAATGCTTCAATTCGGAAAGGAAATGAAAACCCATTTAATGCAAAAAAAATATATAAAATAAGAAATGAAAAAAAGAAAAAAAATCTAGTTAGCATCTTCCTGTACAAGTATATATGAGGTGTAGTTGCAGATGTATGTAAAGAAATTATACATTATTAACATAATAATGATGATATAATAATATCTATAATATAAATAATAATAATAATAATATTACAAATACAAAAAAAAAAAAAAATAATAATAATAAAAGGGAGGGATGTATAGAAAGCTAGGTTGATGACTGAAAAAAGACAGATAGATAGATAGATAGATAGATAGATAGATAGATAGATAGATAGATAGATAGTAATTGAGTACAGCAGATTCTGTAGGAAAACATACAAAAGGGCACTCCAGTTACCCAGAACAACAGTCCATGTAACAATACTGGATGTGGATTAGCCTAGAGATAAAGGTGAAAGTGTGATCCACAGCGCCCCCTCGGGTGAGAAGAAGACATTTCGACTGGAAATTCGACCAAGAGGACCGCAGACCATACTGAATTCTCCTATACACCTTCTTCATAAAAATGGACAATTTGGATTGCAATTGGTTGAATTGGCTACAGCTCAGCATTAATGTATTAAACTATTGTGCAATAGGAAAGGAAACAATATAAGAATGTTTAGAAGGTTGGGAAACTCAACATCCCATCCCATCCTTCCATCCATCCCATCATATCCTGTCTGCTGCGACAAAATGAGACTTCGACTTGTAATGCATTGAAATGTCTGCTGCCGAATTTTCTTTTTGGGCTCAGATAATGATTCCACCAGATATTTCTGATTGACTATAAAATGACTAGAAAACTCCAAATTGTATAGATTTTTATAGACAGCACCTTAGGCTCCAGTGACAGGAAAATGAGGACAAGTTGAGTACATACATGAGGGGATCTATGCTTGTTGTCATCCAAGATTTACACATTTCACTATTAAAATTCAATTTAAAAAAATGTGTGAATGTTGTGTGAAAAGATTGATCAATAGACCCCTGGATGTCATCTGCAGTCGTGGATGACACAGGGAGTGTGTAGGAATTATTCATCTTTGATGGAGAATAAAAGGAAAAAAAAGCTAGCGACTGTTTTTCTTTTTTGGGCAGTTGATGATTTGGTCGTACAGATTTTTGTATTCACTTGTCTGTGGTTTGCACATCTGTGTCCGTTTACAGCAATTGTTGGTGGTCGGCGCACCTTGCAGCGCTGCCAGAATTCCACCCACTTATCGCTGCGCCCCAAATCCATCCTAGCGCAGAACAAATCCGACAGAACACTGCCCAATGGTTTAAAGCTTTCTATTTATTTTTTCTTTTTTTAAATTGTTACAAAAAGAATGCAAGCAAGTAGCCCGAGCCCCGCACAAAATAAGGATCGATCATATCATTTCAGATATTATAATTGGCTTTAATTAAATGCACTTCGTTCTAATTAAGTCTGAAATTTTCGCATGCTCTGGGAGTCTGGTGTCTGATTTGATATTGTCAGTCCAGATGTCCTAATAAAATTCAATCCTCAATTCAAGGCTTCAATATTCACCAAGAACGAAATGCAAATTAAATGTAAAATCTGAAGTATCACCCAAGGTACAATCAAGGAAAGGTGTCGGAAAACTTCTCACTTTTTTACGACTCTGCGGTGAGGAGGGAAGACAATGCGGCTCCTTTAGTAACGCAAGAATGCCACCATTAACTCTTTACTGACCAGATGGACAGAGCAGGGTATATACTACAGGATTCATAAATCAATTCCAATCTATGGACTGCCATCCCATGAAATCAATTAAATCATCGTGTACAGGGAAGGTCTAGTAGATCACACACACACACACACACACATATATATATATATATATATATATATATATATATATATATATATATATACTATTATCTGTTTATTTATCCTACTGACCTGGCTGTTCTGATTACTTCCTGGAGATAAATATGGCGATAATATACATGACTTTACACAGTGAAGGGGCACCCCCCCTCCCCCCTCTGGATCTGTTGTCTTATCAATTAAGCTGTTGGGATCATTAGGGGCTGACAGCAGTGTCCGGTGGAAGGCAATGGCTGTGTGTGATACATGATGGAGATCTAGGGGATGGCTAGCTGCACCACTGACTTTATAGGTTCCGTGTAGAAGCTGCCCCTGCCCTTTAATAATTCAAACCTTAAAAGCATCACTGTGGCTGAAAGTTACAGAACATGGCTGTCCAGCTACTTAGCCAACTTATAACTAATAGTAACACCAAATCTCTCCCCCCCCCCTCTCTCTCTCTCTCTCTCTCTCTCTCTCTCTCTCTCTCCCCCTCTCTCTCCCCCTCTCCCTCTCTCTCTCTCTCAAATATATTATATATACTCCTATGCATGTTTTTATACAATTAGATCTCTCTCAATTTCACCATCTGATATTGCAGATAGTACACAGCACTTGCCACATAGCTAAAAACAAAATGATAAAGTTCTTCGAGTTTAAACAATTAAAATAATTTTCCAATACTAGTCATTGTGCTGAAAGCATCCATCTATCTGTTATTTCACTCTTTCTCTTTAAAACTCTCTCTCCTCTCTGCTATCCACACCTTCTGTAAGTATAAATCATATATATATTATACATGTTAGTTTATGTATTTCCATATATTTTAGTGATCCCCTGATGTCATATGTGTATACAGGTAAACAGGTAGCTGCCCCCACCTCTTTCTTTTTCTCTCCTTTCTCTTTCTTACACTCTCTGCCGTTATCTCCTACACCTCCTGTAAGTATAGATCATATATAGTATACATGTTAGTTTATGTATTTCCACATATTATCGTGATCCCCTTATGCCATATGAGTGTACAGGTAGACAGGTAGCTGCCTCCTTCACTCTTTTTCTCTCTTTCTGTCTTTCTCTCTCTTGTTCTTTCTCTCTTATATTCTCTGTCATTCTCTCCTACACCTTTTGTAAGTATAAATCATATATAATATACATGTTGGTTTATGTATTCTCACTTATTTATAGTAATCCCCCAATGTCATGTGAGTGTAGAAGTAGATCTCCCCTCTCTCTCTCTCTGTCTCTCTCCCTCATGTAGGAATAGATCAGATAACTATTATGTATGTTGGTTTACATATTTTCTCATAATTATAGTACCCCCCCAATGCTATGAATGTCCAGGCATCTGATCTCTCTCTCTCTCTCTCTCTCTCTCTCTCTCTCTCTCTCTCTCTCTCTTTCTTTCTTTTCTTCTCCCTTGTATCTGCTTCTCTTGTAAATCAGATATACTACCTTATGTATTTTCTCATGTTTATAGTAACCCCCAAATGAGTGTACATGTAGCTGATCTATCTATCTATCTATCTATCTATCTATCTATCTATCTATCTATCTATCTATCTATCTATCTATCTATCCATCTTGCCCACCCTCATATCTGCCCCTATAAATATAGCTCCCATACAGGGGCGGACTGACAACTCATGGGGCCCCCGGACAATAGGGAAAGATAGGGCCCCTGTATCCTTGCCCAAACTAAAAAAAACCTATGAATAAGTTACCAGGGGCATCTCATGGGGCCCCCTACTGACCCCGGGCCCTCGGGCAGTGCCCTAGTTTTCAAATGGTCAGTCCGCCACTGCTCACATATATACTATGGGGTTGATTTACTAATATTGCATGGTGCAAAATGTGTTGCAGCTCTGTTTAGAAACCTTTCAGTTTTTTTTGTAAAAGCTTAATTGAACAAGCTGAAGTTAGAAGCTGATTGGCTACCACTCAGAGCTGCACCAGATTTTACACTCTCCAGTTTTAGTAAATCAACCCCTATAGATACGATCTTATGTATTTTCTCAATGAGTTTCCAGGTAGCTATCTTTCACCCATATTGGTATTGTAAAGCCCAATCTACTGATTTGCATCTTTTTAGGGTCTGACAGTGAATGGGGGAAGTTATGCCTGAGCCCTGATTATAGTTGGGGAATGGAAATAATAAATAAGACAAAGAGAACAATATAAAGACAAGAAGGAGCTGATACTAGGGACTCAAAATAATAAATTTGTCACCTGATATATAGAGAGTAGAGAGGTTTATCACCCTGACCTGGTCCAGGCTCCTCTCTCCCAGCACAGCCATCCCTAAACAGTGCCATACAGAACATGGGGGATCATTTACTAAAGCTGGAGAATACAAAATCTGGTGCAGCTCTACATAGTAACCAATCAGCTTCCAGGTTTTATTGTCAAAGCTTAATGGGACAATCTGAATCTAGAAGCTGATGAGCAATATGGGATCATGGGGCCCCTGTGTCCTTGCCCAAACTCAAAAAAACCTATGAAAAAGGTACCAGGGACATCTCATTGTGCCCTCTGCTGACCCCGGGCCCTCGGGCTGTGCCCGAGTTTCCAAATGGTCAGTCCGCCCCTGTTGGCTACCATACACAGCTGCCCCAAATTCTGAGTGCTCTAGTTTTAGTAAATCTACCCCATTGAGTTACAATGTACCAGGTTCGCAGGGCACATGGCAATACATGTGTAGCAATACACAGGCTGCAATCAGATTGTTAGTTTACTTACTTCCAGGTACCTCATTGTCTTATGCAGCTTTTGATCTCCAGTGAAACGTGTTTTTACTGTTATCTACTGGAAAACGATCTAAATATATATTTGACTTCTCTCAGTCGGAATATTTCTGTCTCCCGATTTTCTAAACAACAAGTGTTAAGTGCTGATCTCGAGTTTTCTGAGCCTCTAGTATTGTAGCACTGACAACAAAATGAACAGGTTTCCCCATAAAATGGTGTCATGGCGCCATCTAGGGGGCAAAGTGATAATGACGCTTTAATAAATCCAAAGTGCCATCCCTATGTCTATTTAAATGACAATGTAAACGGGGAAAGCTTTGTAATAGCGCTGAGGCTGCTACTGTCATCTCTTGTACATGAAAGGGAAAAAAAAGCTGCAAGAAGGACTTTGGAGATGAAGAATTGCCGGCAGTTGTAGCTAAACATACAGAAAACTTCCAGCTTCGAGACAATGCAGCTATGAATTCTTCAGATCAGCCATTTCTGAGTTGATGTCTCCAAAGACTGTTTTTCTTTAACCCTCTTTATGTTTTCCTTTTTCTTTTTTTTTTCTTTTATTAAAACATCAATCTGCTGTGGAGCTGTTGAACTTTAATTCACCTACTGCACATAAAATTCACCTTACCCTGGAAATAAGCACCTTTTATAAATCAGCAGAATTCCTGACAGCTCGATCAATTTTGGATTGTTAATCCAGAAGGAAGCACTTTAATTGCACTCTGAGATTTCTGATCTGGGTGGAGGTCCTGGAATGGCAGTTTGCCTTGAATGCCATGTGTCTGGTTAGACCAGGAGGACTGAGGCACCTACCTGTACTGCACCATGCAGCACATGACTGGCTGCATTTATATTATTGGATTGGTCAAGTCATGCCCATGCTTTTTAAGATGTAGAGCAGAGCAAGGTCCACTTAGTAGCTGGGGAGTCATGGGAGATGTTACTGCCAATTGGTATTTTGAATGATGCCCAGGGTATAGGTGAAGTGTATGTCTAAGCCAGTGATGGTGAACCTTTTAGAGACCGAGTGCCCAAACTGCAAACCAAGACCCACTTATTTATCGCAAAGTGCCAACACTGCAATTAAACCTGAATACAGAGGTTTTAGTTTAGAAAAAACAACTCGTACATTAACATCTTTTGTCTTAAAAGAAAAACACAATAACAGAGCTTCTACTGACCACCAGCACAAGGGGGAAAGTTCCACTGACCACCAGCACAAGGGGGAAAGTTCCACTGACCGCCAGCACAACAGGACAAAGTTCCACTGACCACCAGCACAAGAGGACAAAGTTCCACTGACCACCAGCACAAGGGGGCAAAGTTCCACTGACCACCAGCACAACAGGACAAAGTTCCACTGACCACCAGCACAAGAGGACAAAGTTCCACTGACCACCAGCACAAGGGGACAAAGTTCCACTGACCACCAACACAAGGGAGCAAAGTTCCACTGACCACCAGCACAAGGGGGCAAAGTTCCACTGACCACTAGCAACAAGGGGGCAAAGTTCCACTAACCACCAGCACAAGGAGGCAAAGTTCCACTGACGACCAACACAAGGGGACAAAGTTCCACTGACCACCAACACAAGGGGGCAAAGTTCCACTGACCACCAGCACAAGGGGGCAAAGTTCCACTGACCACCAGCACAAGGGGGCAAAGTTCCATTGACCACCAGCACAAGGGGGCAAAGTTCCACTGACCGCCAGCACAAGAGGACAAAGTTCCGCTGACCACCAGCACAAGAGGACAAAGTTCCACTGACCACAAGCACAAGAGGACAAAATTCCACTGACCACCAGCACAAGGAGGCAAAGTTCCACTGATCACCAGCACAAGGGGGCAAAGTTCCACTGACCACCAGCACAAGGAGGCAAAGTTCCACTGACCACCAGCACAAGGAGGCAAAGTTCCACTGACCACCAGGACAAGTGGGCAAAGTTCCACTTACCACCAGCACAATGGGGCAAGTTCCACTGGCCACCAGTACAAGGGGACAAAGTTCAACTGACCACCAGCACAAGGGGACAAAGTTCCACTGACCACCAGCACAAGGGGGGAAATTTCCAATGACCACCCGAACAAGGGGACAAAGTTCCACTGACCACCAACACAAGGGGGCAAAGTTCCACTGACGACCAACACAAGGGGACAAAGTTCCACTGACCACCAGCACAAGGGGGCAAAATTCCACTGACGACCAACACAAGGGGACAAAGTTGCACTGACCACCAGCACAAGCTAAAATCTTGTGTTAATAAAAACGAATATATTGAAACTCACAGCCAGTCCAATATATATATATCTTTGGCAATGCACTGGCCAGCCATCCAAAAGCTTGAAAGAGTCGCGACTAATGAGTCATTGCTCGGGATGTCATTGCCTGGTGCTGCTACTCCTTTCCAAGCATGAACATGGCCCCTATGTGCGCTGTTATCCGATGCTCAGCTACTAAGGTGATGCTGGGACGACCTGGCTCGTGTGCCGACAGAGAGGGCTCTGCGTGCTCTCTGCGGCATGCGTGTCATAGTTCCACCATCACTGGTCTAAGCCCAAACTTTTTTGATATAGTAGGGAATAAGCTTGGTTTGAATCCGAACCCATTTGTCTGAACCTGTCAGTGATAGGCAGTGCCGAGACAAGGTCCTCTAGCTCCTAGGGCAAAGATGCCAAACAGTGCCCCCCCCCCCCCCAAATATATGAGCATTATGTGCCAGCAAAAATCCTGTCCCTCCCTACAAAAAAATTTGAGCTCTAATCTTCACATTTACCCCATAAATTCCTCTTGCAAGCCAAAATTCTCACCAAACAAAAATTTCCCCTATTCCAGTATAAATCCCACCTCCCAGCTCAAATCCTCTTCCTCCCCAAATCCCCCCTTCTAGGACAAATCCTCTATCCCTCGAATTTCCCCTCTGAGCATAAATCCTCTCCCCCCCTCTAAATCCTCCACTCCCAGCAGAAATCTCCCTTTTCATACTCGTACTCGTGAAAATACTCCCGATACCATAACTGATACTTTGCAAGGCACCGCAAAGATTAGCATGTGATTTGAACAGGAATGCGATTCTTGACCAAATCGCATGAGGTTTCTCCATTGTATCTGTGTGAATACAGGCTTGTCATAGCCCAAGTTCACATCGGAGCGGTGCGGGAAACTCCCCTGCAGGCATCCCATGCTGAGTGTCAGTGGCAGGAGAAAAGAGAAAGTGGCGGGGATTTGAAATCTTCACCACTTCCTTTCCTCTCCTTGCAGTGATGACAGTTCAGACTAGATGACATCTGATTGGTCCAGCACTGTCCAAGCCTGGGTTCACACAGGAGCAGTGGGGAAACTGCATGTGATTAAGAGAGGAATCACATTCCTGTTCAAATCGCATGCCATTGTTTGCGGTGGAATTTGCATTCATTAACACAAATTGCACCGCAAAGTATCGGTACTCAGTATTGGCAAGTACTTGACTGAAAGTATCGTTACTCGTACTTACCGATAAAAAAATGGTATCAGTGCATCCCTACTTAGCACTAATCTTCCCTACCAAATTTCCTCTTCTAGCACAAATCCCCCCATTCATCCCTAATAGCACAACCCCTCCCCCTCAAATCTCCCTTCCTAACAAAAATCCACTTCCTAGTATAATTTCCTCCCTCCAAATCTCCCCTTCTAACACAACCCCCCAAATCCCCACTACGCCCAGGCAGGGCTGCTGTTAGAAACCACGGGGCCCCATGCAACCAACCTGACAGGCCCCCCCATCTCCTAAACCCCCCCCCCACAGTTTACTAACTTTAGTTATGAATGAACACAGAGAGTGATTGGCACCGGTCACTAATAGTGTTCATTCAGTAAAAGGAAGGGGTGGGTAAATGTGACACATTTCCCGGACCCTTCCCCCAATGTCTAACCCAGTGGTTCTTAACCTGGGTTCGATCGAACCCCAGGGGTTCGGTGAGTCAGTCTCGCGGGTTCGGCGGAGGTGAAGACCCACACCCGACTCATATGATTCGTGATGACATGCCCCGCTTGTCCATCATTGGCTGCAGGTGGTCACGCAACATTGCTTAGCCCAGTGGTCGGCAAGCCGCGGCTCGCGAGCCACATGCGGCTCTTTACACGCTTTAATGCGGCTCTTGTGTGCCGGGCGCCCGCTCCCCTCCCTCCTCTCGGGCGGCAGGGACTCTGCAGCGTGATCCAAAAAAAAAAAACAGCCAGGGCAGCGCGCTCAAATGCAATGATTGGCCAGTCTCGCTGCCACTGACATCCTGATAGCCAGTGATTGGCTGTGAGGATGTGTGTAGGCGGGGCAGCGTGACGAACGTGAGAGGAGCTAGGCTCCTCTCACAGTCCGCCCTGAGGACCGGAACGGTGCGGGAATACGGCGAGAGGAACGCGCGGAGCAAAGGTAAGTGAATTGACACAGGGGGGACTTGGCTTACTACTTGCTACTTACTTACTACTACTATATGAGGGATGAATTACTATGGGGGATGAATTACTATAGGGGGGATGAATTACTATATGTGGGGGATGAATTACTATATGGGGGATGAATTACTATATGGGGGATGAATTACTATGGGGGATGAATTACTATGGGGGATGAATTACTATATGGGGGATGAATTACTATGGGGGATGAATTAATATGGGGGATGAATTACTATATGGGGGATGAATTACTATGAGGGATGAATTACTATGGGGGATGAATTACTATGGGGGATGAATTACTATGGGGGATGTATTACTATGGGGGATGAATTACTATATGGGGGATGAATTACTATGGGGGATGAATTACTATGGGGGATGAATTACTATATGGGGGATGAATTACTATGGGGGATGAATTACTATATGGGGGATGTATTACTATATGGGGGATGAATTACTATGGGGGATGAATTACTATATGGGGGATGAATTACTATGGGGGATGAATTACTATATGGGGGATGAATTACTATGAGGGATGAATTACTATGGGGGATGAATTACTATATGGGGGATGAATTACTATGGGGGATGAATTACTATGGGGGATGAATTACTATATGGGGGATGAATTACTATAGGGGGGATGAATTACTATGGGGGATGAATTACTATATGGGGGATGAATTACTATATGGGGGATGAATTACTATGGGGGATGAATTACTATATGGGGGATGAATTACTATATGGGGGATGAATTACTATGGGGGATGAATTACTATATGGGGGATGAATTACTATAGGGGGGATGAATTACTATGGGGGATGAATTACTATATGTATATTTTCAATTGTCAAACCTTTTCATACTAATATCTTAAATAATTGGGAATGTCTAGTTCTAATTTATATATATATATATCAGTTTTGAAATATATACTGTATACCATATATTAGTTTGCAGACTCTATATTTGTTCTTTGTTCTTAATGGTTTTGTTCATTTTGTGCACCTATGTATAAATATATACCTATGTTTTGAATTTTAAAAATCATATTTTATTTTTCCAATTAAGAAGGGTTCGGTGAATGCGCATATGAAACTGGTGGGGTTCAGTACCTCCAAAAAGGTTAAGAACCACTGGTCTAACCTGAAGGATCCTATTGTGTGCTTGTAGCTGCTGGTGGGAAGAAAAGGAAGGCAGCCAGCAGCTCCGCGGGGGTGGGGGCACACAGGGGGGCCTGGGCAGCAGGGGGAAACGTATGGTGCACAGGGAGGGTTACAGATACTGCAGGGGGGGGGGACAATTACTGGAACCTATCCCCTGTATGATTCTGTCTCTGCAGCAGCTGAAAGCCAGCAGGAGGGAGAGGGGAAGAAGCCGGCTTTCAGCTGCTGCAGAGAGAACCATACAGGGGATCGGTTCCAGTAATTGCCCCCCTCCCCATTGTGACAATCACCCTCCCTGCCCATATCTGATACACCCAGTTACTTGGGCCCCCCTGTTGGTCTGGGCCCTGTACAGGAGAACTGGGGGTTCCCTCTTATCCACAGCCCTGTGCCCAGGGCAGCTTCCCCTCCTGCCCACCCCTTGTACTGGCCCTGATGCAGGCCAATCAGCACAGGGCGAGAGACTCCTTGCCCCAGAGCTGCATGTACATGAGGGGACAGAGTCACTTGTGAAATTTACACAATATGGTCACATCACATGGTCTATATCATTGACCTAATATGACCATGTGGCTGTATTGAACCCAGGATGTCATGAGCATCCCTGCCCCTTTAAGCAGGTACAGCTGCAGGGTAGGGAATCTTCTGCCTGCAGCTGAGTGGCTCGGCACTGACAACTATCTTCAGACTGAAAATTCATCCCTAGTTGGGAAGGGTTAAAACCCCTGCCATGTTTTGTTTTTTGTTTTTTTGCAGTAAGGGCAGCACATCAATTGTCAACATGTCCAACATGTATAGACTTGAATAATTAGTGAGATGGAAAAGCCAGCACATATCAGGGGTTCAAATACCCCCCATCTTCAAGGATTCCTGGTGTTTCTGCCAGTCCCTCTTGTTTCCTAATACATTAATTGGGCATTAATTGGAAAGATTAGTGTGCTGCTGTTTCTCCACCCCCTCCTCTCTATGCAGCTGAGAACAGAGATTATGTGATCACTTATTTTAAAAAAATGGGGGAAAAAGGTATTTATACTGTTTCTTATACCTATACAAAAATGTTTTGCCTTTCATTTCTATTTTAAAACTGAATGGGTTGTTTTACGAGGTGAGGGTTCACATAGATCTTGTGCCTTTCAGCACTGGGGCCCTTGGTTCCTTTTCCCGCTAGGACTCGATCTGCATGGAGTTTGCTTCTTCTCCCTGTGCTTGCATGGCCTTGTGTTGAAAGAGAGACAATTGCCTGGAATTTGTTTTTTTTAAAGCTAAAGTCAAGGCAGACATTACAAAAACAAGTTAACACAACATAATGCATTTATGCATTAATAAAAATCATTAAATTGTGTTTACAGCTAGTATAAGTACCTGAATCTGTGTTGATACCCGCCTTCTGTAATCCCCTCCCAATTAGACTGAGGGAGCAAGCAGCAGTAGTGTGAGTCCATCAGGGATCTAAAGCTTTCTGAAATGTTGGGTAGTATACGGATAACCTTGTTAGTGTGTTGTTACCCAAAGGTGGACTTAGGGACCAGGGGCGGACTGACAACTCATGGGGCCCCCGGGCAATAGGGGATTATGGGGCCCCTGCGTCCTTGCCCAAACTCAAAAAAGCCTATGAAAAAGGTACCAGGGGCATCTCATGGGTCCCCCTACTGACCCCGGGCCCTCGGGCAGTGCCCGAGTTTCCAAATGGTCAGTCCGCCCCTGTTAGGGACTATGGAATTTGCAGTGCATAGAGCAGTGCTCATGAGTGCAACTAATGTGCACTGATTGCTCCAAGCAAAAGCTAGTGAGGGGGAAAAGATGAGGTCTGGGAGCTCACATAGCATGTTATATGGAAGCAGATTAGGCAGTATGGATTATTTTTAGAGAATCAGGATACCATTTAGTGTCATCTTGAGTGCAGTAAGGCTCCGTTCACACCAATGCGTGTTTTAGTGCTTTTTGCAGAAACGCACTAAAGTTCATTTAACATGATTTCTTATGGAACATGTTCACATCTATGCTTTTTTGAGCTGCTGCCTTTTTTGGGTCAGGGACTTTTTTAAAAGCAAAAAACAGCATTTTGTGCTACAATAGATTTCAATTGAGAATCTGCTGAAATGCATGGTAGTGTGTTTTTACCGCATTTTGCATTTTTATTCTGGCCAGCAGAAAAAAAAAAAGAGCTGAACAAAACGCAAAACGTGGTAAAACGTGTCAAAAACGCATCAAAAACGCATGTAGAAGAATGCAAAAACGAACTGAAAAAAGCACTGCAAACTGCATAGGTGTGGATGGAGCCTTAAGGTAAGCAAGGTCACCAACCTATCTCTGATGTGGTGATTATGCTCACAAGATTGGAGCCCATAGACCAGTGCCTACTTTGCCTATTTGGTAATCCAGTACTGGCAACAGCCGGCTCCTCTCTCCAGAAGCAGCAGAACTCAAGGCAACATATTATCTTGGCTCTTAGAGGAAACTTTGACTTTAATCTGTTACACTGCAGAATAAACAATGTCACGAGCATCCCCACCCCTTAGTGTATGTGCAGCTGCAGGGCAAGCCGCTGATTGGGCCAACAGTGACAACTTCTTTCCGTGTTCAGCTGAGCATGGATTTAGACTGAACCCAAGCTCTTCTCTCTTTACCTAAAACAGCCAGGGCTGCTGTTAGAAACCATTGGGCCTCCTACAGCCAACCCCACATGCCCCCCCTTCCCCCCCAAAAAAAAACACAGTTCACTATGATTCAGCTATGAATGAACACAGTGAGTGATCGATACTGAACACTCATTGTGTTCATTCAGGAAAGGGGCTTGTAAATGTGACATATTAACTTGACTCTTCCCCCAACTCTCCATCCTGAAGGATCCTATTGTGTGCTTACAGCTGCGGGTGGGAAGGAGAGGAGGGAAGCAGGCAGCACTGTGGTGGTGAGGGCACACAGGGACCTGGGTAAACAGGGAGAAACGTATGGTGCACAGTGAGGGTGATGGATTTGTTTGGGGGGGGGGGTCAATTACTGGAACCGATCCCCTGTATGGCTCTCTCTGCAGCAGCTGAAAGCCTTAGGGAGGGAGAGTCAAAGAAACTGGTTTCAGCTGCTGCAGAGGAAGCCATACAGGGGATCGGTTCCAGTAATTGCCCCCCCACCATGCCGATCACACTCCCTGCCCACATCAGATTCACCCAGCTGCCTGGGCCCCCCTGCTATCCTGGGCCCCGTACAGGAGGACTGGTGGTACCCCCTTATCCACAGCCCTGGATACAGCTGACATGTTGGTGGTAATGAGAAGGGTGTTGCTGTTGTGTGATTATTAATGGCACCAAGTGTAACAAGCCAGGGTTTACCCTAAGTGCCAGCAGTGTTACCTTCAGTCATCTGTCATTACCAGCATAAAGCCCTGAGGAAGGGAGATTTGTGAGCCCCCGAAACGTGTTAGCTACATTATGAACTTTTGTTTCTGAGAAAAAAACATTTTACTGGCTGTAATCAGAACATGTGGTGCTCTCATCCTATTATATACACTTCAGATCCAAGTCATGATGGAATAATAGGCAATTATTGATCGTTTATTGAAGTGAAGATTTCACCAATCTCTAAGATTAGATTCTGGTATACTTATTGAATCTCTAGGTTTATATCAGTTCATGTCACCTTTCTAGAGTTCTGCAGTTGCAGTGGAACTGTAAGTCTCAGAAGGTCATGACATTCCTGTATTGATCAGGTCACAAAGCCCCTATAACTCATAGAATAGAGGATAAGCAGCGGTTTATTCACATTTCCAGTTCAGATTTATGGCAACTGATGCTTGAATGAAATATACCCACCCCTGTTCCATCGGTGGATCTGAATACGGTCTTGTTTAGACTTTTTTATTTTTAATTCAGTGGTACTGTCTAACCATATGATGTTTCACAATATCTTAGAGTACGCTTTGCTTTTCTACATTTATTGTATGAAAATGAATCCAAAATGAGGACAAGGTTCCTTTGAAGTAGTTTGTTAAAGCATTGTATACCAAAACCAATTGCCATGCTTTTTATTTTACAAAATACTTGTTTTCACTTTCTTCTTTATTTGTCACATTTCAGTTCTATCGATATCCTCCAGGCATTTCTAGTCACATCTTGGATACATGTACATGAACTTCCCACTGACCATCAGTCTGCAACGAAGAGGGACATGCTTCTCACTGGGGCGGGGGTAATGCTTCCCACTAACCACCACTGAAAGGGAGAAGTGCTTCCCACCTAACCACCACTGTAAGGGGGACGTGCTTCCAACCTAACCACCACTGTAAGGGGGACGTGCTTCCAACCTAACCACCACTGTAAGGGGGATATGCTTCCCACTAACCACCACTGTAAGGGGGATATGCTTCCCACCTAACCACCACTGTAAGGGGGACGTGCTTCCCACTAACCACCACTGTAACGGGGATATGTTTCCCAATAACCACCACTGTAAGGGGGGCATGCTTCCCACTAACCACCACTGTAAGGGGGACGTGCTTCCCACTAACCACCACTGTAAGGGGGACGTGCTTCCCACTAACCACCACTGTAAGGGAGAAATGCTTCCCACCTAACCACCACTGTAACGGGGACATGCTTCCCACTAACCACCACTGTAAGGGGGATATGCTTCCCACTAACCACCACTGTAAGGGGGATATGCTTCCCACTAACCACCACTGTAAGGGGGATATGCTTCCCACTAACCACCACTGTAAGGGGGGCATGCTTCCCACTAACCACCACTGTAAGGGAGAAATGCTTCCCACCTAACCACCACTGTAACGGGGACATGCTTCCCACTAACCACCACTGTAAGGGGGATATGCTTCCCACTAACCACCACTGTAAGGGAGAAGTGCTTCCCACCTAACCACCACTGTAAGGGGGACGTGCTTCCCACCTAACCACCACTGTAAGGGGGACGTGCTTCCCACTAACCACCACTGTAAGGGGGACGTGCTTCCCACTAACCACCACTGTAAGGGGGACGTGCTTCCCACTAACCACCACTGTAAGGGGGGCATGCTTCCCACTAACCACCACTGTAAGGGGGACGTGCTTCCCACTAACCACCACTGTAAGGGGGACGTGCTTCCCACTAACCACCACTGTAAGGGGGACGTGCTTCCCACTAACCACCACTGTAAGGGAGAAATGCTTCCCACCTAACCACCACTGTAACGGGGACGTGCTTCCCACTAACCACCACTGTAAGGGGGATATGCTTCCCACTAACCACCACTGTAAGGGGGATATGCTTCCCACTAACCACCACTGTAAGGGGGATATGCTTCCCACTAACCACCACTGTAAGGGAGAAGTGCTTCCCACCTAACCACCACTGTAAGGGGGATATGCTTCCCACCTAACCACCACTGTAACGGGGACATGCTTCCCACTAACCATCACTGTAAGGGGGATATGCTTCCCACTAACCACCACTGTAAGGGAGAAGTGCTTCCCACCTAACCACCACTGTAAGGGGGACGTGCTTCCCACCTAACCACCACTGTAAGGGGGACATGCTTCCCACTAACCACCACTGTAAGGGGGATATGCTTCCCACTAACCACCACTGTAAGGGAGAAGTGCTTCCCACCTAACCACCACTGTAAGGGGGACGTGCTTCCCACTAACCACCACTGTAAGGGGGACGTGCTTCCCACCTAACCACCACTGTAAGGGGGAGGTGCTTCCCACTAACCACCACTGTAAGGGGGACGTGCTTCCCACTAACCACCACTGTAAGGGGGATATGCTTCCCACTAACCACCACTGTAAGGGGGACGTGCTTCCCACTAACCACCACTGTAAGTGGGACGTGCTTCCCACTAACCACCACTGTAAGGGGGACATGCTTCCCACTAACCACCACTGTAAGGGGGATGTCCTTCCCACTAACCACCACTGTAAGGGGGATATGCTTCCCACTAACCACCACTGTAAGGTGGACATGCTTCTCACAAATCACCACTGTAAGGGGGGCATGCTTCGTACTGATCACCACTGTAAGGGGGGTATTCTTCCCACTGATCACCACTGTAAGGGGGACATGCTTCCTACTAATCACCACTGTAAGGGGGGCATGTTTCGCACTAACCACCACTGTAAGGGGACGTGTTTCCCACTGACCTACAATGTGAGGGGAACATGCTTCCCACTAACCACCATTGTAAAGGGGATGTGTTTCCCACTAACCACCACTGTAAGGGGGCATGCTTCCCACTGATCACCACTGTAAGGGGGGCATTCTTCCCATCGACCATCACTGTAAAGGGGGATTTGCTGCCCACTGACCACGTCTGTGAGCGGGGACATCCTTTTCATTGACCACCACTGTAAGAGGGGACATGCTTCCCACTGACCACCGCTGTAAGTGGGGTATGCTTCCCACACACTGACCACCATAGCAAGCGGGGGGGCATGCTTCCCACTGACTTTCACTATAAGGGGGTATATGCTTCCCATTGACCACCACTGTAAGAAGGGGCATGCTTCCCGATGACTACAACTGTAAGGGGGACATGCTTCCCACACACTGACCACCATAGTAAGGGGGACATTCTTCCCACTAACTACCACTGTAAGGGGGGATATGCTTCCCGTTGACCACCACTTTAAGGGGGGGCATGCTTCCCACTGACTTCCACTGTAAGGGTGGCATGCTTCCCACACACTGCCCACCATAGTAAGGGGAGGCATGCTTCCCACTTACTACTACTATAAGGGGGGATATGCTTCCTATTAACCACCATTGTAAGGGGGATATGCTTCCTACTGACTACAACTGTAAGGGGGATGTGCTTCCCACTGACCATTACTGTAAGGGGGTCTGGTTCTTGCTGACCACCTCCGTAAGGGAGGATATGCTTCCCACTAATAACTACTGTAAGCGGGGACTTACTTCCCACCACTGTAAGAGGGGACATACTTTCCACTGACCACCACTGCAAGGAAGGAGGATGCTTCCCACTGAACACCACTGTAAAGGGCGGGGGAATGCTTCCCACTGACCACCACTGCAAGGAAGGTGGATGCTTCCCCCTGACTACGACAGTAAAGGGCGGGGGAATGCTTCCCACTGAACACCACTGTAAAGGGCGGGGGAATGTTTCCCACTGAACACCACAGTAAAGGGCGGGGGAATGTTTCCCACTGAACACCACAGTAAAGGGCAGGGAAATGCTTCCCACTGAACACCACAGTAAAGGGCGGGGGAATGCTTCCCACTGAACACCACAGTAAAGGGCGGGGAAATGCTTCCCACTGAACACCACAGTAAAGGGCGGGGGAATGCTTCCCACTGAACACCACAGTAAAGGGCGGGGGAATGCTTCCCACTGAACACCACAGTAAAGGGCGGGGAATGCTTCCCATTGAACACCACAGTAAAGGGCGGGGGAATGCTTCCCACTGAACACCACAGTAAAGGGCGGGGAATGCTTCCCACTGAACACCACAGTAAAGGGTGGGGGAATGCTTCCCATGGACCACCAATAAATTGGTTTTAAAAATATTTTGGTCCAGCCTAGGTTATGCTTAAGGAGTTGTTCAGCGGTGCCCTCTGAAGAGAGATCCAAAGTGGAGTGCTTTTCAGAGGGGGTTGACAGGTAGTGAAGCAGCGATATACTGCTTCCTCACCACCTGATATAACCCTATACTTGCTGCACTGCTGCTCCACAATCGCAGTGCAGTTGAAGCGCAGCATCATAGAACGGCATTAGTCTGGATTGGTGGTGACACCACCAGCTGAAAGCAACATGTTGTTTAGGTTTTGTCGTGACTGCTCAGCACAGCATTGCAGCGGCAGCATGTGTACAGCCATGAGCTGCTGTATGTTAGTGTTCAAGTAGGCAACTGGGGAGGGGGGGAGGGGGGCAGTAAAACCATGGCTCAACCTCCTGGTTTTACTGTCCCCTAGCCACAAATGTGAACAAAGCCTAAGAGTATATTTATAAAAAACAAATTTACAGAGCTAATCATCATGTGGACATTACATTAATTCAAGGAAATTCTAGGGAAAAAAATATTTCTAAGCTTTTTTTCCTCCAGGGCAGATGCATAGCGTGAATCAGCTGAATACTGCATTATGACCTCTAGATGGAACTGATGACCATAAGAAATAAATACTTATTATATATGAGTGGCAGCTCCATCTAGTGGCCATAATGCAGTATTTTCCTGATGCATGCTATTCTTCTGAATGAAGAACATCCTTGGGAGAAACTAGCCTAGTAACATTTGATTTTGCTGGCATTCACACAGAACGCAAAGTTTCACATGATACATAGCTCTGAAATATTTTTCTTTATACATATATATATATATATATATATATATATAGTAAATATACCCCTTCGTATTTTATGTATCCATCAACATAAGCTGTGATAATATATTCTTCAAATCTGCCAGAGCAGGGTCCTGTGGGAACAGCCAATTGGACAGTATGGCCTTTTGAATACCCCGTGATATTTCCATCCTGATTGGGTTTAGAAGATTTCTCCCCAGGTGTGGAATTATGACCAAATACTGGGAGAGAAGTTCTAGAATTTCCAGTAGTGTTGTTTATGGTTTATGATTTTTCAATGAACACACAGCTGTACTTAACGTGATATTAAACCCTCAGGGCCGGTTCACACCAGAAAATGTGCAGGAAGGGTGCATTCTGTGAACATTTCCCACACTGCATTCTAAACACACTCCCTGGAATTCACAAAGACTGGCGCAGACAGATTTTAAGAAAGTGTCTCTCATGTGTTCTAAAAATGGTGCAGTGTGCGCCAAATGCATGTACCTGCCTAGAAATTGTATGAGGCTGTCTGTATTGGAATCTGATCTCAGCTTTGTGCTGTGTGGGGTGGAGGAGATCTGCTGAGTGCCCTGGTTGTGTGCAATGCGGGGATGGAAGGAGGAGCTCAGCTGAGTGGTCTGCCAGAAGTGACCCTGTCCTCTTTTCTGCTGACTCCTGTTCTCTACCCCTGCTAACCCCCCTGTACCCTGCCCTGCTGACCCCTGTTCTCTGCATTACTGACCCCTGTCTTCTGTCCTGATAACCGCTATTTTCCACCCTGCTGACCCCTGTCCTCTGCCCTGCTGATCCCTGTCCTCTGCCCTGCTGACCCCTGTCCTCTGCCCTGCTGACCCCTGTCCTCTGCCCTGCTGATCCCTGTCCTCTGCCCTGCTAACCCCTGTCCTCTGCATTACTGACCCCTGTCTTCTGTCCTGATAACTGCTATTTTCCACCCTGCTGACCCCTGTCCTCTGCCCTGCTGATCCCTGTCCTCTGCCCTGCTAACCCCTGTCCTCTGCATTACTGACCCCTGTCTTCTGTCCTGATAACCGCTATTTTCTACCCTGCTGACCCCTGTCCTCTGCCCTGCTGACCCCTGTCCTCTGCCCTGCTGACCCTTATCCTCTGCCCTACTAACTCTTATACACTCCCTTGTTGACCTCTATCCTCTGCCCTACTGACCACCTGTACACTGCTCTACTGACTCTTGTACACTCCCCTGCTGATATCTTATCCTCTCCCTTGCTGACCCCTGTACACTGCCCTACTGCCCCCTGTCCTTTGCATTGCTAACCCCTGTACACTTCCCTGATAACCCCCTGTACACTGCCCTACAAACTATTGGCCTCTGTACACTGTCCTACAAACTAATGGCCTCTGTACACTGTCCTACAAACTAATGGCCTCTGTACACTGTCCTACAAACTAATGGCCTCTGTACACTGTCCTACAAACTAATGTCCTCTGTACACTGCCCTACAAACTAATGGCCTCTGTACACTGTCCTACAAACTAATGGCCTCTGTACACTGCCCTACAAACTAATGGCCTCTGTACACTGCCCTACAAACTAATGGCGTCTGTACACTGCCCTACAAACTAATGGCCTTTGTACACTGCCCTAAAAACTAATGTCCTCTGTACACTGCCCTACAAACTAATGGCCTCTGTACACTGTCCTACAAACTAATGTCCTCTGTACACTGCCCTACAAACTAATGGCGTCTGTACACTGCCCTACAAACTAATGGCGTCTGTACACTGCCCTACAAACTAATGGCCTCTGTACACTGCCCTACAAACTAATGGCATCTGTACACTGCCCTACAAACTAATGGCCTCTGTACACTGCCCTAAAAACTAATGGCCTCTGTACACTGCCCTAAAAACGAATGGCCTCTGTACACTGCCCTACAAACTAATGGCATCTGTACACTGCCCTACAAACTAATGGCATCTGTACACTGCCCGACAAATCGTTGACCCTATCCTGTGCCCTGCTGACCCCCTGTACACTGCCCTACTGACTCCTATACTCTGCCCTGTTGACCTCACATTCTCTGCCCCCTGACATTTTCTACAGCACCCCCACATCAGACGGGCTAGATCTGGCCCTGGTCTGTGCCAAATTCTCTGTATATGTCAAAAGAGAGTTGGTCCTAATTAGCTCCACTTTTGTAACATACAAACTGTGTTTAATTTTGAATTTGGTGCATGCAGTGCACCACAATGTGTGTGGGTTTCAGGAAAGAAGATCACTCGATTCCCCCATCAGTACAGTCAGTGATAGGGGAATCCCTCCCACAGCGTGATTGTGTTCTGCTGTCAGGGAGCCTTCCCCACCGGCAGAACACAATGATTACTGCCGGCAGCTATAGCCACCAGCAGTAATCGTATGCAAAACAATTGGACAGGTTGGTTGTTCTGAAGTCAATTGATAGATCAACTTCAGTACAACCAGACAACCCATAGATGGATTGAAACTAGGCTGGTCATCTTGGCTGGTCCCTACGGAACCAGCTGAAATTCGATCCATCTATAGCTGGCTTTAGTGTGTCATAATGTTTTAGTATGTGTTGCACAACACTAGGCACAACACTGCAGGGGCCCAATAAAAAAAATAAAGGTAGTAGAGTTTACTATGGCTTTAAAGTGGTTGTAAACCCTTATATATACCCAGTGAAGGGACTGTCCTCAGCTGATACACAGAGATGAAACAAATGCTCCTACATAAGTTGCACCTGTTTATCTGCAGTCTTCTCTTCTCTGCATACATTCAGAGTTCTGAATTTATAAGCTTGTTTGAAAATTGTGAAAAAAGGAAGCTCTGAGAGCTGATTGGAGGGAAGAGACACCCCTCCCCCCCCCCCCCCCCTCACACGCACACAGCACACAGAAACAGAGCTGAGGATGTCAATCTGCTGGAGGTCCCTCCCCTGTTACCATTTTTCTCTTGGTGTCAGGAAAAGCTTGTCAGAAGTGATTTGTGCTGATAGCAGAGGAACAAAACAGCAGACAGAAGTGACACTTACTGCTCTTAATTGAGACAAGTACACCCTTTAGAGGGATATGTTTTGTTCATATTTATTGTCTGAGGTTTACAATCACTTTAAAGTGTTGCTAAACCCACAACGATACAATCAGTCTGCATACGCAGTAAAACATGCTTGTTCTTCCTACTGTGGAACCTAAGGGGTTAATCCTCTGCATTGTGTAAAAACACTGTTTGATCCTGACTTATCTGATCCCCTTCTTCCAGTGTCCCCCTCTTATCTCCTGATAAGACATTTCGTGTGGAGACACTCTGCACATGCCCAGTTTGGTGTGTATTGCTAGAGAGGTTTTTTTTTCCTTGAGAGAGTGCATATGATCAGAACAGGGCCAATCTGCACTGTCCAGACGGAGGTCAGGGGTTCTGCATCCTCCTAGAGCAAAATGAAAACTCCTCCTACAAGCTTTAATCAGTGCTCTGCTAGACACTGATAGAAGTCACAAGATTGCTCTAACTGCTGATGAGAAAAGGTATTTAGCTGTTTATATTTACTAAAATAATTGCATTCCCATGTTGTGTGTACTGTGGGAGACCAGATATAGTGGATGCAGGGTCCAGAGAGACCAGATATAATGGATGCAGGGTCCAGGGAGACCAGATATAGTGGATGCAGGGTCCAGGGAGACCAGATATAATGGATGCAGGGTCCTGGGTTTAGTAACACTTTAAGTGTTGTTTTTATAGATCTGCTCAGAGTTTTACTTTAAAATGGAGATATGTGCCCCTTTTTTTTTTTTTTTGAAAAGGTTCATATGTCCATTATCCCTGTCCAGCTTCCCCTGCATAGATGCAACGGAGGTGTGGAAGATGTCAGTACAACAGGGTATAATTCCCTTTGTCTGCAAGGAAAACATTTCTTGAGTTTTAAAAGCAAAGTATTGAAAAGATCATTTGCTGCACATTATTTGACAAGAGTGAGCAGAGCGGTAACCCAGTACCCACCCGGGGACCGGATCATATTAAGACTCCCTTGTTTTGGTCCTTGTTCTAGTTTTCCATGCATTAAGACATAATTAGGGCTGGCAGCAAGTTGGAGACGATCCGGGGAAGGTAACATACGTTTTTACACTCTGGGCTGAGCCAGAATTTGGGGCCAGGGAATACTTGGTGAAGTTGGAACTAAATAGAAACCATAACTACAGAGCAGTGGAGTTAAAAGGTGATTGTTATGATTTAACAGCGCCAAGTAAAGTACAGAAACAGAGACCACGGCATTAAAAGAGATGTCGAGGGAAACTCATAATGCAGTCATAAATATGTAACACGAATCGCTATTTACTGGGGTCTGCTTTTTGTTTTTTGGATACACTGTTTGGCAGAAAAAAACATGTCTAGTAAAATTGTGGGACTGTAACATGAAATGTGTTAAAGCTGAACTCCAGCCCCATCTTCAGTCTTGCACAGCTGGACAGGCTCCTCTCCTGTATGGAAATAGCTTGCTCTGATTTCACTGCATGCTGTAAGATTCCTACAGCATGCACTAGAAGCTGCAAGTTCAACAGAGCCCACTTTACGTACTGACCAGAGAACATCCAGCATCCTTTAGTCCTTTCCTTCCCAGCCTATCCCTGGCCCATCCCCTTCACTCATTGGATTTCAGTTCTTTCAATCATAGAGGCTTAGCATATACAGTCAGGTCCATAAATATTGGGACATCGACACAATTGTAACATTTTTGGCTCTATACACCACCACAATGGATTTGAAATGAAACGAACAAGATGTGCTTTAACTGCATACTGCCAGCTTTAATTTGAGGGTATTTACATCCAAATCAGGTGAACGGTGTAGGAATTACAACAGTTTTCATATGTGCCTCCCACTTGTTAAGGGACCAAAAGTAATAAGACAATTGGCTTCTCAGCTGTCCCATGGCCAGGTGTGTGTTATTCCCTGATTATCCCAATTACAATGAGCAGATAAAAGGTCCAGAGTTCATTTCAAGTGTGCTATTTGCATTTGGAATCTGTTGCTGTCAACTCTCAAGATGAGATCCAAAGAGCTGTCACTATCAGTGAAGCAAGCCATCATTAGGTTGAAAAAACAAAACAAAACCATCAGAGAGATAGCAAAAACATTAGGCGTGGCCAAAACAACTGTTTGGAACATTCTTAAAAAGAAGGAACGCACCGGTGAGCTCAGCAACACCAAAAGACCCGGAAGACCACGGAAAACAACTGTGGTAGATGACCGAAGAATTCATTTCCTGGTGAAGCAAACATCCTTCAGAACAGTTGGCCAGATCAAGAACACTCTCCAGGAGGTAGGTGTATGTGTGTCAAAGTCAACAATCAAGAGAAGACTTCACCAGAGTGAATACAGAAGGTTCACCACAAGATGTAAACCATTGGTGAGCCTCAAAAACAGGAAGGCCAAATTAGAGTTTGCCAAACGACATCTAAAAAAGCCTTCACAGTTCTGGAACAACATCCTATGGACAGATGAGACCGAGATCAACTTGTACCAGAGTGATGGGAAGAGAAGAGTATGGAGAAGGAAAGGAACTGCTCATGATCCTAAGCATACCACCTCATCAGTGAAGCATGGTGGTGGTAGTGTCATGGCGTGGGCATGTATGGCTGCCAATGGAACTGGTTCTCTTGTATTTATTGATGATGTGACTGCTGACAAAAGCAGCAGGATGAATTCTGAAGTGTTTCGGGAATATTATCTGCTCATATTCAGCCAAATGCTTCACAACTCATTGGAGGCCGCTTCACAGTGCAGATGGACAATGACCCAAAGCAGACTGCAAAAGCAACCAAAGAGTTTATTAAGGGAAAGAAGTGGAATGTTATGCAATGGCCAAGTCAATCACCTGACCTGAATCCGATTGAGCATGCATTTCACTTGCTGAAGACAAAACTGAAGGGAAAATGCCCCAAGAACAAGCAGGAACTGAAGACAGTTGCAGTAGAGGCCTGGCAGAGCATCACCAGGGATGAAACCCAGCGTCTGGTGATGTCTATGCAATCCAGACTTCAGGCTGTAATTGACTGCAAAGGATTTGCAACCAAGTATTAAAAAGTGAAAGTTTGATTTATGATTATTATTCTGTCCCATTACTTTTGGTCCCTTAACAAGTGGGAGGCACATATGCACACTGTTGTAATTCCTACACCGTTCACCTGATTTGGATGTAAATATCCTCAAATTAAAGCTGACAGTCTGCAGTTAAAGCGCATCTTGATCGTTTCATTTCAAATCCATTGTGGTGGTGTATAGAGCCAACCATGTTAGAATTGTGTCAATGTCCCAATATTTATGGACCTGACTGTATGTGGGCATTACTGAAGAAAGCTACATATATCCGTTCCCAGCAGCCATGATCTGCCTGCATTGCATAGAGAAGCACAGAGATCCAGTGATCATATCACTGGGTCAAAAATAAGGTATGTAATGAAAACACATAAGGTTTTACTTAGAAATTTTGTTAGCATGTTCATGAAAGGGGAAGGCAAAATATAGGAAGATTAAACTTCAGTTTTACAGTATAATTCCAGGGTTAATATGGATTTAATTACAGGGATATATGTCTGCTGGGTACACGGTTATACACTGTAGTACAGCCTATCTCAACCTTGGTAACACTAAGGAACCCCTGAATGCTCCTTACATCAGTAGTCATTGGAAAGAATGTTCCTTACACTTGTGGTCATTGAGAAGAATGCTCCTTACATCAGTGGTCATTGGGATGAATACTCCTTATATCAGAAGTCATTGGGAAGAATGCTCCTTATATCAGAGGTCACTGGGAAGAATGCTCCTTATATCAGAGGTCACTGGGAAGAATGCTCCTTATATCAGAGGTCACTGGGAAGAATGCTCCTTATATCAGAGGTCACTGGGAAGAATGCTCCTTATATCAGAGGTCATCGGAAAGAATGCTCCTTATATCAGAGGTCACTGGGAAGAATGCTCCTTATATCAGTGGTCATTTGGATGAATACTCCTTATATCAGAGGTCACTGGGAAGAATGCTCCTTATATCAGAGGTCATTGGGAAGAATGCTCCTTATATCAGAGGTCATTGGGAAGAATGCTCCTTATATCAGAAGTCATTGAGAAGAATGCTCCTTATATCAGAGGTCATTGGGAAGAATGCTCCTTATATCAGAGGTCACTGGGAAGAATGCTCCTTATATCAGAGGTCACTGGGAAGAATGCTCCTTATATCAGAGGTCACTGGGAAGAATGCTCCTTATATCAGAAGTCATTGAGAAGAATGCTCCTTATATCAGAGGTCATTGAGAAGAATGCTCCTTATATCAGAGGTCATTGGGAAGAATGCTCCTTATATCAGTGGTCATTGGGATGAATACTCCTTATATCAGAGGTCATTGGGAAGAATGCTCCTTATATCAGAGGTCACTGGGAAGAATGCTCCTTATATCAGAGGTCATTGGGATGAATACTCCTTATATCAGAAGTCATTGGGAAGAATGCTCCTTATATCAGAGGTCATTGAGAAGAATGCTCCTTATATCAGAGGTCATTGGGAAGAATGCTCCTTATATCAGTGGTCATTGGGATGAATACTCCTTATATCAGAGGTCATTGGGAAGAATGCTCCTTATATCAGAGGTCACTGGGAAGAATGCTCCTTATATCAGAGGTCATTGGGATGAATACTCCTTATATCAGAGGTCACTGGGAAGAATGCTCCTTATATCAGAGGTCATTGGGAAGAATGCTCCATACATTTGTGATTATTGGGAAGAATGCTCCCTACATTAGTGGTTATTGGGAAGAATGCTCCTTACATTTGTTGTCATTGGAAAGAATCCCCCCTTACAGAAAGGTAAACAAGATCTGTGTTGTTAGTGTTACTTATCTGAGACTCAGGTAATCGTTCATTGCCAAGGAACCTCTAGCAACCTCTGGTGGAACCTTAAAATTTCATGGAACCCTGGTTGAGAAGGCTGCTGTAGTAGCATTAGCTACATACAGTATGTAAAGCTGTGTTCCTGTGTTCCAGCAGTACCAGAAACCTCCCATTTGCTGATGGAATAAATAGAGTTGGGATGAGTGATTCTCTGCCATTCAGGAGATGTCTTGTATTTTTATCAATGAATGAAAGGCTTCCTCTGATTGGCCAAGGTGGAAATCATGACATCATATATATACCTTCACTTCCTGCTTGGGCAGGAAGTGAAGGTAAACCTCCCCATTAATAAAAACCTGATAGGGGTTCTTATTTTTTCTTTTCTTGCTCTTTGTGTCCCTGTTGGGGATATTTCTTCTCACTTTCTGTTCCATTTCACATACAGCAGATAGACAGAAAGTGTGATGGAACACCTGTTACCTCGATTGGGTGATTCCGTCAGAGAACCGCTTCCTCGCCACTGGGACACAGGATCAAGATACTTAAGCCGGGCATTGCACCCAAAACTAGATGAGCCAAGCTTATATGACAAACTGGAACTACTTTATTGAACAGGAACACAGGTTTTTATATACTTCAGAAATAGGGGCAGTCCCCACAAGAACAATAAAAACAAATAGTATACATTAGGATAAACATCCCACATTGATTAGGTAAGAGCCTGATCACATTATCCAGGAAGTGAGGATAAATGTCTCAAACAGAGACAGGCCAGCAATAAAACGTTCAAAACAAATAAATCAAGGTGCTCCCATCAGCTTATCTGTAGGTGAATTGGAGTAATACAAGACACAGTGGCTCCAGTGAGCCTGCTCTGAACAACAACGGCATATGCCATGAAGAGGGGACCAAGAGGTGAACATCAACACGTACAAAATCTAATGAGAATGCCAAAGTGTGCAGGAGTCCAATATCTTTTAATAGTGATAATAATTATATGAATTAATCAAAGCAAAGGGAAACAACAAAGCCAACATGCTTCAGGGGCTCAAAACTTTCCCTCTTTTTCAGGGTATTTGTTGTAGGGGTGTTAGAATAAACCGGAAACAGTAAGTTGGCAAAACATTAATTTACATATTCTGGTTTATTCTAACATTTCCAATCTGCTGGCTGTTTAATGTTTTCCTGTTATGAATTGATATAAAAATATTAAAATACATTGGACTGTTAGACCCCCTGTATGGTGCTCTCATTAGATTTTGTACATGAGTAATAAAAAGTTGGCAGAGACTCTAAACCCCTGGTACCCAACATGCAGTCTGCAGCCAGCATGCAGCATGCCAATGCCCACTGCTCTTGGGATGGGCTGACCACCTGAAACACTGGCAGAGCAAGGAAGACACAAGGGAAACCCAACTTGCCCAGCTGCTGTTCGCTTGTCATCTTTCCTGATGCTTCAGGGATTTCGGTACTAGCCAAGACCCCCTTCTTCTGCACAGCCCTGCATCTCATGGACTATCAGGAGGTCATGTGAGCAGTGACTCTGTAGGGTTGAGGCTGACAGTTGATGTAGGAAGCACTGCGGAGCCTGTCAGTGCCACCTAGTGGTAGTGTTGGCGAGGTGAAAAAAAACCTGGATTATGATAAAGTTTGTTAGTTGTTTTTTTTTTCCATAAAGTTTATTAATAAACTCACAGCATACAATAAGTACAGGTAATACAAGGTATCAGTCGGAAATACAATAGGAGGTAATACACATACAGCAAACAAAAAGATACATAGCAATACATAGACAAAGAATCAGACGTAAGTCATCCCAGGGAAAAGAAAACAGGGGAAAAGGAGAACATGCGAGCGCAGGAACATTACAGGCATATCTGGTCTCAAGCCCTTATTCAGCATATTGGAATCACACTACTGGCAGGGTCAATGATATACAGTTGCAAGAAAAAGTATGTGAACCCCTTGGGATTACGTGGAGTTTTGCATGAATTGGGCATAAAATGTGCTCCGAACGTCATCTAAGTCACAACAATAGAAGAACACAGTCTGCTGAACATAATACTACACAAACATTAGATGTTGCCACGGATTGTTGTCATTGATGGGAAAATTAATTCCAGGAGTTTATCAAGACATTTTGCAGGAAAACGTACGACCATCTGTCTGCCAACTAAAGCTCCGCAGAGGATGGGTGATGCAACAGGACAATGACCCAAAGCATACAAGTAATTCAACAAAACAATTGCTGCAACAGCACAGAATACATCTTCTGGAGTGGCCCATTCAGAGTCCTGACCTCAACCCGATTGAAATGCTGTGGCATGACCTTAAGAGAGTGATTCACACCAGACATCCCAAGAATATTGCTACACTGAAAAAGTTTTGTGAAGAGGAGTGGTCCAAAATTACTCCAGATCGTTGTGCAGGTCTGATCTGCAACTACAGGAAACGTTTGGTTGAGGTTATTGCTGCCAAAGGAGGGTCAACCAGTTATTAAGTCCAAAGGTTCACATACTTTTTCCTCCCTGCACTGTGAATGTTTACATGTTATGTGCAATTAAACCATGGCAACATGTAATGCTTGTGTAGTATTATGTTCAGCAGACTGTGTTCTTCTATTGTTGTGACTTAGATGACGTTCAGAGCACATTTTCATGCAAAACTCCACGTAATGCCAAGGGGTTCACATACTTTTTCTTACAACTGTATAACCTCAGTTACCGAGGAGCAGCAAAGAGCAGGGCCAGTGAGTCAAAGGTACGCGTTGGAAATGTATACAGTAGGTGTGGAGGGGGGGGGGGGGTGCAAGGGCTTGTAGGATATGGCCTTGTACTTTTGATGAAATTGAGGTAACCCACTATAGGTTGCCAGCACGTGCCAAGCGTTGTTAGTTTATTTCTTGGAAAAGCAAAACTACTGTAAAGACCTGGATCACCTGCTGGTGGCACTGTGCTTCATAGAGTGGAAATTTGTAGTTCCAGTTTTCACCAGCAGCCAGCAGTTTCTAGTAATCAGTCTCCACGTGATGCTGGCTGCTGGGTATTTAGTCTCTCTTCTGCTGGTCACATCGCATCCGTGCTTTGCTGGCTGCCAGATACTAAGTGCCATTTATCTTGATCTTGATCGTGCTCTTGGCCTGCATCTTGTACCTTGCTGCCTTATTTCTGCTGACCTTGCACCAGATACTAGTCCTGGTTCCCCCTTCCCATCCCTTACTGTCACTGCGGCCTGCATGTTCAGAAATGTCCAAGTGTGTTGGCTTGCCTTCATCTCTTGCATTGTCCTGTGGTTCTGCTGTGACACAGATCTCCAGCTTTGTTTTTATATTAGACATTAGAAATCTACAAGGGAAGAGCAGGGGGAACTGAGCTGCTAAGAGCTGAACTGAAATCACTTAAAGGATAAGTTCACCTTTCATAACATGTTACACCCATATTCAGAGTGTAACATGTTATGAAAGGACCAGCTCCTACTTCCCCCCAGTTTTGACAGCTAGCAGGGGATCCTCTCTCCCTGCTAGCTGTCAGAATTTAAAAAAACAAGGCCCTATGGGGCTCCGCCTGCCCAGTCGTGTCACTCATTTACAATATTCTGTGAATGGGAAAACTACAAGTTCTAACAGCCTTTGCGGCTGTCGGCTTGTAGTTCTCAGTGAACTACCACGGCGCTGTTGAGCACTGTGGTACTTCATTGAGAAGGTACTGTGGTAGTTCATTACAAGGTACAAGTAGATAGATACACTGACGGGTCTGCAGGAGTCCTGCATGGCACCAGCAGTCTGCTGATCACTAGTGCAATGCTTTCCAGGCTCCCAAAACCAAAAATAGTAAATACACATTTTTTTACCTGCAAAAAAATGTGCGTTTATTAGTTTTTGTTAAAAGGTGAACTTTTCCTTTAAGTGTTTCTACTGTGAATTGTGAAGATGAATTGCTCTACATTGCTTGCAGTAACAGAGTTTGATGATGACTTTTTGTTAAGCTAATTTACATGGTAAAGCTGAACTCCGGGATTATTGTAAAAAGTATATTTTTTTTCAGTACAGGATAGAGTGAGGAGGGATTAGAACACTTTTAAAATTTTATTGCTATCTGTGTCCCTGTTAGGGAGTTTCACCCTCTATATTTGTCCTGTTTACCATTATCACTGAAAGTAACAGAAAATCCCAAATTTCTAGTAGTCCTCAGAAAAGTAAGAGGGGAAATCTTCCAATGGGGACCCTGGTTCTGGTTTCCTGGGGGTCCCCAAGGAATTCCCTTAATTTGCAGGGATTTCCTCTCACATCCTGTTTGGCTATGGGACAAGAAGTGACAGGAAATCTTGTCAATGGGACACAGATGGCGAAACAAAAAGAAGACAGGGGTTATAACCCTCCATTATTCTATCCAAAATGGGAAAAAAAATGTTTTGCCTACAGTTCTACTTTGCGTCTTGCAATGAAGGAATAAGCTGTAACATTTACCATATTACTTGCTTTGGTAAGCTTTTTTCATGCTGTGAGACCAGTCCCTCAAAATTTCTTTCCTTTGATGCTCTGGCTGGTGGTGACACTCTGATGTCATCATGTACAATGTTACGGAACATTTCTGCTGGCCAGTGCAGCATCCCATGATAGTAATGGACTAATGTATGTATATATAGGAATGTATAGGGGGCAGGGAGAGGGCCATGCTCCAACATTACCTGGAAGTGGCAGATTTTTACATTTTCCAAACAGCCCAGCATTTGAACATAAGGAGCAATGGAAGCTGCTGCAGTTCAAACGTAATGCACTCATAAGCACTTATGTGTATTTAGCCTCTCTTTGGTGATAATTGTGTTGTGTAGGGGGGAGCATATCAACTCTTTAAACCATCACTGCCCGACTTGGGTGATATGCATGGACCGCTGAGGTTCTCTAGCTCACCAGGGTTCTCTGACTTGCCAGGGTTCCCACCATTTCTCCTGTAGAGGGGACACCCTGAGAGTGTCCTGACCTAATGTGAACAGAATCCTAGGGTCCTCTTCCAACCTGCTACTGGGCTTACTAGTAACAGTCCCCTCTGTGACCCCAATGTATAGGGTTGTTCCAAGAGAAGCTCCATTGAGGCTAGGATCATCACATAGTCCAGATACTGATATGCTATTATAATGTGTACTCCAATCAATGAAGAGAACATAACACAAAAGCCACCCAGGAGGTGGAGGCACATAGCTTAAAGCAGAACTCCGGGCAAAAACTTCTTTAGTCCTTGTTCTAGTCCTTGTCCTTGTTGCTGATTTCCTACCTTCACTGAATATGTCATCCATCTTCCGGTTCACTCAGTAGTTGCTCTGAAATAGCCTATTTGTTTTCAAATCAAACCCTTAATTCTTTTTGTTTTCCTGTTTGTAAAACCAGTGGCTGCTATGCCTCCTATTCCCCCAGCCACTGGTCTTGGCACATCCCTTCTGTAGTTCCTCCTCCAGGAAGCAGTGATGTAATGCAGCCCCACTTGCAGTAGTGGGCAGACAGAGACTCTGCAACACATTCAACATGTACAGGCCTAGTGTACCCGCCCACATTCACTACAATTTCCTGTGGATGATGGGAATTGTAGTTTCCTTTTACAGCAGAAAGATAGGAGAAGATATGATGTAATCCCTGCTGTTAAACCTCCTTGGCAGAGCAGATGCTGTTATCTTTTGAATTACGGAGATGAGGTCATGAAAATTCAATGTGACTTTTCTCCTAAACGATAAGGATTTTCATAACTGTATTAACTGTTCAGTGTTTTGTGTAGGGGGTGTACTAAAGGGTGTTTTTTTTTGCCTATTTAGGTGTTCTTCTTTAAACAGTAAAATGAATCACAGTATATAAATAGCAATTAAACCACCAATGGGGGTGGTGGCACATAGTTTGAGATCAATGCATGCAATACAGAAGCTTGAGAGAGAGAGAAGAGAAATGAAATGAAATATAGAGTCGACTCAGTACCTAGGGAAGGCAGGGTGTCCCTGAGTCCCTGCATCCTACCTGGGAAAATGCGAGTAGTCCAATTTGAAAAAGTCCTCCAGCTTCCCCTCCAAAGGCAAACTACATGAAGATGGCTTCCCACATACACGGTGCTCCAAACGTGGCACACAGACAGAGAATCAAATGACTTTGTGCCTCCTTGCAGTAGTTCTCTTTCTCCTTCTGTGCCTACCTATAATATCTGCTTTCCCAGGGTGCCCTTCACTTAGCGGGCCAGAGCTAGCTTATCATCCAGATGGCTTCTAAAGCTGCCGTTCATCTATTAGCAATGGTAACATCTTTTAGCGAGGATGGGGAACTACACCCCGTGAGATCAATGCATTTAACATAGACGTTTCATAGAGAGAGTAGAGTAATGAAATTAAATATATAGTCCGACCCAGTACCTAGGGAATGTGGGATGTCCCTGAGTCCCTGAATCCTACCAGGGGAAACGCGAGTAGTTCCATTTGAAAAAGTCCTCCAACTTCCCCCCCAAAGGCAAACTACCTGAAGATGGCTTCCCACCTACGTGTTGCTTCAAACCTGGCCCACAGACAGAGAATCCAAAGACTTTGTGCCTCCTTGCAGGAGTTCTCTTCTAAAACTTCTATAATATCTGCTTTCCCAGGGTGCCCTTCACTTAGCGGGCCAGAGCTAGCTTATCACCCAGATGGCTTCTAAAGCTGCCGTTCATCTATTAGCAATGGTAACAACTTTTAGCGAGGATGGGGAACTACACCCCGTGAGATCAATGCATCTAATATAGAAGTTTCATAGAGAGAGTAGAGTAATGAAATTAAATATATAGTCCGACCGAGTACCTAGGGAATGCGGGATGTCCCTGAGTCCCTGAATCCTACCAGGGGAAACACGAGTAGTCCCATTTGAAAAAGTCCTCCAACTTCCCCCCCAAAGGCAAACTACCTGAAGATGACTTCCCACCTACGTGTTGCTTCAAACCTGGCCCACAGACAGGGAATCCAAAGACTTTGTGCCTCCTTGCAGGAGTTCTCTTCTAAAACTTCAATAATATCTGCTTTCCTAGGGTGCCCTTCACTTAGCAGGCCAGAGCTAGCTTATCACCCAGATGGCTTCTAAAGCTGCCGTTCATCTATTAGCAATGGTAACATCTTTTGGCCAGGATGGGGAAATTCCCCCCCGTGAGATCAATGCATCTAATATAGAAGTTTCAGAGAGAGAGTAGAGTAATGAAATATATAGTTTGACCTAGTATCTAGGAAATGCGATAGTCCCTGAGTCCCTGCATCCTACCAGGGTAAACACCAGTAGTCCCATTTGAAAAAGTCCTCCAACTTCCCCCCCAAAGGCAACCTACCTGAAAATGACTTCCCACCTACATGTTGCTTCTAACCTGGCCCACAGACAGAGAATCCAAAGACTTTGTGCCTCCTTGCAGGAGTTCTATTTCTCCTTCTGAGCCTGCCTACTGTATAATATCTGCTCTCCCATCTATAATATCTGCTCTCCCAGGGTGCCCTTCACTTAGCGGGCCAGAGCTAGCTTCTAGCCCAGATGACTCCTAAAGCTGCTGTTCACCTATTAGCAATGGTAACATCTTTTGGCCAAGATGGGGAACTACACCCTGTGCCTTTCCCTACCATTGCATGCACAAACCCTATACAAACCTTTCAGAGTAATAGGAAATACGTTTAGGATCTTGAAAAATCCTTTAAAAAGCAACTAATCTGTCTTGGTTTAATCTACATTGCCTATGATTTAGGGTCCATATACTGTATTATCAATGGGACCTGGTGCAGTAACCTCCATTTGTTAGTACTGTTCTCATGGATCTCCCACCCATCTGGGCGTGTTCTCTCTCTCCTGCAAATGTGTACGAAGCCTATGGGCCCATTTGCACTATTGCCTTGTAGTAATGCACATGTGCAAAAGGCTCCCCAATGCACTAAGACAAAACGATTGCTTTACAAAAATCAAGCCACATCTGCGTTTAATATTTTGCATAAATCGGTAACCTATTATTTTCAATGGGTTACCTCAACGCAATGCACATCAGATTGTATGCTGTTCTGTGCTATGCAATGTCTCTTATTCTGTATAAGCTAGTAAGACTTTAAAACAAACCTGTCACTTATGTTAACATTGCAAATATTTCCATCACTTTGTTGTTATATCCCACTAGAGATGTTTCCCCTGACTTGTCCTGTAGACACAACAGGAAGTGAGAGGATATTTCTCAAAAGTAGTGAAAACCCCAGTTGTCATCCTCTCTATGTGTCATGTTGACCATTGTCATCAGCACAGAAACCAATGGGAAATCCAAAATTACAATTGTCAGCACGGCAGTAGTTAAGGGAAAATCTTCAACTGGGGGCATCTGTTCCAGTGACAACCAAGAAGGAATTTCACCTTTTTCAGTAGAGATTTCATTCACTTCATCACTTCATGCTGTGCCTCTGGGCAGAATTTAAGGGGAAACAGACAGAAAGAACAACAAAAAAAATCAATTCTAACCACTTTGGACAGAAATACACTTTAAATTGTTGCAAACCTTTTGTAGAAAAGGTCTCTCCAGGCAGTCTTATGAATAAAAATAAAGACAGATCAAACTGCAATACTCACCTGCAATCTGGAGTTGTCCCTTGCAGTACCTCTTTTTCACCACAAGATGTACTCAGTCTTCTAAGATGAATGCCACCCAGTGCCACTTAATACAGAATGTTGAGGACATACTGTGAGTGCAGAACGTCATGGGTTTACCCCCTTAGGGGTCTTTACAACAACGTATTGAACCAAAGAGCGGTGCATCATCCTCATGTGTATCAGTACAGACCACTTTATTGGCGCCTATGACATTATGGGGTTTATTTTCTAAAGTTGAACCAGGTTCACTTCTGCATAAAAACCAATCAGTTTCCAGGTTTTATTGAGCTTAACCTCCCTGGCGGTATTCCCGACTGTAGCTTGGGGTTAACCTTCGGTACCAAAACCGGTAACCCCCAGCTACACTCAGGATTACCCTGCAGCGTTGCTCCGGGATCCCTCGATCACTTACCTTGTCCTTCGCTCCCGCGATGTCCCCCCTGCAGCATCCCCGGCCATCTCCCCTGGCCGATGCTGGCATCCATCTTCTGGGTTCCATTCCCTGAGAGTGTTGAGATGTACGGGACATACGGGGGACAGAACTGGCGGGAAATTCAAAAATGAGTGACATTCACTCAATACACTTAAATCTGATAGTATTACATTACTGTATCAAACCATTTCACATACATTTTGTCCCGAGTGCTTTGTCCGGCGCCCTGCCTGCATTTTTACTGTTCTTTCTGCCTGGAAACTGAGAAATGTCCATGGTGTCCAAAAAGCTTCCCTTTAGGTCAAAAGCGGTTTTAGACCGGCTAGAGAACAGCGATAGTAAATCAGAACCACTTGCAGAATTGAGTGATAATGATTCGTGGGGAAATTCGTCATCAGACACTGAAAACGATTTTGCGACTTTGCTCAGTGATGTGCGAACTTGGCGCTCAATTTCAAATGTCAGTGTTTTTGGTTTGATTACATTATTGAATTAAATTTATTATTATATTATTATTTTTTATGATTATTTATTATATTATAATTTATGATTTTGTGTTTAAAATTTTATCATATCTGGAATGTTTACTAGACTCTTGTTCGGACAGATTTCAGGGAGTTATTCCTAAAAATTACAGGCCTACAATAAACAAATGACATATTTCCATGCAAAAAAAGTACCGCTTTGAGCACAAAAATATTGACATAATCATACCGCTAGGGAGGTTAATAGAACAAGCTGAGGTTAGAAGCTCATTGGCTACCATGCAATGGTGCACCAAATTCTGAGTGAACCAGCTTTAGTAATACTCCCCCAATGTGACTGGCCCGAGGACAGCTTACAAAAGGAAGTTGAAAAAACTTTGGCCCAGAAGGGGGGGTGGGGGAGTGTCCTGGATTATGGCTTTTGCCTTTTTCTAAATTGAAAAAAAACAAAACAAAAGAAAACATTTGGCTGAACTTCTATTTTATTTTAGGTAGGATCTTCAAAACCGACTCAGTAACCAGCTTTTTGCTGTATTTCCAATAATAGAAATCTCTGAAAAAATGTGGATGTATTTAATATGCAATAATAATAAAATAGAGACATTGGTAAATATGTCCTCATAAAAGGTATATGGCAAACAGTTGTGAAATCCTGCATATGATTTCTAGAAATTAACATAGTAATTCCCCTGTAAATTTTACCTTACCCAGCAGAATACAGAATATCATTTACACTCCATACAGCTGTATACAGCAAAGATTTAACTGACGCCATAAAGAAAAGAATTACAATCAAATAGTAAGGGAGATATGACAGGTCTGTTAGATGGAGTACTTGATGTTTAGTTCAAAAGAAAACGTAGGTTTTATTATTAAATGTCCTATAAAGTGATCTCTGTCCCTTTAAATCTATTATTTCCTTCCAGTTTATCACATCAGCATTTTCTGCAGTGCTTAACAGAGTGCACAGACTATCCTCATCTGTCGCTGCTCCACAGGAGCTTACGATCTAATGTCTTTCACAGTTATACAAATACACAGTGGGACCAATTTAGTCTGACGCTAATTTGCTTACGAACATGTTTTTGGATTTTTATAAGAAGACAGAACATCCAACTGAAACCACTAAAGTGACACTGAATTCTGGTTAAAACAAATCATCTATGCAAGTATGTATTCTTATTTCAAAAATGAGTCTGACCAATGCCAAGGTGCCAAAACCCAAATGTTGGACACGGGTTAATGGACATATAAAAAAGGGAACAAATATCCATTATAAAGTAAAACTCTGAGCAGATCTACAAAAACAACACTTAAAGTGGTTGGAAACCTCAGACATGAAATATGAACAAAGCATATCCCTCTATAGTGTGCACCTGTCTCAGTCCAGTGCACTAAGGCTGGCCATACACTATACAATTTTCTTACAATGTTCTGTCAAATTTCTGACCAATTTCCTTTAGAATTACCTTCAACTATGTAGTGCAAGGGCTTGCCTAATTGGATACAATTGAAAGTGTTGTTAGCCCCTGGTAAGGTTAACTCATAAAGTCCCATGGGCAATTTTCTTTTTATGTATATATAAGGATTTTACAATCATAGAAAATGGAATACCCAGACTGGGATTTTTTTGGCACCAATTAAACCACAAATTAATAAAAAAATACAAAATTATTTTATTAGACATCCCAGAAACCACGAATAAAAACAATTGGCTGATAGATAACGTGATGTTACTCAGTACAACAAGACCACTCTTTAGCCTATAATATACGAAGGCTCCTAAAATCGCCACAATTTTGTATATAAATACCAACGCGTTTCAATTTCAGCAAATCTCCATCAAGGAAAGTTTGGTGAGCTATTATACTCTGTCATATAAATTCTGTATGTTGATGTGATGATGCTATAAAGTTGTATCTTTGTATTCCAAATCTACCACCTACTTCCTCTGAGGAAGACTTACTGAAATCGAAACGCATTGTATTTTATATACAAAATTGGAATTTTCTTCAAGTATGTATTCTTAGCTAAGAAAAGTACCTTCTATTGCTCTCATCCTCCTCCAAGTCTCCAAATTCCTTTACTTTGCTGCTGTGATCCAACCTCCTTTTAGAGGGTGGTTACCTTCGCTCTCTATGATCCCACTGTGTGTAGGAACATAGCCACTCTCTCTTGATTTCTCCCAAGATGGATTATAGACTATGGGATTTGGGGTGTCCATAGAGCAGTGCACATGACTGCACCAATCCCCCGATCCCCCTGTGTGCCTCTCCCCCCCCCCGCATGGCTACCAGTCCCCCTCCCACCTCCCACTGGCTGCCATGGGCACAGAGACACAGGGGGATCATTTCAGCATGGAAAGCAGCCCCTCTGGGGGGGTCGGAGGGCGGTAAATATGTCATATTTACCGCACGTTTCCTTTTCTGAATGACAGTGAGAAACTCAGTAACTAAATGGTTAGCACTTCCACCTGGCAGTACTAGGATTGTTGGTTCAAATCTCAACCACGGCCTGGAGTTTGCATGTTCTCCCTGCGGGGTTTCCTCCGGGTTGTCCAGTTTCCTCCCACACTCCAAAGACATGCTGGTAGGTTCATTGGAGCTGGTCTAAATTGGCCATAGTATGTGTATGTATGAATAGAAGTTAGAGACCTTAGATTGTATGCCCCTTGAGAGTTAGGGACTGATGTGAATGTTCAATACATATGTAAATTGATGGTGCTATATAAGTACCTGTAATAAATAAAATAAATAAAAATCACTCACTGTGTTCATTCATAAAGGAAGCATAGTAAACTATGTTTACTGTGCTTCTAGCTTATGAATGAGCAGGAAGCCTCTGTACAGAGCGCCTCCTGTTCATTCATCTGCAGTGCAGCTGAGGCTGCAGAGAAGGACTGAAAATCTATGTACTCAATTCCTATGTACTCAATTCCTTCCTGGCTGATATATTGAACCCGACCCATCTCCCCCCGGCAGCTGACCGTCTGTATGACAGTATCCTCCCTCTGTCATGCCCTGACCTGGCCACTACTGCGTACAACGACTCACTGTCGGCTGTCCTCGACTCCCTGGCACCCCTAACCACGCGTAACACCAGACCCCGACCGCTTCAACCCTGGCAAAACAACCGTACAAAAAGTCTCAAACAACGCAGTCGCGCGCTGGTGCGCTTATGGCGCAAAACCAGATCCCCTCGCGCATTCTCCCTCTACAAAGCTGCCTTCCTCACCTACACCACCTCCCTCCACGCCGCCAAGCAAGCCTATTTCGTAACCCTTATCAACACCCTCTCCACCTGTCCTCGTCGGCTCTTCTCCACTTTCAAAAGATTGACGCAATCCGTAAGGACATTGTCAACTCACAATCTACCTCTCCACCCTCCTACAACCCCTCTACCCTCCCCTCCTCCAACCTCACAGCCGCACTACCCCCCGCTATGCCTAACCCCCCCCGCACACTATCACCTCCCCAACACTCTGCTCCTTCAGCCCAACTATCCCTGAGGAGGTCTCTAAGGTCTTCACTGAAGCCCGCCTCACCACCTGCCCCCTGGGCCCTAACCCCTCACAGCTCCTCCAGTCACACACCCCTCCCCCCTCCATCATTCGCTCCCTCACCCACATCTTCAATCTCTCCCTCTCCTCTGGCACTTTCCCCTCCCCTCTAAAGCACGTGCACATCACCCCCATACTCAAAAAACCCTCCCTTGACCTCACTGACCTTAACAACCTTAGACCCATCTCCCTGCTGCCATTCACTTCCAAGCTCCTTGAGCGCCTGGCCTAGAATCGCCTAAGCGCCCACCTCACTGGTAACAACCTCCTTGACCCTCTACAGTCTGGCTTCCGTCCCCTGCACTCCACCGAACCCCCCGACTTAAAATCACCAACGACCTACTAACCGCCAAAGCTAATGGCCACTATTCTGTCCTCCTGCTCCTGGACCTCTCCGCGGCCTATGACACAGTCGACCACCCTCTCCTCCTTACTAAACTGCACTCCCTTGGCATCAGGGACGCTGCTCTCTCCTGGTTCTCCTCCTACCTTTCCCAACGCTCCTTCAGTGTCACCTAAAACACTGCCACCTCCCCCTCCCCCTCTCTGTCGGAGTCCCCCAAGGCTCTGTCCTCGGACCCCTCCTCTTCTCCATCTACACCTCCTCCCTTGGCAAACTAATACAATCCCACGGCTTCAATTACCACCTCTATGCCGACGACACACAAATTTACCTCTCCACCCCCCACCTCACCCCCTCACTCTCCGCTCGCATCGCCCATCTCCTGAACAACATATCAGACTGGATGTCGCTCCATTTCCTCAAATTAAACCTGTCCAAAACTGAGCTCCTGGTCTCCCCCCCCCCATCCTCTCCATCATTACTAACAACACCATCATCACTCCCACCCCACATGCCAAAGTCCTGGGTGTCACCCTGGACTCACACATCTCCTTCCTACCCCACGTCCAATTGCTATCAAGATCATGCAGGCTCCACCTCCGCAACATCTCCAAGATACGTACGTTCCTCACCCCAGACACCACCAAACAACTCGTACACTCCCTCATCATCTCACGCCTGGACTATTGCAATTCCCTTCCCACCGGCCTACCCAAACGAACGCTATCCCCACTCCAGTCGACCCTAAACTTAGCGGCTAGACTCATCCACCTCACCAACCGCTCCACATCTACCACCCCCCTCTGCCAATCCCTTCACTGGCTCCCGATTGCCCAGCGCATCAAATTCAAATTGCTAACCCTGACCTACAAAGCCATTCACAATGCCACCCCAAACTACATAACCGACTTGATACCCAAATACCACCCTACCCGTGCCCTCCGCTCCTCACAGGACCTCCTACTCTCTAGCTCCCTGGTCTCCTCCTCCCATGCCCGATTGCAGGATTTCTCCAGGACTTCCCCCATCCTCTGGAATTCCCTACCCCAATCCATCAGACTGTCACCTACCCTCATCACCTCTTCAGGGAAGCCTACCCCACCCTCACCTAACAACTAACCTCCTCCACTCCTCCTACCACTCCATCCCCTACAGCCACTTCCTCCTGTACCACTATCCCCTCCCTCCTAGATTGTAAGCTCGAAAGAGCAGGGCCCTCGAACCCCTCGTGTATTGTATTGTTTCTGTCTTGTCTCATGTTCTGTCCCCCTTGCTATTGTACAGCGCTGAGCAAACCCTTTGGTGCTATATAAATACTGTATAATAATAATAATAATATACAGTGACATGGCTGCAGGGCAACTAGCAGACTGCAACCTCACTTCTACCAGGCCCTGTCTTTCTGTTTGTTTTGGCAACTACCGTTGTCACTCTCCCCCCACTCTCCAAATCCCTTACCCCAAACTCCCACAGCCATTACAAAAAACAGTGGGAACAATGGGAAAATGGGGGGGGGGGGAGAGGGGTGCATAAAAACACACAGGACAATATGCCCATGGATGTCATGCATTAGCAATGGGTGTGCAGTTCCGCATCCTTGCCCTGGATGCTGGGCGACTTTGTCCCAGCACTGAATATAATAATAATGCCAATATACACAGAATCATTCTTTCCAGGCACTTTGGAAATATTCCACTCGCAGGGAAGAGTTCCCCTTTAACCGGCATCTAATTTTATAGAATGCAGCAGAATTGCATGTTGTATTTGTAATGGCCTGTATACAGTGTTTCTGCAGAGTTCTGGCTTTGATTCCATACAAAAATGTAATATCATCCATTCGTCACCTCTGCCGCACAAGGTTAAATATTTTAGAGAAAGTGTGGGGGAAAATATATGGACATAAAGTATTGCTGTAATCCACTTCTAAAAGTAGCTGTCTTCATGCCACAATCCTGAAATCCCCCGATGACGGCCCTTTTCGGAAAGGAACCCGCCAGGTTGAAGGTCATGTATCAGGTGACCAAAAGTTCAAGTTAAAATGCACTAGGAGACGCCTCCGGGGACTTCAGCTACGAGAGCCACTAAGACGTCACCAGCGGTCTCACACTGTCAGCTAGAATCAGAAAAATAAATGTTCCATATTTAGCTGCCAACAAAAAAAGAAACATTCTGAGAATAAAGAAAACAGGATTATTACCATTTAAAAGAAAGACGGGCGTAAAAACTCCAGCGCTTGGTGACGTTAGTTTTAGATGCTTAGGGGTGTATTTATATAAAAGTCACATAGCTGCTCGTCCATCAAAACTGCATGTGAATTCATTCTGTGCGAAAGGAGGAAAGCCGAATGTTCTCAGGCTATATTCTCTGCAATTCGAATGTGGGAATGAGGAATATACCACATTATGGCCATTAGATGGCGCTGAGGAGAATACTTATTTCCTATGATAGCACCATCTAATGGCTGTAATGCAGTATTGTCCATTCACACATTCGAATGCTGGGAATATAGCCTGAGAACATTTGATTTTAGCCCTTTTGCACAGAACTAATTACATGTAGATTCCATGTACAAACAGTTATGCAATTTTTTTTTATTTTTATAAAAACACCTAATACAATGTCCTGAATAACCTCTGTCTAGTCATACAAAGGATATTTAAGCCCCACCACCACATTTTGTCATAGAGCAGTGCTAACATTGGAATGTCTATGCACTGTTCCATCCAGCAGTGCTCAGTGAGCCCAGATTACATAATGACCCGCCCCCAAGGAGCATGTCATGTAGAGATGTGCACAGTGCATGTCTTTCGTTTCAGATTCGTTGTTTAAGGTACTAATTTAATTTCCTCATATTCATTATGTTAGAATGATTTGTTTTTGGAATTCGTTTATTTGGAATTGTTTTGTATATTCGTTATGTACAAATTAATTTGAAATTCAAAAGTATATTGGTTATTTTCAAATCATTTCAGAATTCGAATTTTGGAAGACTCCTATATTCGTTATATTTTAATCTAATCTAGCCTATTTTTTTGTATTCTATTCTTTTCTATTCTAGTCCACTTTAATCTACAGTATTCTATTATTTTACTTTCGATTCTATTCTTTTATTTTTTATTTATGTTCTATTCTGTTTTATTCTTTTCTATTATTTTATTTGCTGTTCTATTCTATTTTTTTATTCTATTCTTTTCTACGCTAGTCCACATTAATCTACAGTATTCTATTATTTTATTTTCGATTCTATTCTTTTATTTTTTGTTTTTGTTCTATTCTGTTTTATTCTTTTCTACTCTTTTATTTGCTGTTCTATTCTATTTTTTTTGTATTCTATTCTTTTCTATGCTAGTCTACATTAATCTACAGTATTTTATTATTTTATTTTTGATTCTATTCTTTTTTGTTTCTGTTCTATTCTGTTTTATTCTTTTCTATTCTATTTTTTTATTTGCTGTTCTATTCTGTTTTATTATTTGCTATTCTATTTTATTCATTTCTATTCTATTCATTTATTTACTATTCTATTCATTTATTTACTATTCTATTCTGTTTTATTCTGTTCTATTATTTCCTATTTTATTATATTGTATGCCATTCTGTTCTATTTAATTATATTCTACTTTATTATTTTCTATTCTATTTTATTATTATTTTTTCTATTCCTTCCTATTCTATTCTATTCTGTTTTATTCTATTCTATAAAGCAGCTTAAGTAGGAATCATCAATTTATTTCACTTTTATACCTTACTGTATTTATTGCAATATGTTTCCATTTTGAATTCAAATTCATTTTTGAATTAAAATTGATTTTGAAATTTAAAAAATGTGTTCCATTTTAATTTATTTCGGATTCATTGAAATTGGTTACTACTGTGATTCGGAAATTCGGATACATCCAAACAATGGAGATTTCGTATGAATTTTGATTTGTAAGGAAACAAATTGCACATGTCTAGTATCATTGACAGCCTGGGCTCACAGGAAGAAGTTGCACAGTAAATCAGGCTTATATGATGTATTAATGATTGCACAACTCCTTTCATTTGTGCATTTTTCTTCCTGGAGTTCAGCTTAACAAATGAGCAGCTTTGAAATCACTAAAGCGGACCGTACACTATACAATCTGATTGTACAATCCCTGTATCATCCCCTTTATACTTACAAACACTATGTAATGTAATGACAAGCCTAAACAATCAATTTTTATAGTACTGAATCAAGCATCATAGCTGATGGTAGACCTACATGAGATCGTACAATACGATTGTATACAGTGTATGGTCACCTTTAACTACTTGCTGTCCAGGTCAATTTCAGCTTTTTCATATACAGTACATGGTAAAATCAGCATTTTTTGCTAGAAAATGACTTAGAACCCCTAGACATGAATTATCTCCAGAGGTCCTGGAGAATAAAATGGTGGCTGTTGGTGGTATGTCGCACATATTTGCTCAGCCATTTATCAAATTCAAATTTTCAGGAATACATACACTAATATAAATTTTAATGTATACAAACACAGTATGATGCCCAGTTTTTTTCAAAATATAACAGATGATGTTGCATTTAGTAAATACAGTAGATAGCAGGGGCGGACTGACCATTAGGAAACTCGGGCACTGCCCGAAGGCCTGGGGTCAGTAGGGGGCCCCATGAGATGCCCCTGGTACCTTTCATAGGCCCCTGGTAGATACCAAACATGTAAGATTTTTGATGACACTTTAAAAGACTTTCCAGGTTATCAGTGTAGAGCTAATCATGAATGATGGCCCTGAAAATAATTACTGTCACTCTGACGTTTGTGGTGATACCTCACATGTGTGGTGCAATCACTGTTTACATACGCATGGGGGAGCTACGCACTTTTTTGCATTTGCCTGCATGCACAGGGGAATTCTTTTAAATTTTTATTTTTTTTATTTTAATTTATTTATTAAAATTTATTTTTACAGCTTTTTAGAAAATGTTTTTTTTTTCATTTAACTTTATTGCTATCTCAAAGGGGCTAACAAGCCCCCATGTGATAGCTTTGGGCATGTGACACATCCTCTTTATAGAGACATATGTTTATTAGAACTCCAGCGTCTCACCTTGCCCTCCATTGCAGCTAATAAAGCACAGATCTTGCTTGATTAGCTGCTTCTCAGTGTGTTAGGACAGCTCTAAAACCGGAAGTGATGAAATCATCGATGGTTCTGAGTTCATTAGTCACAGGGGAGATTAAAGAATGGATGTGCCTCCATCTCCTCCGTGTTCAATGATCCTGGCAAATTACCGCAGTCCCAGACCCCATAGGGGAATGGGAGAGTCCAGGAAGCACTGTGGGTGGTGCCCTATACACAGGGCCAGTGCAAGATTCGTGCTGTAGGCAAGACCAACTACTTGCACCACCTCCCCACCTCACCCCCTTCCTAAAAAAAACAAAAAAAAAACAAATTTTTTCCATGTCTATTAAAAACCAGCAATATCAGCGGCAGCCATCATCAGAGTATGCCAGTTCTGTATGTAGGAGACAAGAAAAATATTGGGGGAGGCACCACTAAGTTGTATTAAAAGACCAATTTAATAAGCAAGCAGTGTTAAACACTCACAGGAAAGAATTAAAATGTCCCTTATCATCGATAATTATCACCGGCGGTCCTTCCCGTCCTATGAATCAGCCAGTGTGGATCTGGAGTCATGGATGGAGAGATGCCAGGATGCTTCCGGGCAACAGTAAGTGCCTGGGCCAGCTTGGAACGCAAACGAGGTGGAAGTGACGTTACAAGGGGAAGGTCTGGTGCCTTGGAGGACAGACTAAAAGCTCGGAGCACTCTGCTCCTTCTAGAGGCCTGGAAGCACACTGCTGTATCCCACTACTTGTGGGCACAGCAGCAGCTTGGAGGACTACAGATACCAGCATGAAATTTTTTGCAACAATTCAATTAAGTAAAGTAGAAAAAGCAAAGTTAACATAAAACCAGCGGTAAAAAAGCACTCTATGTGATACGATTCTCAGCAAGCAGGAGACCAAGGAAACCAACGGCTGTGCCCTAGGTGGCAGTGCGCCCTAGGCTGCTGCCTAGTTCACTTAGTGGTATCACCGGCCCTGTCTATAAAGCAAAGGAAGGATCTGCAATAGGAATCAGGTGTTGCTGTGCACGCGTAAGGACAGTGCAGCTGATAGGAGGAGAGTGTGCTGCTGCACTTTCATTGTCCAATCACTGGCTGGGGGTGTGTTTTAACCAAGCTGTGCTGCTGCAATGGAGTTTGCGGATCTGGCTGGGCTGTCTGGCAGGGCTTCTGGATCATAAAACTGACAGCTGAATGACAAATGCATGGCTGCTTGTAAACTGAATGACATCACATATAAACTACATTGCCAAAAGTATTGGGACGCCTACCTTTACACACGTGAACTTTAATGGCACCCCAGTCTTAGTCCGTAGGGTTCAATATTGAGTTGGCCCACCCTGTGCAGCTATAACAGCTTCAACTCTTCTGGGAAGGCTGTCCACAAGGTTTAGGAGGATGTCTATGAGATTGTTTGACCATTCTTCCAGAGGTCAGGAACTGATGTCAGATGAGGAGGCATGGCTCGCATTCTCTGCTCTAATTCATCCCAAAGGTGTTCCATTGGGTTGAGGTCAGGACTCACCAAGTTCCTCCACCCCAAACTCGCTCATTCATGTCTTTATGGACCTTACTTTGTGCACTGGTGGCAAAGTCATGTTGGAACATGAAGGGGCCATCCCCAAACTGTTCCCACAAAGTTGGGAGCATGAAATTGTCCAAAATGTCTTGGTATGCTGACCCCTTAAGAGTTCCCTTCACTGGAACTAAGGGGCCAAGCCCAACCCCTGAAAAACAACCCCACACCATAATCCTCCTCCACCAAACATTACACTTGGCACAATGCAGTCAGGCAAGTACCGTTCTCCTGGCAACCACCAAACCCAGACACATCCATCGGATTGCCGGACAGAGAAGCATGATTAGTCACACCAGAGAACACGTCTTCACTGATCTAGAGTCCAGTGGCGGCGTGCTTTACACCACTGAATCCAACGCTTTGCATTGCACTTGGTGATGCAAGTCTTGGATGCAGCTGCTCAGCCATGGAAACCCATTCCATGAAACTCTCTACACACTCTTGTTGTGCTAATCTGAAGTCAGAAGGTCTTTAGCTATTGACTCTGCAGACAGCTTGCGACTTATGCGCACTTCAGCATGCGCTGACCTCTCTCTGTCATTTTATATGGCCTGCCACTTGGTGGCTGAGTTGCTGTTGTTCCCAGTTGCTTCCACTTTGTTATAATACCGCTAACAGTTGACCATGGAATATTTAGTAGCAAGGAAATGTCACGGATGGACCTTTTGCACAGGTGACAACCTATCACGGTACGCTTGAATTCACTGAGCTCTTGAGAGTGACCCATTCTTTCACAAGTGTTTGTAGAAGCAGTCTGCATGATTTTATACACCTGTGGCCATGGAGGTGATTGGAACACCTGAATCCGATGATTTGGAGGGCTGGCCCAATACTTTTGGCAGTATAGTGTATCTCCCTGTGATCTTCCCATCAGAATTGGGCTGTAAGATCACATTAATTTGGTATTAGAATGATTTCCTCTCTATGTTACTTTTTTGTATCCTAACATTGTCACATTTGTTCAAACATCTTAGATATTAATTTGCTTCCTTCGCTGCTTTTGTTCTTGTATACAATGCTTATGAACATGTAGATGCCAGGATTGCAAAGCTTCTGGCCCCTTTGATTCTCGTTGCCCATTTTAACCTTATTCAAAGCCACTGAGAAAATCAATACAAATAGGAGTCACCATTATATAATAGCAGAGTCAATAATGTTGTTGTTTTCGAGTTGATAAAATTAGTTGAGGGAGTTGAAGTCTCAGCTCAACATACGCCGGCTATTACTAGCGGTGTCTAAAGTAAGCAAAAATAATACAAAAATTGTAAAATAAACATTATGATATTTAGTTTTAATGGCCACGTTTCTCTTTGCAGTCTCCTGCCGGTAGTCTGGGATATGGACGAAGGTAAAGTCAATACACCATAATTAAACACATCTAGGTATAATTAAAGGGAAATCCTGGCAGGTAACATTGTTTTAAAAAAACACACAAGTGCAGGACCTACCACATTTTAATAATATAATATGTTGGTAATCAAATGGCATAGTAATAAAAAAATATATTACACCCCAGAGAACCATTTGTCAATGTTATCTGCAGCCGTGGAACCCAGTGGTTGCGCTTTGCTACCATTTGGTATTCTCTATGTCAGCAGCATGGCTGGTTATAAATCTATAAAATCAATCCCACAAATGCATTATGTTTCTTTTGGTCCAGGCATACTGTAATTATAGTGCACTAGTCCACATTACTGCTTTGATTGTTTATCTGGTGATCTGGGAACCCCTTTTACTTACCTATTTGAAATGTAGAAGAGGCATTCCTTATCATACCCATAGTAAGGTTCTGCTTATTTCATACAGAAAGCTTGTGCTAGAGCAAATTGGTTGTTCCCTGCTACCAATTATATTCAAAATTGTCTTAAAAGTCTGAATCTGATGGGTAGCAGAGCAAGCAGAAAGTTGAAGAAAACAGGCTAGAATTGTATAGAATAGGGTAAGATAAGATAAGATAGTTTAGAATCGCATATGATAGGGAAGGATAAAATGGAGTAGAATAACATAAAATGGGGACATATAGGATAGACCAGGGGCGGACTGACCATTTGGAAACTCGGGCACCGCCCGAGGGCCCGGGGCCAGTAGGGGGCCCCATGAGATGCCCCTGGTACCTTTTTCATAGGATTGAGTTTGGGCAAGGACACAGGGGTCCCATGATCCCCTATTGCCCAGGGGCCCCATGAGTTGTCAGTCCGCCCCTGGGATAGACTAGGATATCATATGATAGGGAAAGAATAGGATAGAGTAGGATAAACTAAGATATCATAGGATTGGGTAGTATAGGATAGGGCAGGATAAGCTAGGATATCATAGGATAGGGTAGAATAAACTAGCATATAATAGGAAGGGTAGTATATCATAGGATAAGGTAGGATAAACTTAGATAGCATAGAATAGGGTAGAATAAGATAGGACAGACTAGGGCAACATAGTATAGCAGACACCCATGAGGAGGTCTGTGAAATCTGGCTGGCATAGGTTAGGCATAGTGTAGGGTAAGAAAGGGTTGGCTAGAATAGCATAGGAGAGGTAGAACAAAATAGGGTCAGCTAGAATATGGTAGGATAGCATGGAATAGGGTAGGATTGGAGATAAGATAGAATAGAATCAGATAGTATCAGCTAGGATAGACTAGGAGAGATAAATATAGAATTGGCTAGAACTGCAAAGTATAGCATTAGGTAGAATAAAATAAGAGAATAATAAGATTGAATAGGATATGGAAGGATAAGAAAGCATTGGCAAAAATATTAAAGAACGCTTGTGTCAGAAAAAATGTGTTGCTCAATGCTACCAATTATATTCAAAACTGCCTTAGATGTCTGAATCTGATGGGTAGCAAAGCAAGCAGAAGGAGAAGTTAGAGAGCTTATGCTAGGATTGTATAGAAGAAGGTAGGATAATATATGATAGTATAGAATTGCATATGATAGGGAAGGATAAGATAGAGTAGGATAGCATAAAATAGGTAAGGACAAGAGAGCATTGTTCATGATATCATGTAATAGGAAAGCAATAGGATAGGGAAGTATTGCATAGGATAGTGTAGGATAAACTAGGATATCATAGGATAGAGTAGGATAAGATAGAACAGACTAGGGCAACATAGTATAGCAGACACTCATCCTACTAGTGAGGAGGTCTGTCAAATCTGGCTTGCATTGGGTAGGCATCGAGTAGGATAAGATAGAATTGGCTATGATAGCAAAGGAGAGGGAGGATAAGATATGATTTGCTAGAATAAGGTAGGATAAACTAGGATCAGCTAGAATAGCATGGAATAGGGTAGTTTTGAAGACAAGCTAGAATAGAATAGAACATAACAGAAAACAGAAGCATTAGACAATGTTGGATCAGATAGCATAAGCTAGCATAGCCTAGGATAGAGTAAGTTAAGATACAATTGGCTAGAATTGGATAGTACAGCACAAGATAGGATAAAATAGATGAATATTAAGATAGAATAGGATATGAAAGGATGAGAAAGCATTGGCAAAGCTATCATAGATATCATAGGATAGGGCAGAATAGCATGGAGTACGGTAATACAGACTAGGATATCATAGGATAATTGAGGATACAATAGGGTAGTATAGCATAGGGTAGGGTATGATAGACAAGAATGCTATAGGAGAGAGTAGGATTAAATGAGATAGGCTAGAGCAACACAGGATAACAAATATTCATTCCACAAGTGAGGAGGTCTGTGAAATCAGGCTGGAATAGTATAGAATAGGTTCAGATTGGCTAGGATAGCATAGGGAAGGTAGGATAAGATACGGTCAGCTAGAATAGGGTAGTATAAAACAAGATCAGCTAGGATAGCATGGAATAGGGTAGGGTTGGAGACAGGGGCGGACTGACAACTCATGGGGCCCCCGGGCAATAGGGGATCATGGGGTCCCTGTGTCCTTGCCCAAACTCAAAAAAGCCTATGAAAAAGGTACCAGGGGCATCTCATGGGGTCCCCTACTGACCCCGGGCCCTCGGGCAGTGCCCGAGTTTCCAAATGGTCAGTCCACCCCTGGTTGGAGATAAGATAGAATAGCATAGCGTACGATCAGATAGCATAAGCTAAGATAGCCTATGATAGAGTAAGATAAGATAGAATTGGCCAGAATGGTTTAGGATAAGGTAGGATAGAATAGGATAGGCTAAGGTAGAATAGGATCTGGAAGGATATAAGAACATTGATGGAGATATCACAGGACAGGGTAGGAAAATAGTAAGATATCACAGGGTATGGTAGGATAGCACAGTTATATAGTTACATAGTTGGTCTGGCTGAAAAAAGACAAAGGTCCATCCAGTTCAACCATAAAAAAAAAATAGTTATAATCCTGCACCCACAGTTGATCCAGAGGAAGGCAAAAAAAACCAGCAAAGCATGATCCAATTTGCTCCTGCTGGGAAAAAAATTCCTTCCTGATCCCCCGAGAGGCAATCGGATATTCCCTGGATCAACTTTACCTATAAATGTTAGTATCCAGTTATATTCTGTGTATCATAGAAAGAATCCAGGACTTTTTTAAATCAATCCACTGAGCTGGCCAGAACCAACTCTTGAGGGAGTCTATTCCACATTTTCACAGCTTTTACTGTGAAGAAACTTTTCCGTATTTGGAGATTAAATTGCTTTTCCTCCAGATGTAAAGAGTGTCCCCTTGTCCTCTGTGATGACCTCAGGGTGAATAACTCTACACCGAGTTCACTATATGAACCACTGATGTATTATACATGTTGATCATATCCCCCCTTATGTATTATACATGTTGATCATATCCCCCCTTAATCTCCTCTTCTCAGGAGAGAATAAATTCAGCTCCTCTAATCTTTCCCCATAGCTGAGCTCCTCCATGCCTATTATCAGTTTGGTTGCCCTGCTCTGTACTTTCTCCAGTTCCCCAATGTTCTTTTTGTGAATTGGTGCCCAAAACTGAACTGCATATTCCAGATGAGGTCTTACTAATGATTTGTACAGGGGTAATATGATATCTCTCTCTCTCAGGAGTCTATACCTTTTATAATACAAGAGAGGATTTTGCTCACTTTAGAAACCGCAGCTTGGCATTGCATGCCATTATTAAGTTTGTGATCTACCAGAACTCCCAGATCCTTCTCCACCATTGATTCCCCCAGTTGTACCCCCCTAGTATGTATGATAGAGAAAGGTATGGTAGACAAGGATATCATAGGAGAGTGGAGGATGAGATTGGATAGATTAGGGAAACACAGGATAGCAGACACCCATCCCACAAGTCAGGAAATTTGTGAAATCTTGCAGCACTGGAATTCTAAGTACACTGCTTATGGTAAAGTGAGTGGACTTTTTGACTTCAGACACAGTTGCAGTCTTTTCTGCATAGCATTAGTTTCCCCTGAATATTTCCACCTCCTATTTGAAAATAGCCTTTAATAATTGATCTGTGGTTTCATTGTATGCAGCTACCAGTCACACAACCAATCACAGATTTGCTTTTATAGGTTCCCAGCATTCGAACTATCAAAAGATATATCTGATCAATTACTGTATATTACCGCAGTTATTTCTCTTCGCATCATTATCCATGTGACTGTTTATTATTAACAATATGTACAAAGTGCATTAAACACAAAACTCCTTCTTTTCATGTTGAAGACATTTATTTGTATTCTCTTGTATTTCATATTATATGTAGGCCAAGCTGTCCAATAAAAGTGTCAGTGACTGGGTTGGCACTAACATGGACACTGTCAGGGGTGCTTTAGAGGTTTTAGGAACAGTTTTAACCCATGGAACTAAAAAGTGACCATTGTAAGCACCTCTGGTCTTGTTAAAATTTGCCTCAACCCTCGTCGCTGTCACTGTTATTGAGCATCTTGGTCAGCATCTTTATGTAGAAAAAAGCATGAATAAAATTGTGGGAAATTCAAAAAAAAGATAAAACAGAGGCATCAATTTTAAAGCGGTATTTAACCCAAAATGTAATATATTGCATTAAATGTGGTGGCTGCCTTAGTTTTCTTTATTTTAGGCTTTTTTCCCACTGTTTTCACCTGGTGATCTGGCCATTAACACACCTCCTGTATTAGAGTGCCCCCACTCTGGATGAAGGAGCACAGGGGGCACCTTTGGACAGCAGCATTGTCAATCTGGGGGAAGGGGAGTGTTAGATGGGCTAGCAGCTTTGGATATACTAACAAATTGAAGCCAAACTCCAGCTCACACTATGGTGTCCGTTTATGAACCAGCGGTAATAGATCGCTGCTCAGTTCTCCGGCATTCTCGGAGAACACAGTTCTCCTGTGAATGCCTTTTATGAAGCAGTTCTCTGAACGAAGGGAGAACGGTCTCCAAACGCTGGAGAACGATCTACAAACTCTGGAAAACGGCTGATTTTACTATAATCTCGCGAGATTACAGTAAAAGATCAGTTTACTAAACAGAGGTAAATTATCTCTGCTTAGTTTGCGGTTCCTCCGATTCTCCAGCTCTGGGCTGGAGAATCTGGAGGGAGAACACAGATCTCCAGTGAAGGGCTGACATGATCTCCTGAGTGTCATAAACTGTGAATGACCAGAGAATAGCTGAGATCCGTTGAATCGCAGCTATTCTCTGTGTCATAAACGGACACCTTTATAAGCAGTTACAGCAACCATTTTCTTTCTTTTGGGATAAAGGTTTTACATAAATAAATGCTAATTATTGTAGGCAGCCCTGTCAGTTGTAAATGATTTGTCTCATCCCTGTAACTGATATATCTGCAAGAGAGCTTGTTCTTTTGAAAAACAACAGACTTACTGGTGAATTCACAAGATGAAAATAGAAGAAAGAAAGCCTAAAAAAGAAAACTAAGGCAGCCTTCGTATCTAAGAATTTGTAAGCTCCAATTTAATAAATGTTTGCTTTTGGGTTTAATACTGCTTTTACTAAACCCACAACAGTAAAATCAGCCTGTATATGCAGTAAAGCATGCTTGATATACTAACTGTGGAACCTAAGGGGTTAATCCTCTGCATTGTGTAAAAAGGCTGTTTGATTCTGTCTTCTCTGATCATCCCCTTCTTCCACTATCCCCCTTTTCTCCTGATAAGACATATCGTGTGGAGACACTCTGCACACACCCAGTTTGGTGTGTATTGTTAAAGAGGGTTTTTTTTCTTGGGAGAGTGCATGTGATCAGCACAGGGCCAATCAGCACTGTCCAGACAGAGGTCAGGGGTTCTGCATCCTCCTAGAGAAGAAAGACAACTCCTCCAATAAGCTTTAACCAGCGCTCTGCTGGACACTGATAGAAGTCACAAGACTGCTCTAACTGCTGATGAGAAAAGGTATTTAGCAGTTTATATTTACTAAAATAATTGCATTTCCATGTTCTGTGTACTGTGGGAGACCAGATATAGTGAATGCAGGGTCCAGGGTTTAGTAACACTTTAAGTTCTCCCTCTGAAACTGCTAGTTGACTGGCCATCATTGTGTTTGTGCTTTCACATCTTACTGATTCCAGTCTAATAAACCCAAAAAGTAAACAGTGAAAATTTGAATAAATATGTAAAGTTTGTATGTCCCTCACTCATAAACTCTTTAAATGTTATTTTACATATTAATCATCTATTTTGCATAGCATGAAGGAGAAATGACAGGGACCCTTTAACTTACGTCCGAAGGATCTACAAAAACATTGACGTTCTCCCTAGTTCTATTCCCATGTTGGGTGTATTTTATATTTGCAACAAAAAGATTTTTTTAAAGGAAATGTCTAATTTGTGCTTAGCACCAAACTGACATTTTATGCGGAGTCTGTGGGAAAAGGGTAAACTACACCAGCGCCTTCATCAGCGACATGAGATACGGCTTTGATGGCACACATCAGACTTTGTGTGACTTTGGGTGAAGTCTTTTATACCTACAGAGGACCCTTCCCGTGTGAATTATTCCTCTGTTTAGGTTTCATTATGCCTCAGCTTGTAGTTCTCATGTTAGAGACAAGTTGCCATTTCATGGGTAGAAATGAAGGGAAATGATCAGTAAAGGAGATAGTGGAATATAAGAGGAAGACGCGGGGGATTCCTATAGAGGATGAACAAAAGTCCTCTTTCAGGATTTAGGCACCATTCTGCCCCAGAAACGACAGAACATTGTATACAAAGAAAGTTGCCAGGAATATCTGCGCTTCTGCATTTGTTTAATGGAAACATCTTTTCTACCTTTAGGGTATGTTGTTTATCAGATGTATTTATGAGCTTTCCATTTATTTAGAATAAACTTATTCCAACTTATTTTCACTGGCAATTGATATATTTCAGTGGGTTAGTCTCAGTTATAGGAGGACTGTGGTCATAGATGTTAACTGTCCCAAATTTGCTGGGATAGTCCTGCATCTAGGTGCTCTGCCCCATTGATGCTGAGCCCTGATGATCCTGTGTCCTGATGATCCTGTGTCCCGATGAAACTGTGCTCCATTTATTCTGAGCCCTGATGGCATTGTGTCCTGATCATGCTGTGTCCCAGTTACAATGTGTCTTGATGACGGTGTCCCTTTGATGCTGAGCCCTGATGATGTTGTGCTGCAATGACGCGGTGTCCTGATGATGGTTTCCTGATTATGCTGTGTCCTGATGATTGTGTCCTGATGACGCTGTGTCCCGATGATGGTGTCCTTATGATGGTGTCCCGATGATGGTGTTCCATTGATGCTGAGCCCTAATGATGCTGTGTCCCGATGACGCTGTGTCCTCATGAAGCTCTGCCCCATTGATGCTGAGCCCTGATGATGCTGTGTCCCGATGAAGCTGTGTCTTGATGATTGTGTCCTGATGATCGTGTCCCTATTACGCTGTGTCCCTATGATGCTGTGTCCTGATGATGCTGTGTCCCAATGACACTGTGTCCTGATGATGCTGTGTCCTGATAATGTTGTGTCCAGATGAAACTCTGTCCTGATGATGTTCTGATGACGCTCTGTCCCAATTATGCTGTGTCCCGATGATACTGTGTCCCGATGATGCTGTGTCCTGTTGATGTTGTTTCCAGATGAAACTGTCCTGATGATGTTCTGATGACGCTGTGTCCTGATTATGCTCTGTCCCGATGATACTGTGTCCCGATGATACTGTGTCCTGATGATGCTGTGTCCTGATGATGCTGTGTCCTGCTGATGTTGTTTCCAGATGAAACTCTGTCCTAATAATGTTCTGATGATGCATGTCCTGATGATGCTATGTCCTGATGATGGTGTCCCAATGACGCTGTGTCCTGATGATGGTGTCCCGATGATGCTGTGTCCTGATGATGCTGTGTCCTGAAGATACTGTGTCCTAATGAAACTGTGTCCTGATGATGGTGTCCAGATGATGCTGTGTCTTGATGATGCTGTGTCCTGATTACGCTATGTCCCAATGATGCTGTGTCCCGATGATGATGTGTCCCGATGATGCTCTGTTGCAATAAAACTGTGTCCTGATGATGGTGTCGCAATGATGCTATGTCCTGATGATGCTGCATCCTGATAATGCCAAGTCCTGAAGATACTGCGTCCTAAATAGGCATCTTTAGTTTAGTTAAAAATCGAAATTTGGACAAAATTTTCACTATTCTGAGATTCAGATGTATCCAAATCTCCAAATCAGGACTAAACAAATCTGAACTAAATGACAACAAAACAACAAATTCATTCATATTCATATTTATGTAGTTCAGGTGATATGATGCAATAGTTTGGGCCTTTTGTTTACGTTTGAAACATCCAAAATAATGTACTGACATAATGAATGATCCCAATTGATTTTTTCATTATTAAAAAAAATGCATTGCATATGAAGTTGACACATTTTGCAATAAATACAGTAAGGTATAACAATGAAATAAGATGATGATTCCTACTTATTGTGATTGCTTGGGTTGGATGGAGGTAGATCCATAAGAATCTCCAAATCATAACATAACGAATAAATCCAAAATTAATTTTGTTCCATTTGTTCTTTTGGATACATGCTACTCCAGTCCATATCATCCAATCAGATCATTCCATTTCTCTTTGTGGGTTGGACAAGCAGGATGACTCAGAGTGCATAAGTAATCTCCTGAAATAACGAATTAACATGTTAAAACAAATGTAGCCAGTCTTCCAAACTAACTTCCGAAAATACAAATCGATTTGGAATAACAAATATACAAAACCAATCTGATAATACGAAACAACCTGAATTTATGAAACGAATTCCAGAAATGAATTATTCTAACATAATGAATGTGAAAAAAGGAAATGATTTACCTAAAGAATGAATCTGAAACTAAAAAAATCTTTCCGTTGTGCACATCTCTAGTCCTAGCTGTGTCCTGATGATGCTGTGTTCTTGTTAGCCCCCTTATGATGGCAATAAATAAATAAATAGAAAAAGTGTTAAAAAAATATAAAAGAAATAAAAATTAAAAAAATTTAACCACTTGCCTACCGGGCACTTTTACCCCTCCCTGCCCAGGCCAATTTTCAGCTTTCAGCGCTGTTGCACTTTGAATGACAACTGCGCGGTCATGCAACACTGTACCCATATGACATTTTTGTCTTTTTTTTTAGACAGATAGAGCTTTCTTTTGGTGGTATTTAATCACGCTTGGGTTTTTAGTTTTCGATAAACAAACTAGAAAAAGACTAAAAATGTTGAAAAACAAGTTTTTTCTATTATTATTTATAACATTTTGTAAATAAGTAATTTTTCTCCTTCACTGATGTGCACTAACAAGGGCACTGATAGGCGGCACTGATGAGGAGGCCCTGATAGGTGGCACTGATGGGCATTGACAGGTATCAAGGATGAGCACTGAAAGGCAGCACTCATATTTGGCACTGATGAGCACTGATAGGTGGCACTGATAGGCGGCCCTGATTGGAACTGTAGGCGTCACTGATCGGCACTGATAGGTGGCACTGACTGGCACTGATAGGTGGCACTGATTGGAACTGTTAGGCAGCACTGATAGGTGGCATTGATTGGAACTGTTAGGCGGCACTGATCGCCACTGATAGGTGGCACTGACTGGCACTGATAGGTGGCATTGACTGGCACTGATTGGCGGCACTTATATTTTGCACTGACTGGCACTGATAGGTGGCACTGACTGGCACTGATAGTTTGCAACTATAAGGCAGACCTAATGGGCACTGATATGCGGCATTGATGGGCACTGACAGGTGGCACTAATGGGGCTCCACTGACCATCAGTGCCCTGATGATCAGTGTAGATGTCCCCTCTGAGGAATACCGCTTACCGCCTCTCCTCACGTGCTGTCGGCGTGAGGAGAGGACTGCCGATAACCAGCATTTCTTGGTTACATGTGATCAGCTGTGATTGGACACAGATAGCACATGACAGAGCCTGTGTCATTGGCTCTTTACTGTGATCGGTGATCTGTTGTGTCCCAGGGACACAGAGCACATCCAATCACCATGCTGCGCACCCCTGGGGTCGTGCATGCGCAGTTAGAGTGGGAAGACGTCATATGACGTCCTCCCAGAATTAGAGAACCGTCATTTCCTTATATGGTGGGCGGCAGGAGTTAAATCACTCCTGTCACCCCGTTACACTCCACAATTCAAATGCGCAGCATAGGGCAAGCATACATTGTGCAACACACGTGAGGTATCGACGCAGACTTTGAAGTGCGAGCAGCAATTCTAGAGCCAAATCTAATGGCTAAATCTAAACTGATAACCTGTAAAGGGTATTAAAGCATTACCTAAGCAGAGTTTTGGCTTCCATCGTTAACTGTGATTTCATGGGTGTGCACATTTTAAGACTTGACATGTTTGCTATCTATCTACTCGATGTAACCCCATCTCTTATGTTTTACAAAAAAAATGGGGTAATAATATTGGGTTTGTTTGCACACAATTCGCATGTGATTTCATCAGGAATGCGGTGCAGTTACTGTGTGAATCACATGCAATGTACCGCATTGCATGAGTGTGAACCCAGCCTCAAGTTAAACAACGAATCAACAAACTCTCATTTAAGCTATGCGTTAACGTCACATCAAAAGTTGTTTTCAATCCTTTTATATCTGCAGCTTTAATTAACTGAAAACTTGGTGCTCATGCCATGAAAGTCCTTGGTCAGGAACTTTTTGTTATCGGATGACAACTGTGTCCCACTTTTGCTGCTGTGTTGTCACCCTGTCACATACACATGAAACACAACACCTCCTGTGTATGCCAGTGCCAGTACTTATCGCCAGAGGCGGACTGGCCATTTGGAAACTTGGGCACTGCCCGAGGGCCCGGGGTCAGTAGGGGGCCCCATGAGATGCCCCTGGTACCTTTTTCATAGGCTTTTTTGATTTGGGCAAGAAAACAGGGGCCCCATGATCCCCTCTTGCCCAGGGGCCCCATGAGTTGTCAGTCCGCCCCTGCTTATCGCACATCCGCTTCACAACTGAAGATATAAACACACAGCGCCTTGTTGTTCTCTCCAGACTGGGGATATCCCAAAGACAACTTGAAAGACACAAGAAAAGAGAAGGCGTACCAGCCTAGCGCATTATCTCTAACCCCATTTACTAATAAAAGTGTAAATGTATCCACTCACAAAAACGATATGACTGACAAGGCAAAGTAATACAATCGATCTGTCCATTCCAAATGGCTTACTCGTTTCGAGGGCAGTACCCTCTTCATTTGGCTCTAAGGAAGAGGGTATTGCCCTCTAAACACGTAGGCCACAGGTGTAAAACTGGCGGCCCTCCAGCTGTTGCCAAACTACAAGTCCCATGAGGCATTGCAAATTGACAGTTACAAGCATGACTCCCAAGGCAGAGGCATGATGGGACTTGTAGTTTCGCAACAGTTGGAGGGCCACCAGTTTGACACCCCTGACATAGGCCATTTGGATCCTAAGTGATGTCCTCCCAAGTCCAGTTGCACGTGGAGGGGACAGATCGATTGTATTACTTTGATGTGCCTTGTCAGTTATATCGTTTGTGAATAGATACAATTACATTTTTGTAACAAATGGTTTTAGAGATAATGCGCTAGGCTGGTGCGCCTTCTCTTTTCTTGTGTTTCTCCAATTGTCTTTGGGACATCTCCAGTCCCGAGAGGGCAGCAAGGCGCTGTGCGTTTATATCTTCAGTCCTGAAGTGGATGTGAAACAAGTAAGTCCTCTCTTTTCTTGTGTCTTTCCTGTCACATGCCCCCCTGGTAGTTGCTGTGCCAGCACACATTGCCCAGGCAGGGTCCATTCTTTCAGTCAGGAAGGTAGTCCTGAACAATGATGTGCGGCAGATGCTTTAATGAGTATATGTACAAATGTTGTGGCTGAAGAAGGCTAGAGGACATCAGCAGCACTGAGATGTTAGGATAGGTTCACATATATGCGGCCGTGTGGGCCGCGTTTTGCGTGGGCATGAGATCCCATTCATTTGAATGGACTCCCGTGCCCCGGGACATGCAGGGAAGAAGTCCCTGCACTTCTTCGGGAAACACAGCCCGCACGAGAACCGAGGTTCCCAGTACGGTTGTGTTTTCCAGTGCGGGTGGTGTGCCATTAGAAACAATGGCACCTGCCCACGGGTCCCGATTCCTGCGGGTGGTGCGGCTGCAGGTATTTGTGTGGGTCCCGCAGCGGTACCACCCGCATATATGTGAACCAAGCCTTAAAAAGAATGAAAAAAGGTCTAAACCGTATTTTATGAAGAAACGGCACTGCTTTAGCTAACAAGATTTAGTTAAGTTAGAATTTAGATATACTTAAACTGTAAATTTGCAGAAGACCGGCTCCACTCAGCTCTGTGGGTGATTCAGTGTTATCATCCAAGCATCCCAGTGCAGCAGTCCTGAAGTGTGAATATCACGCTCTACTTTTAGGAGGCACCAGGACGGATCAGAGTGGTTCTGATTGGTCAGCATGATCTGATCCATACCAGTATCCCTGAAGAAAAGTTTTCAAACCCAAGAACTGCTTAAGGCCTTATGCACACTGCAGCTCAAAAAAGCTTATTCTTCAGGCGTTTGAGCCTGGTTATAAATCCACTTTGTTTCCAATAAATGCCTTTAAAATTCAGATATTACCTTCTAAAAGTAGCAATGACATAATCTCTGTGCTGTACATAGCCTGTGCAGAGAGCAGAGCTGTGGGAGGGATCCAGCAGGCTCCACCCACTCCAGGCTGCCTGCAGAAAACTACAGGAAGGGGGCGGAGACAAGCAGGGCCGTGGATAAGGGGGTACCACCAGTCCTTCTGTACGGGGCCCAGGCCAGCAGAGGGGCCCAGGTTCCTGGGTGAATTGGATGTGGGCAGAGAGGGTGACTGGTGTGGCAGGGGGCAATTACTGGAACCAATCCCCTGTATGACTCTCTTTACAGCAGCTAAAATCTGGCTTCTTCTCCTCTCCCTCCAGCTGGATTTCAGCTGCTGTAAAGAGAGTCATACAGGGGATTGGTTCCAGTAATACCCCCCCCATCACCCTCCCTGTGCACCATACATTTCCCCCTGCTGCCCAGGCGCCCCCTGTGTGCCCCCACAGTGCTTCCCTCCTCTACTTTCCAACAGCAGCTGTAAGCACACAAATGGATCCTTCTGGTTGGAGAGTGGTCTGGTAAATATGTCACATTTACCAGCCCCTTCCTTTCCTGAATGAACACAATGAGTGATCAGTACTGATCACTCGCTGTGTTCATTCATAACTAAAGCAAGTAAACTGTTTTTTTTTTTTGTGATGGGGGCCCTGTCAGGTTGGCTGTATGGGGTCCCGTGGTTTCTAACAGCAGCCCTGGAGACAAGACCAGTCACCATATGCAAGGAGAGAGAGCAGCAGTGACTGGTCTTTATTACAGGAAGCCCCTGCAGAGAGGAAAGGTTTCACATTGGATTAGATACAGAGATCTGGAAGAAATGCACAAAACACACCAAGAATATACAGTGGGGCAAAAAAGTATTTAGTCAGCCACCAATTGTGCAAGTTCTCCCACTTAAAAAGATGAGAGAGGTCTGTAATTGGCATCATAGGTAGACCTCAACTATGAGAGACAAAATGAGAAAAAAAATCCAGACAATCACATTGGCTGATTTGGAAATAATTTATTTGCAAATTATGGTGGAAAATAAGTATTTGGTCAATATCAAAAGTTCATCTCAATACTTTGTTATATATCCTTTGTTGGCAATGACAGAGGTCAAACGTTTCCTGTAAGTCTTCACAAGGTTGGCACACACTGTTGCTGGTATGTTGGCCCATTCCTCCATGCAGATCTCCTCTAGAGCAGTGATGTTTTGGGGCTGTCGCTGGGCAACACAGACTTTCAACTACCTCCAAAGGTTTTCTATGGGGTTGAGATCTGGAGACTGGCTAGGCCACTCCAGGACCTTGAAATGCTTCTTACGAAGCCACTCCTTCGTTGCCCGGGCGGTATGTTTGGGATCATTGTCATGTTGGAAGACCCAGCCACGTTTCATCTTCAATGCCCTTGCTGATGGAAGGAGGTTTACACTCAAAATCTCATGATACATGGCCCCATTCATTCTGTCCTGTACATGGATCAGTCGTCCTGGTCCCTTTGCTGAGAAACAGCCCCAAAGCATGATGTTGCCACCCCCATGCTTCACAGTAGGTATGGTGTTCTTTGGATGCAACTCAGCATTCTCTCTCCTCCAAACACAACGAGTTGTGTTTCTACCAAACAGTTCTATTTTGATTTCATCTGACCATATGACATTCTCCCAATCCTCTTCTGGATCATCCAAATGCTCTCTAGCAAACTTCAGACGGGCCCGGACATGTACTGGCTTAAGCAGGGGGACACGTCTGGCACTGCAGGATCTGAGTCCCTGGCGGCGTAGTGTGTTACTGACGGTAGCCTTTGTTACGTTGGTCCCAGCTCTCTGCAGGTCATTCACTACGTCCCCCCCATGTGGTCCTGGGATTTTTGCTCACCGTTCTTGTGATTATTTTGACCCCACGGAGTGAGATCTTGCGTAGAGCCCCAGATCAAGGGAGATTATCAGTGGTCTTGTATGTCTTCCATTTTCTAATTATTGCTCCCACAGTTGATTTGTTCACACCAAGCTGCTTGCCTATTGCAGATTCAGTCTTCCCAGCCTGGTGCAGGTCTACAATTTTGTTTCTGGTGTCCTTCGACAGCTCTTTGGTCTTCACCATAGTGAAGTTTGGAGTGTGACTGTTTGAGGTTGTGGACAGGTGTCTTTTATACTGATAACAAGTTCAAATAGGTGCCATTGATACAGGTAATGAGTGCAGGACAGAGGAGCCTCTTAAAGTTTGTAGGTGACCAAATACTTATTTTCCACCATAATTTGCAAATAAATTCTTTCCAAATCAGCCAATGTGATTGTCTGGATCTTTTTTCTCATTTTTTCTCTCATAGTTGAGGTCTACCTATGATGCCAATTACAGGCCTCTCTCATCTTTTTAAGTGGGAGAACTTGCACAATTGGTGGCTGACTAAATACTTTTTTGCCCCACTGTACATGACCCTTGTATTTGGACATTTGCTGTCCAGCTGTAAAGAAAAAGTTTATTAAGGTTTTAATTGCTGTCTGTGTCCCTGTTGGGGAGATTCATCCTTTCTATGTATCCTGGTGACTGTTATCACCAAAAAGGTGAGAGTGACAGAAAATCCCAAATTTTGGGTTTTCACCACAACCGAATAGAGGGTAAATCTTCCAATGAGGACACTTGTTCTGATGACATTGGTGACTATCAGGGTTACCTTCACTATATGTTTGGCTATGGGACAGGAAGTGAAGGAAAATCGCTCCGATGGGAAAAAAATTAATAAGAAATCTAAAATTGAAAAAAAAAAGTTTTTTTCAAGTTCTTTAATAAGCAGACCATGCAATTTTAGTGCAAGGTCTGCTTTAAGTTATTCCCATCCAGAGGATAAAGCGTGTGAAGGTAACATTGTACAGACTACTTATGCGATGACATTCCCATATCAATGTCTTTATCAGACTCACCTTTTAATGAATATCAGTAAATGTTGATGGCCGCCGTACCCAGTAGTGGATTCAGCTTCTAGTCAATTTGTACCATGGAACAGCATGCTAAAATCAAAAACACACAGCCCAGGGACCTGGTATATTAAACTTATTTTAATAATACTTAGAGGAAATTAACATCTGTTAAATGGCATCATTATAAAAGAGAAAAAAATGCCTTTCTTTATCGCAAAGGGAAACATTAATCAGGCTTATGCTTTGAAAGCCTCCCATCTCTGCTGCTTGTGATTATGAGGCCTCTAATATACATGTTTAAGAATATAATTATGGACTTCTGCTGAAAAGCTTCAAATAATCATTAATGCGGATTTCCGTGAAAGATGTTACCGTCCATAATTTTAAAAGATAACTCTAGCTGAAAGTTGATTCAACTGTTTATTTTCCTGTCCTGTTTGCTGGGATGGAGGACTTTATGGGGGAGATTTACTAAAACTGGTGCACACAGAATCTGGTGCCGCTGTGCATAGTAACCAATCAGCTTCTAACTTCAGCTTGTTAAGTTAAGCTTTCATGATAAAAGCTGGAAGCTGATTGGTTACTGTGGTTTGAAACATACCATCCGTTGTTATGGGGGCATGCTGTTTTTTAACTTTTTGATGTACGTTTTATACTACGCTTTAAGGCAATAAATCTTTTTGGAAATACTACACTATGAAGTTTTTTCTGCCTTTGGAATTGAATTGTCCTCTGTGAGGGGAATTCATGTTTTACAGGTTTAATTCTTTCATCTACTTTTGAAGTTCAAGTTTTGGGCTGCTATCAATATTCTGAACACAGTTTGTTGTTGGAATTGGGTCTACGGGTGCTTAGTCTTGCACAACGGGGGTCCATGCTTGCTTCTTTCAAGTTAACATATATCCTGGTTTACGCCATGTCCTTGGGAATTCGCATTGCACATTTTGACCCGTTCGTAATTGGGGGTCAACTTCTTCTGGTAAGAGGCAGAGTTTTTTGGTGTTGGTGACGATGGATCCCCTATATTACCTTGACCAGATTGAAGCATATATGACGTTACAGATGTCCCTATGAAGAGGGGCTTATTACATTCCTATTATATACTAATTGGACTTTTATTTTCATATGTTATAGATATCTTGAGAGCCGTACTCTTATGTCATTTACTATGCACAGCTGCACCAGATTCTGTGTGCATCAGTTTTAATAAATCTCCTCCTATAAGGCCGGCCATACATGGGTCGAAATTCGGCCGATTTTTCGACCGAAAATCGGACCTAAGCATAATCAGCCAATTTTCACTCTGTTATTGGGTTAATGGCACCGGCCAATTTTTAGTGCTTCCTCCCTTTTTTGGTGATCGGGCATGTTGTAAAATTTGTGAAAAACAACCGAATTTCGACTCAATGATGGTTAACACTAGAAATTCTGAAGGACCCTCTGCACACTGGTATATACCCTTTCAAGCAGACTATGCAATAAATAGGGATATTTGGTTCACACATATTGCAATACATGCTTAAGCTGGCCAACTGCGTCAAAGTAATCCCTCTATGGCCAATCCTACTCTGCTCTGCCTACGCAAGTGCTACTGTGGACACAATGCTAGCATAGGGGAAAAGACACAATGGGGAGAGCTACAAGGTTCAGGTCTGGCTACTGACCCAACAATACAACAAACAAGAGATCCTACCTTACTTCTTTCAAGTTAACATATATCCTGGTTTACGCCATTTCCTTGGGAATTCGCATTGCACATTTTGACCCGTTCGTAATTGGGGGTCAACTTCTTCTGGTAAGAGGCAGAGTTTTTTGGGGTTGGTGACGATGGATCCCCTATTTATCCTTGACCAGATTGAAGCATATATGACGTTACAGATGTCCCTATGAAGAGAGGCTTATTACATTCCTATTATATACTAATTGGACTTTTATTTTCATATGTTATAGATATCTTGAGAGCCGTACTCTTATGTCATTTACTATGCACAGCTGCACCAGATTCTGTGTGCATCAGTTTTAATAAATCTCCTCCTATAAGGCCAGCCATACATGGGTCAAAATTCGGCCGATTTTACGACCGAAAATCGGACCTAAGAATAATCAGCCAATTTTCACTCTGTTATTAGGTTAATGGCACCGGCCAATTTTTAGTGCTTCCTCCCTTTTTTGGTGATCGGGCATGTTGGAAAATTTGTGAAAAACGACCGAATTTCAACTCAATGATGGTTAAATCGTACGATCGTTTTTCGGAAAAGAATATGCGCATGAGCCGTGACCTGGAAAGAACAGAAGTTTCGCCTGTTATATGGGGTGAACTTTATGACTTGGTCGGCCGATTTTTGAAATCATTGATGGCACCATTGGATTACCGAGCAAAAGATGTTTTTGATTTTCGTACGAAAAATCGTTTGAAGTTCAAACCATGTATGGCCTGGATTAGGCTCCGTTCACACTTGTGCGACTTGTCATGTGACGATGGACACATAAAGTTGCATGACATTGTTCAATGGTAGAAGGAATAAAACAAGAGCGCACTGGCCTAGCGCATTATCCCAGATAACTTTATTAAAACATGGATAAAATATACTCACAAACAAGTGATGACAGATCGCATATAGACAGTCACAAGATGCATGAATCCACAACAAGCCACAGACCCTGACATCAATGAAGTGCCATCTACGGGTCAACTCTGGCTGATCTGGCATTTCAGAGCCAAGGGATCCTAAGCCCTCTGAGGAAAACAGTTACCTCTTAAAATTTTTAAAAACAGTAGAAAATATGAATTCAACAAAACATGCTCAATTTCTTTTAATTTTCAAAAATAAGTGCCATAAGATGCCACCTGCACCAATATTAAAGACAAAATCAGTGTCACGGATGGACTGCATCTGTGGCTGGCTGTGGCAGGGTGACAGTTGCAGTGAGTGGAGGATGATGGATCCACACTCTGACAGATCCCAGGCTGGAATTCCCCAGGCAATGGGGGGAGATAAAATGCTGTAACAGCAAGTAGCTGAACTGAGCGATCCCACACAGTGACAGATCCGACACAACACACCACCACCAACACTGACACAGATCAGTAGGCACTAGAAGAGCAGGCTGTGGGATCGTGATGATGTTATCACTCACTGACACATGTGACATTGCACATGTGATGTATGTCCGGCCAGCCAGGTCACACCAACACAGGCATGAGACATCAGAGTCAGACATTACCTTCCTCCGCAGGCACAGCTCTGCCTCCGCTGATGACTGGGAAGAGAAGGGCTGGAACATCACAGTGATCAGCAAACACCAGCCAGCTTGCAGTAAGAGACCGAGTCTGAGAGGAACACTGGAAGGAGTGGCAGCTCAGCTGCTACACTGGCCTCAGACAACTGGCATCTTCCTCTGTCTTTTCTTTCTCCCCTCTGCTGCCCCTCCCCTCAGCTGAAGTATCAATCATGATGTGGCAGCATCCCACACAGAGAGAGTGCCGGCCTGTGCTGCGCCCAGGTGCCCCCTGGGTGGCAGTGCACCCTAGGCGGATGCCTAGTATGTCTAGCCCCATTATGCACCACTTTGAATAACTTCAGACCAGGCTCGAGGGAACGTTAACAGTTTTTACTGTTCATCTGTAGTGCAAAACATAAAGAGCGCAATGGTTCCTTCAATAACCCTAACTAATAGATACCCTAAGCAGACATTATAGGTGACACTTAATCATCCATAGATGGTGGCATACTGCATGCCTGGCGGCATCCCGTCACCCTCGGTGGTAGAATAATGCACATGGTTCCTCTTTGTCTTCTTGAGATGTGTTGGGAACAACAATACAGCAGCATGTCAGCGAGAGCTCTCCCACCTCAGCCTTCCCCCCTAGCAGGGCTGGATCTAGCCTGTCTGATGTGGGGGGTGCAGTAAAAAATGTCAGGGGGCAAAGGATGGGAGGACAGCAGGGCAATGTACAGGGTGTCAGCAGGGCAGAGGATCAACAGTGTACCAGGGCTTTTAGTTTTTAGAAACGTGTACAGGGATCAGCTGGGCAGTGTACAGTGGGTCACACAGGGAGTCCACAGGAACTGGTAAGGCAGTGTAATGGCAATCTGTAGGGCAGAGGACAGGTTTTACTGTGGCAGGGCAGAGAACAGGGGGCAATGCTGGCAGGGCAGAGGACAAGGGTCACCCCTGGCAATGAATTGAACAGGGGTCACCTCTGACAGGAGAGATGGTAGGGGTTTCTACTGGCAGGAGAGAGAGCAGGGGTCACTGCTGGAAGGCTAGAGGACAGGAGTCACCGCTGAAATGATAGAGGATAGGGGACACAGCTGGCAGGAGAGAGGGAAGGAAAAAGAGGATGGGGTCACCTCTAGAAGGGCAGAGGACAGAGGGTACTGTTGGCAGGATAGAAAACAGGGATCACCGATGGAAGGAGGAAGACAGGTGTCATTACTGGAAGGATAGAGGACAGGGGTCACTGCTGGAAGGACAGAGGACAGGGGTCACTGCTGGAAGGATAGAGGACAGGGGCCATCACTGGAAGGCTAAAGGACAGCGTTCACCACTGGAAGGAGAGAGGACAGGGGTCACTGCTGGAAGGATAGAGGACAGGGGTCACCATTGAAAGGAAAGAGGATGGGGTAACAGCTGGAAAAGAGAGGACAGGGGTCACTTCTGGAAGGAAAGAGGACAGGAGTCACCGTTGGAAGGATAGGGCACAGAGGTCACTGCTAGAAGGCTAGAGGACAGGTTTCCCCACTGGAAGAATAGAGGATAGGGGTCACCACTTGCAGGAGAGAGGACGGGGTCACCGATGGAAGAAGAGAAGATAAGGTCCAGTTGGAAGGAGAGAGGACAGGGATCATCATTGGAAGTAAAGAGGACTGGAGTCATCGTTGGAAGGATAGGGCACAGAGGTCACTGCTAGAAGGATAGAGCACAGGGGTCACCACTGGAAGGATAGAGCACAGGAGTCACCACTGGAAGGATAGAGCACAGGGGTCACCGCTGGAAGTATTGAGTACTGCTGGCAGGAGAAAGGACAGGGGTTACAACTGGCAAGGCAGGGGTCACCGCTGGAAAAGAGAGAGGACAGGGGTCACTACTGGAAGGAGAGAGCACAGGGGTCACCGCTAGAAGAAGAGAGCACAGGGGTCACCACTGGAAGGAGAGAACACAGGAGTGACTGCTGGCAGAGCACTCAGCATAGCTCCCTTGTACATGCACAGTCTGAGAACAGGCAGCAAGATCTCCTCCTCGGCTCAACACAGAGTTGAGATGCAATTCTCTTTGACTCCGTTTCAGGGGGTGGGGGGGGGGGGGGGGGCAGAGAAAAAATACCCTTCATTAAGGCTTCAGTTAAAATAGGAACCTTGAATGGACTCAAAATAGGCTTTCCTGTGTGAATCTGTGCAGGGAAGCCAATTCAAAGTTCTCTTGCAGATACTGCTGGCTAATAACTAGTTAGCCAGCAATAAACTTCCCTACATAGATTCACACCCAGAATCTCTATTTCGAGTCCATTTAAGGTTCTTAGTTTAACTGAAGCCCTGATGAAGGGGGATTGTTTTCTGCCCCCTCTGAAGCACATTTTTTTTAATGTCAACCAATAAACTAAATTGCAGTCTTTTGTCATTTGGTCTGGAGCTCCTTCCATTGATGAATGTTTTTTCTGGTAACCTGCCGGGTACCCACAGGAGGGTATCCTTGTCTGTTGTGGGCAGCCTAACCTGAGCCAGCGATTTCTCCAAATGTTTTGTCCTCTCACTATTTTGTATGAACTCCCAGCAAAGTCCCAGCTCCTCTTGGATGCTTTTTTCTTAACTGGAGGCTAAATTGAATGGGACAATAAAAGTTGTCTCTGTAAAGAAGAAAGTAAACACTTGCCTCAGAGTCTCCAAATGAAGCTTCATTGAAGAGAAATTGCTGGAAAGGTTTTTTTCATCATTCAACGTTTTCGGGGGTGTCGATCCCCTGGTTCTTGCTGCCGATTCTCATGTCACTACTGTGTGCTGTAGAAATAGTTGTTTTTTTAAGAAAGTCCCTTTAATGGCCTTCAGCATTATGAGGGGTATTTATGTCTTCTTTTCAGGGGCAGATTTTAATGGCAAGCTCAGTTTGGTAACAGTGTATTTTACAGAGTAAAATGTTTTCTATCATTTTCTTTTTCTCTAGAAAGAAGCAAAAGAAAAGATTTGTGGATAGATTTGCTAAGTAAAGGTGCGGAGCGGATGGCAGGAGCCTGACCCATCTTTAGATATAGGAGTATGTTTGGATTTACTAGAAGGCAATTGTTGCACAGCCTGTAACCTGCCTTCCAGCCCAGCCAGACTGGGAAACATTCCTGTAATAGTCTGCATTACACAGATCATTGACTTTCAGCAATGTATCTATTGGAGCAAGTGTCCATTTATCTGGAAAATTACCACATGGCAAGACGGCATTAAGCTGTTACTCACCGCTGGTCTCACTATACATCTGTACATTATTGGACTCTGGCTGCAAAGCATTTCAATGCAGAGCTGTCCAGTAAAACCACATACACAGAGACTGTGGGAGATAATGTGTGTGATTCCTTGAAATGCAAGAAAATTTAACTACTTGTGTACTAGTATGTAATATACCATCATTACCAGGTCATTTTTCAGATTTCAGCTCTGGGATAGTTTGACTGACAATTACTCGTGCAGCACTGGACCCAAATAAATGTTATATTATTTTGTGAAACAAATAGAGCTTTCTTTTAGTGGTATTTAAAAAACACAGTTTTTTTTTATTCTTTTCTATATAAAGAAAAAAGACCCAAAAGAACAAAAACCTTTTTTTCCTGTTATAAAATATATGTTAAAAAAAATCCCGGAACAGTACAAACTCCACGAACTGCTCGTTTATGGGAAAGTAGACATCTCTTTGCCACAATTTTTGGAAATGAAGAACTGGGGTAATGAAAAGACAACTACTGAAGCCATTTTAAAACTCTAAACCCCTAAACATGCAGCATTTTTATAGTGAAAACATTCTTTCATGTTTCAGCTGTCAGCGAGGTTCTCTGCTGCCAGCTGAACGTAAAAAGAATTGCTGGCATTGCCCGGCAAAGAAATTAAAAAAAAACCAAGCCCTTCAGGTCTGGTATGGATTTTGAGGGGACCCCCCACACCAAAATCTTTTTAAAAATGCAGCCCGGCAGGTCAGGAAAAGGGGGGGGATGAGCGAGCGCCTTCCCCCTTGAACCTGAACCATACCAGGCCACATACCCTCAACATGGGTGGGTGCTTTGGAGCAGGGGGGGATCACTAATGTTGATGGGGATAAGGGACTCTTCCCCACAATTGTGGCCGGTGGTTGTGGGTGTCTGCGGGCAGGGGGCTTATCAGAATCTGGAAGCCCCCTTTAACAAGGGGACCCCCAGACCCTGGGTCCCCCCCATGTGAATGAGTATGGAGTACATGGCTATTCATTCACAAAAAAAAAGTGTAGTGTAAAAAAATGACAGTAGACAGTCTTTGACAAGTCCTTTATTAAAAACAAACAAAAAAAAATGTCACCCAAAGTATTACCAACATCAGTCACCGCCACCCAAAAAAAAAACAAAACAGCTCTACTCTCGATGCTGGCTTCCGCTGTCTGACAGCTGTGCCTGGATGACAGTTCTTAAATACTGTGATGATGTCACAACGCGCGCCCCCTTGTGAAATCCTTGCTCCCTTGTGACATCATCATGCGCTGTGATTGGCCAAAGCATTGCACCTAACCTTTGGTCAGGTGTATTTATTTGGCTAATCACAATGTACTGTCAGGGCACAGTGCATTGTGGGGTGTGGCAGACAAACAGTGGATGAACACAGGAATGGCCAATGTTCGAGTCGAACTTATGTTTGACTCAAACATCATACCCAACACTAATTATTAAAATCATATGTCAATTATGTAAGAATATTGCTTCTCATTATATTCTACAGTTTTTGGTTTGAATGAATTTGGTCCTTGTACACATCATGTTTTCCTTTTGAATATACCAGTGGAGTTGTTTAAAGGTTTCATAGATAGGGGGGGTTTGGTCCTGTTTCGCTGATGTTTTTTTTTTTTTTTTTTCATAAAAATCCGTGGTGGATTTGGATTGAACTCCTTAAACAAGCTTTGAGTGTTGCACATACCATGCACTATAGCTGGACTTTTACTAATGCGGACTGAATGCTTTTTTAATTGGTTTGTTCACCTGAGAACTAATGATAGTCTTTGATGAGCAGAATAAAAATGTATTTGCTGAATAGATCTAATGGGTAATGACTAAGTGCTGTTAGAAGCGTGGAACGCGTTTACCTGTTTGCTCCCTGCTCCATCTGTCAGCTACTTGTCATTTGGTCTTTTTGTCTTCAATAAAGTGGATTTAGGAAGTGCAGCCATCTGGAGTTTCCTGTTTCACAATGCACAGCATGAGATCTGGGCTGGCACCCAATCAATGTGAGTGTGGGATCAGGGGCGGACTGACAACTCATGGGGCCCCCGGGCAATAGGGGATCACGGGGGCCCCTGTGTCCTTGCCCAAACTCAAAGAAACCTATGAAAAAGGTACCAGGGGCATCTCATGGGGCCCCCTACTGACCCCGGGCCCTCAGGCAGTGCCCGAGTTTCCAAATGGTCAGTCTGCCCCTGATGGGGATGATTCAGAGACACATCACCTGGAGCAACTTTCCAGTACATAGGTCCCCTTCCATGTTGAAGGCATTTGGCCTGCTATGGGTCACGAGGGGCGCACACTCATCCCCTTCTTTCCTAGCCAGCCACATTGCATGCTCTGATTAAGGGTCTGATATTGATTTTTTAGGGGGACTTCACACATTTTTCTGGGTGTGGAGATCCCCCTTAAAATCCATACTAGGCCCGAAGTGCTTGGTATAGATTTTAAGAGGGATCTCACAAGTTTTTAATTTTTTTTGCATGAGGTACCCCCTTAAAATATTTTGGGGGGGCTCTATGCAATTTTTTTTATTTTCACCAAAAGTGACATTTATAAAAGAACAAAAAAACAGCACATAGACCTCTCCAAAGGTCTCCCAAAACACACAGCAAACCCTTGGGGGGGGGGTCTGTGTACTTTTTCATTTTTTTTTTAAGTAAGCCAGCAATAACCTTCCATTTGCTGGCAATTTTAAATCCTTTTTTCCTTTTGCAGATGTCAGTGCTGCTGCTGCACTTTCTGTACATTACAGGGATGTACCCCTTCACAGACAGGATTAGGACACCCACCAGGCACATCACTGAAAGTAAATGGACCTTTTTAAAAGTTCCTGCTCCTGGCCAAATGGAATTTATAAAAAATGTTTTTGCATTGGTACATGTTCAAAAGGATAGTGCCCATCCCCCCCCCCCCCCGTTATTTTTTACACCCTCTTGCCTATATGCCAAGAAAATGGGCATTTTTGATTTGACAGATTCATCTCCCATTGATTCCAATGCAATTCTGGTTTTGTAACTTTTTTGAAGTTAGCTGAACGGCACTCAAACTAAATCCAGGGCAGTGTGGCCCATCCCTAGTAGCAAAATGTGGAAGACAGTGGGCCACAGTTTTTCTACGGGAGCTGGTCACTAGAATGGGAGTATTCTGGCACGTCAGAAAATGAGTGTAAGCTCCTGGGGGGACTGATTTTACCATGCAGATGTAGGTTAGCTAAAAAAAAGTTTTGGCCAGAGGCCAGAGTTCCGATTGCTTCGTATTGACACTTGGATATTTCCAGCTCTGTTAGGAAGCAAATTGACTTATGAGGCCCGTAAATGACTTTTCGGATTAAAGGTGAGCTATTGAGCAGGTAGGCTGTGTCCACTAGTGAGCTTACATGAAAAGACTGGAGTGTAATGCTAATATACTTGAGAAGATGAGGATAATGCCTTCCAGGAGGACAGATGAGGAGCCGTACTGTAACCGCGTCTCATTATCATTTTTATGAAGTGTCCTTGTACAGCAGCAATTTTCACCTACAGAGTTGGGAAACCTGTTTCTTTTATTAGTTGCTAAGCTCTTTATACTTTTGCCATATTGCAGCGGGTTAGAAGTCTAAGCTTTATTGTCTTATGTTATTGAAAACCCAGATTCCCTCTGCCTTTTCCCTCAGGTCAAGATTTGTCTAAGAATACATTCTTATTTCTCAGCGCACAAAGTCTGTCTGGAGAGAGGTGGAAAAAAAAAGATTATGACTGTAATATACTTAAATCCAATTTATTTGCCTGACTAGAAACTTTGACAGTTCTCAATTGCTTCCTGGAGTTTGTATTTAATTCCTCAATGACAGTCGGAGTCATCATCATAAGTCAGGGATGGGAAGCGCGGCGGACCCAAGAATCGCGCTCGGATAAGTCTATTATGATAATTCAATAAGTTTACAAGTCAGGGAGGACGGTGTGAGACAATACCAGTTTATGTCGGGCTACAGTGGGTGTCCGGCACTTCAACGGTTCCCCATAAGAAACGGAAAATATACCGAGACGTTTCTAGCTTTACGTACCTTGAGACGCTCCTACGGCAATAGAAGTTAAGAAGTAACAAAGTAATAAAACTTTATTCCGTTCAAGGAAACCTGTATTGAGGCCGGGTTCACACTAATGTGGTGCGGTACATCGCATGTGATTCGCAAAGGAACCGCACCGCATTACTGTGCAAACCACATGCGATTTGTGTGCGGCTTGATTGGAGCCATACATTTTGTATAGCTCAAATTGCACCGTACCCACACCAAAAAGGTGCAGGACATTTTTTTGGGTCCGCACTAGAATCGGATCACATGGGTAGTCACACCTATGTGATCCAATTCTGCACTTCGCACTGCGTTTTGCGGACCGATTTCGGAGTGTTGTTAACTTAACATACACACCCACAGCGGTTCGCATAAACGGGGTGCAATCGTGATGTGGTGCAGAATTCACAACAGAAAATTCTGAGAATTCCGCACCGCATCAGTGTGAACCCAGCCTAAGGAAATATGTAACCTGCCAGTGCTGGTCTCTGCCTTTGGAAATGCTAATTCCCTGGCTGTCAAGGTGTTTTTCATGGTTATGTGATAGTTTACGTTTTTGGGGTTTTATTTGTGATATGTAAAGAAAGATCACACAAATACTTGTAGGCATAACATTTAATTAACCGCTTCCCCACCACCGTATAGCAGAACTACTGCTACAGGGCGACAGGGCTGTGCAAAATCACACATATATATACATGATTTTACAATTCCGGGTAGGGGGTGTGTGCTGCTCTACCTGCGCCGCAATTGGTGGCTACAGTTGTCGATCACCAGGTCACCGGCACTCAGCGATCGACAAGGAACATTGATGGGGGAGAGGTCTGTATGTAAACAGATCTCTCCCCTGTCAGCTCTAGCACACTGCTTTGTATGGCTCTGCATAGCAGAGCCATACAAAGCAGTGGGGTTGACACAGTAAAACACAGCACACAGTTAACCCTTTGAATGCCCCAGATGTTAAAGCAGAGCTCCACCCAAACGGGGAAGTTCCGCTTTAAAGACTGGTCCCCCGCTCCCCATTAAGGATTGGCACCTTTCGGGAGTGGGTACCCGAAATTAACAGGCACCCACTCCCACTTTCACTGCGATCACCTAGGAAATGGGAATTGTCCTACCCTCCCCTTGTGGGACACGTGACAGGTCCCAGAAGACTACGGGGCCATTCAGGAAGCACAGCACTTCTCACGCATGCGCAGTGGGCACCCGGCTGTGAAGCCGCAAGCGGTCACAGCCAGGTGCCCATGCTAAAGATCCCGGCACCTGGAACACCAGACAGCTGGTGAAACGGGCTGCAGGGAGGACACCACGGGATCATGGGACAGGTGAGTGGCTGTTTTTTAAAAGTCAACAGCTACAGTTTTTGTAGCTGCTGACTTTTATTTTTTTACAGTGTGAGTGGAACTCCGCTTTAACCCTTTCCTGCCCAGTGTCATTAGTACAATGTCAGTGCTTTTAATTTGCACTAGTCACTGTATTAGTGTCACTGGGGATGTCAGTGGCAGTTAGTCAGTTCCCCCCCCCAGTGTCAGAATGCCCGCCACAGTCCCGCTATAAGTCAGTGATCACCGCCATTACTAGTATTAAAAAAGAAAAAAAAAACAGTATATATACCATCATTTGTAAATGCTGTACTTTCACGTAAACCAATTAATTTACATTGGGATTTTTTTTAGCAAAGACATGTCGCAGAATACATTTTGGCCTAAATTTATGACGAAATTTGATTTTCAACATTTTCTTACTGGACATGTTTGATAACAAAAAGTCAAAAATATTGGGTTTTTTTCAAAATTGTCAGTCTTTTTTTTTTTGTTTATAGTGCACAAAAACAACAACGCACAGGCAATCAAATACCACCAAAAGAAAGCTCTATTTGTGGGAAAAAAGGACATAAATTACATTTGGGTGCAGCGTTGCATGACCGTGCATTTGTCAGTTAAAGTAACGCAGCGCCGTATCGCAAAAAATGGCCTGGTCAGGAAGGGGGGTAAATCCTCTGGAGGTCAAGTGGTTAAGTAATAACAGAAACAGATAACAAATGTAATAATATTAGAAAATATAACAAGAATACTTAGCTATAAATGTCTATTCTGTGGAGTCCACCGTCTTATACGGCGTGGCACAAATGATCAGACCCAGGCGCATGCTTACCCTGATGCGAGACTCTGCTCTTACAAGTTTTGGTAAAGAAGTGACCAACCCCCATTGTAAGCAACATTACCTTTTAAGGACTTGGTCAGTTAATGATAACATTCCTTTGGTATGAAGTCAAATAAGGTAACCAGGCTTAGAATTCATTCTTATATGTCCTTATATGCCACCTTAACCAGTTTTGGAGGCATCCTTATACATTAGTGAGCCACAGTTAAAAAGGAATAATGAAATTTCCACATCACAAGGTAATTTGTTGAAAATAGTCCCATAAGCACAAGTACACAGTGCGGATTCTGTGAAAATATATTTTAACATATTGTAAATGCATTTCAAAAATGTATATTTGTATTTTTAAAGACATACAGTATATTTGAAATGTATTTTTAAAAATATTTTTAATATATGTTGTAATATATTAATATAATAATTAATATAATAAATATGGCCAAAATTGTAGTATTTCAAATATATGGCAATATATTTGGGAAGAATATTTTTAAAAAAAAATTTTTCTTCCATGTTTGGAAGTACTATACGATCTGGTTGCACTGCATTTTTTAGGAGTTCATGCACTACTTTTGGTGTGGTGCAGTGTGAATTTAGCCCATTCAAATGAGTGAGCTGAAACTGCACTGCACTCAAACTGCACAAGAATCACACTGGATCGTGAGTCCATTTCTTTGTAAATCCTGTTGTGAACTGACCTTTCATCCTAAACATTAGAATGAGCAGGGGCGGCCTGACCATTTGGAAACTCGGGCACTGCCCGAGGGCACGGGGTCAGTAGGGGGCCCCATGAGATGTCCCTGGTACCTTTTTCATAGGCTTGGGCAAGGACACAGGGGCCCCATGATCCCCTATTGCCCGGGGGCCCCATGAGTTGTCAGTCCGCCCTTGTCGGGGACATTCCGATCCTCAATCAGACCTACCATTGGATCTATGATTTTACATTCTGTCACCAGTCAGTATCCCTGATCATTGTCAAACTAGTCATATGATGATGCTGTACTGCTGTGGTGACAGTGAGTATGTAAAAAAAAATGTGAAAAAAAAAAGTTTTTACATTTGTTTCATTTTCCCAAAAAAAGAATAGAATAGACAGAGTAAACAGAAAGAAAATATTAGAATAGAAAAGAAAAGAGAGAATAGAAAAGAATAGAAAATAATAGAATAAAATAGAACATAATAGCATATAAAATAAAAGAACAGAAAATAAAGGAATGGGACAGAAATAATACAATAGATTAGATTAGAATATAATATAATAAAATTAAATTGAAAGAATATAGCCATCTTCCGAAATTGAATTTTGAATGGAAGAGAACCAGCTATTCTTCACAATGAACTTAGATCGATTCAATATTTTTGATTTGAATTTGTTTTGAGTACTTAGAATCCATTGTAAAAATTTAAATCCGGTCGAAAACAAATAAACAAAACAAAGTTAAAATAAACAAAAGGAATTTCATTACAAATGCAACAAAACGAAATTAGTAATTTAACAAATCGATCCGAAACTAAACAAATGTTTTCATTCTGCACATGTCTAATGCTGAACAGCATTGAAAGCTGGCATGAGAGTCCTGCAGAGGCACACAAAGCAGCTGCAGCATCTTTATAGCTGCTCCCTCTGGCCAGCTAAGCACCTATATTTGAAAGAACAATGTATTTTTCTTCTCTTCCAACAGCTGATTGGAGCAGTGGGCAAGTAAAGGGAAGCAGAGTATGTAGAATATGTGCTGCTGATGTGAAGCCACTAAAGGGAGGTCCGGAGTAAGAGGAAAGGAGAAGACATGAGCGGAGGGCCGGCATCTTTAGTGCCCTGGTCATGAAAGCGTGTTGGTTTGTTCTGCATGTACACAGTGCAGGCTCACTTCAAATCCCAACTGTGGAGTTTCTATGAACAGCAATAGTTATCTGATTTGAATAAAAGGGTGGAGCCTAGCCATGAAGTCAGGAAAAGTCAAGATGCATTCACACTTGAGTGTTTTGTAGCTCAAAGCTCCAAAAGTTATTATTATTATTATACAGGATTTATTTAGCGCCAACAGTTTGCTTTACAATATAAAGGGAGACAATACAGAAACAATACCGTTCAATACAAGAGGGATTTGAGGGCCCTGCTCCTTGGAGCTTACAATCTAACTTCAAAATTCAATTGTTCTCTATGATGCCTGTTCACACCTGATCATGCAAACAGGCACCAAGGAGAACAATTGATTTTTTGAGCTCGAGATTTTTTTTGGAGTTTGGAGCGTTGAGCTTCAAGCTACAATACGCTCAAGTGTGAATGCAGCCTAACAGAGTGAAGCTAAATCAAAGAGGGGCACATAAGAAACTTTTCAGTGTTTCTCTCAGACCAGATTATCATTAAGGGAACATAAACCAGTGTCAGGCTCCATGCACACTAGAAAAAACGCTGTATGAAAAACGCTGGTAATAGTGTTTTTTAGTAGCGTTTCAGTAGCGTTAAGGAGTATTAACATTTTATTAGCATATTAGCATTTTTAAAGGCACATAGTTACATAGTTAATCTGGCTGAAAAAAGACAAAAGTCCATCCAGTTCAACCAAAAAAAAAGTTATAATCCTATACCAACAGTTGATCCAGAGGAAGGCAAAAAACCCAGCAAAGCATGATCCAATTTGCTCCTGCAGGGAAAATAATTCCTTCCTGATCCGCCGAGAGGCAATCGGATATTCTATATCCTTTATCTATAAGCCCGGGCTCACACTGATGCGGTGCGGAATTTTCAGTGTTTTCAGTGCGAATTCCGCACCGCATCAGAATCGCACCCCGTTCATGCGAACCGCTGCGGGTGTGTATGTTAAGTTAACAACACCCCGAAAGCGGTCTGTAAAACGCAGTGCGATGTGTAGAATCGGATTGCATAGGTGTGAATACCCATGTGATCCGATTCTAGTGCGGACCAAAAAAAGGTGCGGGTGCGATTAGAGCCATACAAAATGCATAGCTCCAATCGCACCGCACACAAATCGCATGTGATTTATTGCACCGCATATATGTGAACACAGCCTAAATGTTAGTATCCAGCTATATTCTGTGTATCCAAGAAAGAATACAGGATTTTTTTAAGCAATCCACTGAGCTGGCCAGAACCGACTCTGAGTACATGTAGAAAAAAACTGCTAGGAGCGTGTTAGTAGCATTTAGTAGCATTTAGGAGCGCTTAGCACTTTTTTTGCTGGAAAAACGCTCCAAAACTCTACAAAACCAATTTTTTTCCTGCTACTAGACGCTGAATCTCAAAAAACGCTAATAGTCTCTATCTCCAACACGATGCTGTTGGTCTCAATACTTTGAGTCACGGACTCGTAACAAGCATATTGTAAATGAATGCAAATGGAGAAACAGAAAAAGGGCGCACCGACCTAGTGCATTATCGTTTCAAATATTTATTGAAGAAACAAAGTAAGTATCATATTTACAATAGACATAAAAACACAGGCATGTCAAACTGAACAAGATGTATGATCCAAACAACATCTGAGTCCATACGATGGAACCCTGGATGACCAACTGGCTAACGCGTTTCGAGGACACAACCTCTTCTTCAGAGCCAAGCTGTTGCTGTTGAGGGCAGCAAGCAGTGCATATTCCAGAAAATTCCAGAACATTCCTATTGGGTCTACTGAGTCCTTTCCTAGCGCAGGAGAAAGTGTTTGTTGTGTTGTAAATGAATGTCAGAAAAGTGTCAGAAGAGTTCCTCACCTCCGTACTTATTGCAGGTCAGAGATTCAGGAGCATTGAACCCAACGCATCGGCATGACCATCAGGCAACTTGCAATTTCAAAAGAAACGCTGAGCAATAGCAGCATCCATAAGAGCTCATGTACACTGCAACTGATAAACTGACGTTCAGGAGCTGTTCTGCGTTTTTTTTCAGCAGCCCCTGAACTCTCCCTAATGTTTTCCTATGTGTCCATGTACACATCGTCATTTACAGTCATTTACAGGCAGTTGAGTTTACAGTCGTTTTTTTGAACGCACCAAACTTGCATTCAGGTGTAGATTTTACCAGCGTTTCAAACGCCAAATGCGTCTAAACGCTGTTAACTGCGTTTATAAGTGTTTGCGTTTAGAAGCGTTTTTTAACTGTTCCATATCCAGATGCGTTCCAGAGCCTTTTTTCATCATCAGAGATGCAAGCAAAGCGTTTTCCATATATTCAAATGGACCCGGTACACCAGCACAGTCAGTTCCAGGTTTTGCGTGAAGGAAACAATGGTAGAACATGCCGCATTATGCTCATGATGGGATCCATAGTGAATACAACCAGAAAAGACAGGTCATCTCAACACATACTGCTCTCTCTGCTTCTACTCTCTCTATTTCTCTCAAAATGTCTGAAATAGTTAATTATCCACTATTTTGCAGTGCATTCTGGGAATTTGGGAAGGTCTCCTGATGTTATTTTTTAAAAACGCTTCTAAACGCAAACACGCATAAACGCGGTATGCAAACGTGGCTAAACTGACGTTTTTTAACCTACCTTTTCCAGCAGTCAGTTTCCACTGTTCAGAAGAGTTTTCCAAACACCTCATGTACATGAGCCCATGCCCTCACGCACACGGAACATTCTGATAACGCTGGTAATGTTAGCTGTGTAAAGTCACGTTAAAAATGTTTTACAGCTTTTTTTTAGCGTTTTTGCATTGGAGTTTACCGTCGTTTTGACGTGTTTAGTTGTGTTTTTCCGCATTTGCATTTTTTAGCATTTTTTTTTTAAATTGGAGGGATGTCAAAAAAATGTCCAAAAACGCTGGTCTGTGGCATTTTACTGCGTTTTTCAGCGTTAGAGTGTTTTTGCAGCTAAAAAAATCCTCTAGAAACCCACTAATCTTGGGATTTTTTTCCAGCCAAAAACGCCCCTGCCAAAAGCACGTTGATTACTGTCTATGTGTTTATGAACACATAGGATAACATGCTGGGGGGTTTACTGGCTGTAGAAAAACAACCATATTACACAGATACGTTTTACTGTGCGGTCCACAACACGTATGTTTAAAGGGACACTAAATGAACTACTCCTTTAGTAAATTAAGATCTGTAAGTCTACAAATGTGAATGTAACTGTGAGCAGGTTGAATCCTCCGGCCACGGGAGTGTCAATACTGTCCCTGCAACACGCACATTTACCTTGGCGCTGCGATGGATCTATTTGACATTAATGTAATTAATATGTGAGGTCTATCTTTTAGCCTCCAGAGGATTTATTCATAATTTAGCAGAATGGCACACTGCTACTCGCTGCCTAAACTTTGAACACGTTCCCTGGCAATTTGCAGAGTATTAGGGCTTATTACCCTGGAGTCGTTATTTTAAGGTGTTTGAAGCTGCAGCGAATACGCTATAAATTGTTGGAGTAAAGAATCTCAAACATCTGTTATTAACCATGAAAGCCAAACCATAAAAGACAAAGTCACATTTGTGATCATTCTCAATAGTCTTTTTATGGAAGGTAATTGCCAAAATAATCTGCAGGCACGTCTCTAATTATTAATGGAAAAGATCGCTTCCTTGCCTCTGTGCAGCGTTTTGCTCGCAGTCAGAGAGGGAGCCGTTTAAAGTAATGATCATCCGCGGGCTTACAAAATGGTCGAATCCAGGCTTTGGTACCTGCTGTCACCACCGGTGTGCCGTAAAGGGAGCCAACCCCTTCTACAAATTTACTTAGTTTTACCAGTGGAAAGTCATCCACAAAATCCTCCTTTTTTAATATTGAAAGACGCTGAAGAATATTGACACTGCGGGACTTAATATCTATTTGTACATCCAGAAGGAGTTTAGAATTTCAACTGTTTCTTTTACTTAAAGCCCAACTTTTTTTTCTTTTTTAGATTTGGATAGACTGGGGAGAGGTAGTCATTTTTTTTAAGTTTTAAGCTGAATTCTAGTTTTTTATTAAATATACAAAGAGTGGTCCAGAACATGTAAAAATAAAAAAAATAATATACAAAGAGTAGTCCAGAACATGTAAAAATAAAAAAATATATACAAAGAGTAGTCCAGAACATGTAAAAATAAAAAAAAATATACAAAGAGTAGTCCAGAACATGTAAAAATAAAAAAAAATATACAAAGAGTAGTCCAGAACATGTAAAAATAAAAAAAAGTATACAAAAAGTAGTCCAGAACATGTAAAAATAAAAAAAATCATATACAAAGAGTAGTCCAGAACATTTAAATATAAAAAAAAAAATACAAAGAGTAGTCCAGAACATGTTAAAAAAAATATACAAAGAGTAGTCCAGAACATGTAAAAATAAAAAATAACATACAAAGAGTAGTCCAGAACATGTAAAAATAAAAACAAATATACAAAGAGTAGTCCAGAACATGTAAAAATAAAAAAATAACATACAAAGAGTAGTCCAGAACATTTAAATAAAAAATAAAAACAAAGAGTAGTCCAGAACATGTAAAAATAAAACAAAATGTATACAAAGAGTAGTCCAGAACATGTAAAAATAAAAAAAAAGGCAGCATTTGCTGCAATATTCACTTCAATCTGGAAAATAATTTCTTTCCACCAAAAAGATTCTGTGGTTAGGTTGACTGATGGTCAGCATGATTTGACCCAGTTCCTGTGAGCCCAGGTTGACAAGGACCCACCTTCTGGGGGCGCTCCATCAGAGGAAAATTTTGAGTGCGCAGTGCCACTCTTTGCAGTTTAGGAAAAGGAACAATGAAATCACATGACTGGACTGAAGACACCTGGAAAAAAAGGGGGTGGCCATGGACATATTACAATTTTAAAGGCTAACTCCACCTTTAAGATCATGTTACATGTTATACCCATATTTAGGGTGTGACATCTAGCATGGTGCCAAGCAGACCACCCCCACCCCTAAAACGGACCCCCCTCTGACAGCATGGGGGGGTTCAAAAATGTATAATATTAAACTGACACATATGGTTTATCAATCTTTATAGCAAATCAGGGCCCTGTTCTTCACATAAGTACATTTTAACAATAGTGCAGCTCTAAAATAAATGAAAAGTGCAATATGAATATATCAAACTCTTATGTGTCACCACAAACTGGGAGGTTAATTGGATCCTATCTTAGTCTGGGTTCACACCTATGCAGGTTGCGTTTGACGCGTTTCTGCATTGCGTTTTTACCGTGTTTTTGATGCTGTTTTTTTTTTCATTTTTTAATTTTTTCTTGTTGCTAGGCAGATTTTAAAAGCAATGCGCATCAGCAATGCATCACAAATGCAGCAAAAACGCAATACATGCTTTTCTGCAGCATTCCCATTGAAGTTTATAGAACCAAAAACGCAACGTCTTGCATTCAAAAAAGTCCCTGACCCTTTCCAAAAAACGCATCGGGTGAAAACGCAAAGATGTGAATGTGTCCCATAGGAAATCATGTTAAATGGACTGTACTGTGTTTCTGTAAAACGCAAAACGCTGCAGAAAACGCTTAGGTGTGAACCTAGGGTAAAATTGTCCCTAGTATGTATATGTATGAATGTGAGTTAGGGACATTAGATTGTACGCCCCTTGAGGGTTAGGGACTGATGTGAATGTACAATATATATCTAAAGTGCTACGTAAATTGACGGCGCTATAGAAGTACCTGAAATAAATAAAATAAACTGAAAAAATAAAGGAATCCAAATGTGAAGCTAAAAATTGTGAATTCAGTGAGCAGAGATGGAATACACGCCACTACGCATACGTGATCCCGCTGCAGCCATCTTGGATTTTGGAATATTAGTTTACATGATATGAAGTGTCTAATTGTCATCTTTTCATGTACCACAATAAATTGGTGTTTTAGTCAGGATTACACTATGGAGAGCCTGTCTTTTGGTTTTTCATGATACTATGTCCACCTGAGTATATATGCACAGCGATCTGATATAAAGGAGCAGTACCATCATTTGACATGTGGTTTTGAGGAAAGCTGGATATCTTGGATTGTACACAAGTGCTGGTTGACCACTCTTTATTGGGGGTCATATGACTCTAGTAAGCCTCCCTTTGCTGTACACCGAGATGCTGGGTGCTTCATCATTAGGAAGTTTTGGTGGTGTCTGACATCCACATCTGTCATTTCCTTCATAATCGAAGAACTAATTCACAGTTTTTGGCTTCACATTTGGATTTTTTTTTCAATTTGTGGTGACACACAAGAGTTTGATATATTTGCATTGCGCTAAGGTATTGCACATACATTTTAATTTATTTTAGTGCTGCACTATTGTTTTGTGATGTTTATTATACTATGTATTATGGTATCGTGCTAGCTGCTATGTTTTTTTGACATCCAACGGAGTCCTAGCATGTTTTTTTTATTCACATTTTATATAGCATTGTTAAATGGATGGCACTTTTATTGTGTGCATTTTAATTTGCATTGAATAAAAGAGGTTTTTATATTTTTCAAATACATAGCATATAGCATTGGGTATTGCGCTCTGTGTTAGATTTCAGCTGTATATACTGTCTGTTTCTCTAATAAGTTGATTTATCTACCAGATTTTAAAGCCTAAGTTTAGTAAAAAAAACATTAGCACAAGGGATATTACTTACTGAGGAGGGGTAGGATCAGACAAGGAAGATGTCAGCTAAAGCAGCTAAAGCAGGAGCCATCAGCACAAGGGATACATCAGGGCCATGGATAAAGGGGCTCCCCAGCACCATGGTAGTTTATTGAGCCTTCCTGTCAGTAGTATATGCTTTCTGGTACGGGATGTAGGAGCAAGCAGATATACGGACAGAGCAGGGGCGAACTGACAACTCATGGGGCCCCCGGGCAATAGGGGATCATGGGGCCCCTGTGTCCTCCGCCACACCCAAAAAAGCCAATGAAAAAACCAATGAAAGGTACCAGGGGCATCTCATGGGGCCCCCTACTGACCCTGGGCTCTTGGGCAGTGTCCGAGTGCTCGAATGGTCAGTCCGCCCCTGGGTCAGAGGGAGATCTACATGGCACCAGCGATCTGCTGATCGCTGGTGCAATGCTTTAGAGGCTCCACAAACAAAAAATAATAAATGCACATTTTTTTACCTGCAATAAAATGTGCATTTATTATTTTTTTCTCAAAAAGGTGAACTTATCCTTTAAGGCCTCGTCCCTCGATCACTGTTAAGGATTGGCACCTTTGGGGAGCAGGGACCTGATTTTGACAGGTACCCGCTCCTGCCTAGGCAATCAGAAGTGGAAGTTGTCCTCCCTCCTCCCTCCCCTTAGTCTTCTGGGACACGTGACACATGACAGGTCCCAGATAACTACAGGACCAATCACAAGGCACAGCTCTACTCGAGCATGTGCAGTGGCATCCAGCTGTGAAGCCCCAAGCTGTCACAGGCAGAGAGCGAGGACGGCCGGTGAAAGGGGCAGCGGGGAGGACAGCGCTGGATCATGGGGCAGGTGAGTGGCTGTTTGTTTAAAAGTCAACAGCTATAGTTTTTGTAGCTGCTGACTATTTTTTTTTTGTATGTTTCCCTGGAGCTCCAGTTTAACTTGATAAGACTCTTGTAATCCTTTGTAGAGTGGAACTCTAGACTGGAAGTGGGGGGATCAGTATTCAGGGGTCATTTAGGTGAGCTGCAATGTACATGTGATGACAAGGAAGATGCTGACAACAGGCGATTAACCACTTGCCTACCACCATATAGCAGAAATACTGCTACAGGGCGGCAGGGCTGCGCAAAATCACATATATATACACGTGACTTTGCATTTTCGGGTATTGGCGGCTTCAGTTGTTGATCACCAGGTCCTGGCCAGTGATTCTCCGCTGGTACCCATTGATCGCTGAATATGACTGATGGGGGAGAGGTCTGTATGTAAACAATACAGATCTCTCCCCTGTCAGCTCCACCATGCTGCTTTTATTGCTCTGCTGATTGCCCCTGCTGATTTTGAATGTTTGCCCACTCACAAAGAAATGATCAGTCTACAAACTGAATGGTAGGTGTGTTGTAACACTGAGAGACAGAATAGCAACAAAAAATTCAAAAGAAGTGCATGTCTAATAAATTATGCACTGATTTGCATGTTCATGAGGGAAATAAGTATTTGATCCCCTTCACAAAACATGACTTAGTACTTGGTGGCAAATCCCTTGTTGGCAATCACAGAGATCAGACGTTTCCTGTAGCTGGCCACCAGGTTTGCACACATCTCAGGAGGGATTTTGGCCCACTCCTCTTCGCAGATCCTCTCCAAGTCATTAAGGTTTGGTGGCTGGTGTTTGGCAACTGGAACTTTCAGCTCCCCCCACAGATTTTCAATCAGATTAAGGTCTGGAGACTGGCTAAGCCACTCCAGGACCTTAATGTGCTTCTTCTTGAGCCACTCCTTGCTGGAACACCCATCCATGACCCCTTTTCAATGCCCTGGCTGAGGGAAGAAGGTTTTCACCCAAGATTTGATGGTACATTGCCCAGTCCATCGTCCCTTTGATGCAGTGCAGTTGTCCTGTCCCCTTAGCAGAAAAACACCCCCAAAGCAGAATGTTTCCACCACCATGTTTGACAGTTATGATGGTGTTCTTGGGGTCATAGGCAGCATTCCTCCTCCTCCAAACACGGCGAGTTGAGTTGATGCCAAAGAGCTCGATTTTGGTCTCATCTGACCACAACATTTTCTCCCAATCCTCCTCTGTATCATTCAAATGTTCAGTGGCAAACTTCAGACGGACCTGGACATGGGCTTTCTTGAGCAGAGGGACCTTGCGGGCACTGCAGGATTACAATCCATGTCGGCCTAGTGTGTTACCAATTGTTTTCTTGGTGACTGTGGTCCCAGCTTCCTGGAGATCATTGACAAGAGCCTCATGTGTAGTTCTGGGATGATTTCTCACTGTTCTCATGGTCATGGACACTCCACGAGGTGAGATCTTGCATGGTGCAGCTGACCTAGGGAGACTGACACTTGTTTTGTGTTTCTTCCATTTGCGAATGATTGCACCAACTGTTGTCACCTTCTCACAAAGCTGCTTAGTGATAGTTTAGTAGCCCAGTCCAGCCTTGTGTAGGTCTACAATCTTGTCCTTGACATCCTTGGACAGCTCTTTGGTCTTTGCCATGGTGGAGAGTTTGGAATCTGATTGTTTGATTACTCCTGTGGACAGGTGTCTTTTATACAGGTAACAAAATGAGATTAGCAGCACTCCCTTTAAGAGACTGCTTCTAATCTCAGCTTGTACCTGTATGAAAGTCACCTGATAGCCAGAAATCCTGCTGAATGATAGGGGATCAAATACTTATTTCCCTCATAAACATGCAAATCAGTGCATAATTTGTTAGACATGCATTTCTTTTGAATTTTTTGTTCCTATTCTGTCTCTCAGTGTTACAACACACCTACCATTCGATTTTTAGACCGATCATTTCTTTGTGAGTGGGCAAACGTTCAAAATCAGCAGGGGATCATATTATTTCCTTCACTGTATGTAAAAAAAAAACAATTCCAGTATATATACCGCCATTTGTAAATGCTAAAACTTTCATGTAAACCAATTAATTTTTTTTTTTTGCAAAGACATGTCACAGAATACATTTTGGACTAAATTTATGACGAAATTAGATTTTTTAAATTTTTTTACTGGACATGTTTAATAGCAAAAAGTCAAAAATATAGTTTTTTTCTCAAAATTGCCGGTCTTTTATTGTTTATAGCGCAAAAAAAAAAAACCTGCAGAGGCAATCAAATACCACCAAAAGAAAGCTCCATTTTTGGGTGCTGCGTTGCATGACCACGCAATTGTCAAAGTAACGCAGTGCCGCATCTCAAAAATGGCCTGGTCAGGAGGGGGGGGGGGGGGGGTAAATCCTCTGAAGTGGTTAAGGGAATGACTTCATCACCTTTTGTATCACCTCCCCCTTCCTTTAGATTGTAAGCTCCACAAGCAGGGCTCTCCTATTCCTTCTGTACTGAAATGTATTGGAATTGTATTGTCTCCCTTATATTGTAAAGTGCTGCACAAACTGTTGGCGCTATATAAATCCTGTATAATAATAATAATGTCCTACTGCTCCTTCACTATCCAATCACAGGGTTGAGGCTGGGAAGGTGACCATGCATTATTGCTCAACTTGGGCAGAGAAAAGTCAGGTCACCAGTCTGGCTCTGCTGTGTAAACCTCAGGGCTTGCTGAACAGAATTACAAATCCTACGGCAGATAAAACAGTTCCCTTATATGCTTTTGCTGCTTGCCTAGAGTCCAGCTTTAGAGCGCATATTGCAAGACAACATACACATACTAAATGAGCACGAGATTGGAGCTCAGGCCATGCGGTCATTGCTTTTGGACATAATGGAAGGAGGGGGGTCGTCTACAGTCATTCTGAATAAAGTAAGGGGATACAAGATTTGTTATTTACCAGAAAACGCTCGCCAATCTTCTATGCGTTACCTCCCCGCTTCAAGCCGCCTGTGCATGCAGGTGCCAGACCGTTCATAAATCTCCATGTAGTGGTATGGGCTTTCTAACGGCAATTCATTTTAATTATGTTTGACATAAAAAGACCACCTACAGTCGAGACAATACAGCAATACGATTTTCAGGCTTTCAATGGGGAATACTTCATAACTGAAGTATGCTTTCCCCAAGGAGTTTTACTACCATTTGATTTAATTTTTAATTTTTACATTTTAATCAAAAATAGATCAAACGGAAGCGGCATCCTCCGGGGAGACATCCGTTCTGATTTAAAGCAGGGTATATTTCTTTTAAATACACGTTGCTGCCATTTATGCATAACTCAGGAATGACACCCTGCATTGGAAACACGGATCATGCTGTGCTACACATCGTATTCCCCTAATAACATAATGATCAGTTGTCAAATACTGACAACACATCTTTTCCAGGAGTCATTTCATTTCCTCCTCATCTTTTAAAGAAATCCAGACAAAGTCAGCAGTTCAGCAATAAAGTATTGTCTGAATGCCCATTTACCTGGAGTTGCCTTTTTGTTTTTAGGATGCAGTTTGGAGGAAAAATGTGTTTTTCCAATTCAAGTTGTCTGGACATGTTAGCAGCAAAAGGACTCTTAAAGCAGAACTCCGGGCAAATAGCTAAATACAGTACACGTGAAGTACATATACAGTACAAGGAAGGCATTTTGCCTGCTGAAGGATTTGTATTACTGTCCATCCAGTTCTAACATTTACACAGCTCTGCCATACAGCAAAGCCCTGCCTAGTGGGGCAGAGAACCCAGTTTTTCTGTCCTGTAATTTAGTAACAGTTACAGATCTTGTCCTTCCTCCAGCTTATGATTGGACAGTGAAACGTGAAGCAGCACAGCTCATCTCTCATTGGTGTGCACTTTGTTAGCATATGAGCACTGCAGCATCTTTTTCTGCTTTTCCCTCTCTGTCTAAAATGTGCTGTAGCCTCCCTGGCGGTATTCCCGAGTGTAGCTCCGGGTAAAGTTTCAGTACCAAAAGCGGTAACCCCAAGCTACACTCAGGCTTACCATGCAGCGCTACTCCGGGATCCCTCGATCACTTACCTTCTCCTGCGCTCCCGCGATGTCCCTCCTGCAGTGTCCCCGGCAATGTAATCCAGCGGATGCCGGCATCTGTCATCTGGGTTCCGTCCCCTGCGAGCGTCGGGACGTACGGGGGACAGAACAGCGGGAAATTTGAAAATGACAAAAAGTGACATTCACTAAAATCACATAGTAAAACATTACTGTATCAAACCATTTCACATACATTTTGTCCCGAGGGCTTTGTCCTGCGCCCTGCCTGCATTGTTACTGTTGTTTCTGCCTGGAAACTGAGAAATGTCCATGGCGTCCAAAAAGCGTCCCTTTAGGTCAAAAGCGGTTTTAGACCAGCTAGAGAACAGGGATAGTAAATTAGAACCGCTTGCAGAATTGAGTGATAATGATTTGTGGGGGAAATTCGTCATCAGACACTGAAAACGATTTTGCAACTTTGCTCAGTGATGTGCGAACATGGCGCTCTATTTCAAATTTCAGTGTTTTTGGTTTGATTATATTATTGAATTAAGTTTTTAAGTTTTTAAGAATTGTTTCAAGTTTTATCCTACCCGGGATGTTTACTAGACTCTTGTTCGGACAGATTTCAGTGAGTTATTCCTAAAAATTACAGGTCTACAATACAAAAAATACATATTTCCATGCAAAAAAATGTACCGCTTTGAGCACAGAAATATGGACATAATCAGACCGCTTGGGAGGTTAAAAAAAAAAAAAAAAATGCTCCTGTCCATTGGGAATGTACAGATGTGAGAACTGAACTGGTTAAAGATCAGTTGCAGACAAAACATTTTATTTGGTGCGGACAAAATGGGGATGGGTCAGAGCAGTCTTTTTCAACCTTTGTACCCATGAATGATTAGTCTAGGTTCACGCCTATGCAGGTTGCCTTTGAGGCATTTCTGCATTGCATTTTTTGCACTTGTGTATTTGCCGCATTTTTGATGCTTTTTTTTCATTTTTTTTTTAATTTTTCTTGTTGCTAGGCAGAATTTAAATGCAAACACATAAGAAAAAAAACGCAAAACATGCTTTTCTGCAGTAATCCCATTGAAGTTTATAGAACCAAAAACGCAACGTTTTGCTTTAAAAAAAGTCCCTGACCCAAAAGACGCATCAGGTGATGTGAATCGGTCCCATGGGAAATCATGTTAAATGGACTGTACTGTGGTTCTGTAAAACGCGGCAGCAAAAGCTTAGATGTGAACCTAGGTTTAGGGCGATATCACACTGCTGTGCTGTGGTTTGGCAGAAATGATGCATCTTTGGTGTGCTTTCAGAAATTGCACCAAAAATGCCCAATCTAATAGAAATCTATGGGAAAGTGAAGGTAACCTGAATGCAGAAACCATGTATATACTGCGCTGTACCCGATCTGTGGGGGCAAACCACAACACAGCAGTGTGAAAGTACCCTTAACTGCTTTAGGACCGCTCGCCCGCATTGTACTGAAGACGGGCGGCTCCTACAGGCACAGTGATGTATGTCACTGCCTGCTTCCAGGTTCAGCGCGCGTCTCTCTCCCCTCCTCTCTTCACCAACTCCCAATGTATTTCTACACAGCGGAACTTTGTTAGCAGGTCCCGACATGACTGGGACCTGCTGATCTGCTATGTTCTATCACAGCCCAGAGCCCTGTGTTGACAAACAATACAGGGCTCTGTAAAGAAGGAATAATCTTTGCTTCTTCTCCCTGCACAGCATGGAGAAGGAACAAAGAGATTTTTAGTAAAAAGCAGCACACATTACACTTGTTAGGCACACACTTAACTCCTTGATTACCCCGAGATGTTAACCCCTTCCTAGACAATGTCATTAGTACAGTGACAGAGTATAGTATCACTGATTACTGTATTAGTGTCACTGGTGATGTTAGTGACAGTTAGTCAGTTCCCACCCAGTGTCAGTTAGTGTCCAATTGCCCACCGTACTATTACAGTTCCACTATAAGTTGCTGATCACTGCCATTACTAGTATAAAAAAATAAATAAAAATTACAGTATATATACACACATTATTTGTAGACGCTATGACTGTTACCCTAACCAATTAATATACACTGATTGGGATTTTTTTCTTTACTAATGACATGTAGAAAAATACATTTTGGCTTAAATTTATCAAGAAATTTTATTTTATTTTTTTTTAATGGATATGTTTGATAGCAAAAAGTAAAACATATTGTTTTTTTTTTCAAAAGTTTTGGTCTTTTTTTGCTTATATAAATAAAAGTTAAAAACCCATAGGTGATCAAATACCACCAAAAGAAAGCTCTATTTGTGTGAAAAAAATATAAAGTTCATTTTGGATACAGTGTTGCATGGCAGCGCAATTACCAGTTAAAGTAGCAAAGTGAAGAGGGTAAAGCCTTCCAGAGCTCAAGTGGTTAAAATTATTAATAGATCTTGGGAAACCCTTACTTAATGTATAACTAAAAGGCAAAACTCTCTAAAAACTATTTTTTTTCTACTGAAGCTCAAAAAATGCTAATAGCCTAAAGTAGTGTGTATGGACACAATGGGGTTTATTTACTAAAGCTGGAGAGTGCAAAATCAGACTCCCTTCTGCATAGAAACTAATCAGCTTCCAGGTTTCATTGCCAAAGCTTCATTGAACAAGCTGAGGTTAGAAGCTGATTGGTTTCTATGCAGAAGGGAGTCTGATTTTGGACTCTCCAGCTTTAGTAAATAAACCCCATAGCTTCTAGGAACAGAAAAATATGCTACTAACAGCTTCTAAGAGCTTACAAAAACACTAGTGTGCATGGAGCCTTACATGTGGTATCTCTGCAATCGTACAGATCAGAGAAATGTATTTTGGGTTGCTCGTTGGTGGTAGGTTATGGAACAGGCAAGAACTATACAGCCACATTTTTAAAAAATTATTTTTATTTTAGCTTTCCTTTGACTAAAAAAAAATTATACAAGATATATCCATTACCATTTACCACCAAATTAAAGCCCAGTTTATCCTAAAAATGGGGTATAATTCACCTGGATACACTAAATAGTTGTGATGATATGTACAGTTTTACTAACACATGCCAAAGTTACAAAACTTAGTTCAGATTTGTTTTCTCTTCCATCATGAAGGGTTAAGATATAAATACCAAACAGCCAGTAAATAGAAGACACAAACCATTCATCACAGACAGACCCCAAACGACAGTTGCTTCTTTAAAAACACAAATATTCTTTATTTTAAAAAAAAAACTATTTGGCAGACATCCACCTTCATTAGAGAATGTGTTACTGCTAATTTTACATTCATGACAAATGTACCAATTAAAATTTTCTTACAAAACAAATCTGATGAAGATGACAACATGCCAGATCCTGTTTATACAATACAATACAATACAGGGTCCAGCGTCGCCTTTCGCAGGCGAGAGACCGCGAGTCTGTTATTTTGTTTAAAGTAAATAGAAAATCCAGAGGTGTGAAAATAGAAAAGAAACCTCAGGACTGTACATTCCATCTCGTCAGGAAAGAAGAAAATAAAGAACTCTGAAATATCACAATATCCGATATATACAGGAGAACACACAAATCTACATTATAAAATGGCTACTTAGTGGTTCTTGTAGTTGCATAGTCTATCTTAGAATTAGATATTAATAGACAAGACAACCTTTACCAGACTTGGGAAAGATCGGTTTGAAACAGTTATCTTTTTCAACTAAAAACTGCAACAATCTTATTAAAAAGATCAGTGGTTCACAAAATATACACATATGATGGTGCAAGATAATACCGAAGTGATGTTTCCAGGAACATAACATGCACAAGTACAGTTGTGCAAAAAGTAAAGACATCACACGGAATTTGTTGACTTTTTCAATATATTAAAACAGGCCAACTTTAGACCTTGGTTCAAATAGTGCCTACAGATAAAAGGTGGTATAATTGAACAAATATGTCATAAAAACATCAAAAAAATGTATATTGTGTTTCATTTTCATGATCTCAACCTTGGGTCTCCAGACTTTCTAAGCAAGGTTATTATTTCGCAGACTTTATGGGGGGCAGACTTTAACCAGTGAGAGTAGAAAATGTCCCAGTGTCAGTGGGAGTCATAAACAATGTGTAAGACTTGGCGGTCAGTGGGAGTAAAAAAAAAAAAATATTATGTAGTTCCGGTGGTCAGTAAGGAGGAATAATGACCCATCATTGGTGTCAGTGGATAGAATATTATCTCATCATTAGTAGCAGTGAGAGGAAAAGTGTCTTGTATCAATGGGAGGAATAGTGCCTCAAAGGCCAGATAAATGCAAGCAAAGGGCTGCAGTTTGAAGACCACTGATCCAATCAAAAGATTGTCACACAGAAAACGGAAGAACACCCCTACATTTACCACCACTTTAAGTCCATGGAATTGGAATCTGGAGTTCCATATTAGATGCCAGAACATCTTTAGGGAGTATACAGGTGGAAACTGTTTTATTTCAACCTCAAATCTCTAGGGTCTGGTGTAGGGGCAGACTGACCATTTGGAAACTCGGGCACTGCCCGAGGTCAGTAGGGGGCCCCATGAGATGCCCCTGGTACCTTTTTCATAGGCTTTTTTGAGTTTGGGCAAGGACACAGGGGCCCCATGATCCCCTATTGCCCGGGGGTCCCATGAGTTGTCAGTCCGCCCCTGGTGTTATCTTTGCAATTGTCATGTGTAATGTCATCATGCCAAGATCAATAGAGCTCTCAAAGTCCCTCAAAGAGAAAGTTGTAGATGCCTTCAAGTCTGGCAAGGGATTTAAAAAGAGGATTTGAAATCAGATCATTCCACTGTAAGGAAAATAATCTACAAGTGGCATTGATTTTAAACAACTGCTAATTATTCTAGGACTGGCTGGCCCTACAAATTCTACAAGTTTGCTATTGAACATATAGGCAGACACTCAGGCCTTCTGCAACAATATGCTGAAGACTGATCAATCACAGGAAGAGGTGGTTGGTCAGAGTAACAGTAGACATGTTTGCTGCAAACCAAGGACAATATTTCAGTAGAAAAACCTCATAACTGTAAAGCATGGTGGTAGAAACATTATGGTTTGGGGTTACACTGTTGCTTCAGTGCCTGGGAAAATTGAAGCCATCGAGTGATCTATACATTCGGCTTCACATTAAAGTGTAGTTGATAAGAATCTGTTCAAACGCAAAGCAAAAATGAGTCTTGCAACATGGCAATAATCCAAAGCACACTAACAATTCCCCCAAGGAATGGCTCGAGAGAAGAAACCGGGTTATGAATTGCCTTAGTCAAAGCTCTGATTTGATGCCCATTGAAATGTTGTGGGGGGAATTTTGAAAACTGGCAGTTCGGGCAGGGAAACCCACAAACATATTGGAACTGAGGGAATTCTGTATTCCCTATTCCTGTATTATTTTGTGTTGTGGTCAAAAGTTTCATGATCTCATATACTGGTAGGCAGTTATATAAAATGCCTATAAGAAGCCGTTTCTGGTACAGGGAGCAATACCAACTTTTTCCACTGTACACCGTTGCATGTATTGATATTTTAGTTGAATAAATGATTGAAAAGGCACATTTTTCCCGTATCTTTACTTAAGTCAATCACCCTTATCTGTAGGCACTGTTTGAATGAAGATCGAATGTTTGCATGTGCAAATAAGCTGAAAAGGTGAACAGCTATCTAAGGTCTATAGGTAGCTAAAGTGCAAAACTAGATGTTTATGTGTACAGATGTTTGTGGATGTGGTCAGTTCTGGACAGGCTGAGTGGAGAATGTTAATTCCAGCAAACACCCTGGGCTCAACCTTAATATGGGAAGGATCAATTGGCTGCATAGCAATTGTGTGATTGATTGCTACTGGCTACCCTGAGATAAGGCTGCCTCAGCAATGTCGGCAAACTATCTAAAACTGAGCAAATATGTCACTCAATGATGAGTTAAAAAGACAACCCCCCCCCCCCAAAAAACAAAACAAAAACAACTCAGGTTTTGGTGGCTGGATCACCTTCCCTTGTCTCACTTCCATTCATGGTCATAGGCACCTTACAGTGACTAGATTGTTTTTTTGTATATAAAAAGTTTATATTCCTTTACAACAAGATAAATATAAAAACTGACTAATAGGCACCTGAGGAGGAACCTTCACCTATAACAGATAGGACTGTCTAACTTGGTTAGATACAAATTTCCAACAGGCATACACACAGTAAATGCTACTTTCAAGAAAGTCCAGTATGCATTACCAACTTAAATCCCAACTGAACTTTCAGTTTAAATCAGCTAAATAAATTTCAGATTCATCAAAGCAACATATGAATAGAATCTTACAGTTCATTTTCTTTAGAAATGTAGACCTATATCTCTTCGAACAGCAAATCTCAATCTACCTGCTGATCATAGAGCTCTAGCTGACTGCTGCAGAGAGACCACTGCTTTCGCACAGAGAGTAAGGGTTCCTCTGCAGCATGCTGGCAAGGGGCAGGCTTTTCTTCTAAAGAAGCAGCCACAGTCTTCCCTAGAATATAGTTTATGGATTAAAACTTGAAGTTCAGTTGGACTTTAATGTTATAGATGCCTCTTGTATTAAATGTTTATTTGTAAAATAAAGGTTTTATACAAATACATGATAAAACACCAGCTTTATAACCTGTAAAAAAAAGTTAACTGTAAACTATTCCCTTTCATCCATGGCAGTCTTTCAGTGCTTGTCCTTCTGCATGCTGGCCATGCAGTGACCACATGATGAGTACTACCAACAGTAGTACAGACGCATCTATTCTTCGTTTGGTGCATGTGCATTTGGGAGGACATCAGTTCATACACATTATGGTATTATTTACTTGTAACTAATGTGCACAGAACCCAGTTCCATAACAACCAGTCAGATTTCACCTTTCTTTGGATCAATAGTACAGTCAAATATAATGAAAATGTCTATTGGTGGGACTAATAAAAGTAAAAAAATAGCAACTTATGCAGCACAGCAATGGAACAGCAGGTCTACATAATACATATCTTAAAAACTGAAAAAAAGTCTCAACTTAACTGGAAAGAATGATCACATCATGTATTATGAAGGTGTATTTTCCCTTCTTCATACTTAGAGCTAAACCTCACCTATAAAGAGAAGGAAGGGCTTTCTCGACTACAGTGTTCATCATGCACTTGTTGCATCATCCTTGCCTTTTCTACAATCCCTGAGACAGCCAATAAAAACTGGCAAGGAAAGGTAGGGTTCTAACAACTGCATGATGATGGGTTGTAAGAGGAAACATCCACCTGCTTCAAGAAGAAACAGTTGAAAATAAGTATTTACAGCTAGAAGAAACCACTTAACATAGGTTGTCAATTTGGCTTTCCATTGTACAACTATACATTAGAGCACGAACCAGCCACTGGGCAGGATGTGCCATGAGTTGTAGATCCACACGCTATCATGGTTATCAATGGGTTTTCAGAAGTTCTATTGATTCTATTACCAGAACTAACATCTGGGTCCCTCATGCAAGACCCTGACCATCTATAGTTATCAGAAAACTTACTGCAAAGTGCTTTGACACTGGCCAGTTTCCCAAAATCACAGATGGCAGAGCAGACTTGAAGAAAGTCGAAAGTTACTGGATAGAGAAGTCTTTCTCACCTTCTTTACCCCACAGGAACCCTTGAAACATTTTTCAGATCTCTGGGAACCCTGGTTAATACCAATTATTTAGTGTCACTAGAAAAAAATGCCCCTTACATTGGTGGTCAGCTGGAGGATTTACTCCTTAGGGCTTATTCCAATGTGCAGCCAAGGGTCGTTAAAAGCAGCCGCTCAAGGCTGTATACATGTTGCAGTGGCAATGCTTTGCTTCATGGAAAAGATTAAACCTGCCTGTCGTGTTTATGGTGCAGTATTGCTGCACCAAACTCTACTCATTCTGGTGAATAGGGCTGCTCCACAACCATGCGCAATGAGTGGTTGGTCAGAATTTTTAGGGCCAATACAGGTGGAGATGAGGCAACATATCACCTCCCAACTTTCTGTGAACTGAAATTGCATGGTGGATTGCTTTTAAGAGGGTGGCAAGGGCTGCAGCATATCAGAACCAGCCCCAACCATGGCGGCAGTAGCTCTTGCTGCTGAGCTACCTGAGATGTTGGACAGCATCCTGTCTGATACGTTGGATATTCTTGCCTTGTCTACTGTTTCTGGTGAATCTTGAACTCCTTGCTCCTCCCATTAACCTCCTATTTAAGCCAGGTTTCTGCACTTCTGCTAGACAAATTATTATGTTCTTTCCAGACGATATTCTGCCCCGTTGTGTACCTGCAGCTCTCCTGATCTCCACTACCACTTATTATTTGGCTTATTCCTCAACTATGCTTCCATTTGATTCCAGCATGAAACCACTTGTTACCAGCCTATGGCTTTTTTTTTTTACTAACTATACTTCTGCTTGATCCCTACCTGCTCCCAGACCCTGGCTTGCTCACCTCCCGGTGGGGTGATCCTGAAGACTAGGACCTGGTACATTCATGCAGCAAAACCCATCTCCACCATCAGGAGCTATGGTGAATACATGGTTAGTGCATAGACCCTGCAACTCGGGTGAGCCATGTCATTCACCAGGGTTGTGTTTTGCTTGTGTACTTATCCAGCTGGTCAGTGGGAGACTCTCTACTGCTATAGCTATTGGTCTCAGAACCTGACATCACTGGTATAATGCAGCTATCTTTGCCAAGTGGCACTGGCCTCCAAGCTAAGAAGGCACCATCAAGAGTCAATTAGCTGCAGCTCAAGCAACCTTTAGCAAATGCTGGAGCAACCCTGGGGCTCCACAGAACCCTGGTTAAACATTACTTGGATAGAGCAGCCAATAAGAAACCAGCTGGCATTGTTTGGATAGTTCTAATGCAATGGACATTTTTAAAACTAAATCTGATTGGTTGTTATGGTCTAAAGAAAGAACTGTTCTTGTTACTGTTAGCAACCAGATTCAATATTTCATAATTTTAGTGCAGTGCAGGGAGAAACAAAGAATCTGACTGGTTGGCATCAGGAACAGTTTTCCAAGTGCCGATAATGCCTATTTTTTTTCCCTAAAGGATAAGTTCACCTTTCATAACATGTGTCACTCATATTCATGGTGTAACATGTAACATGAAAGGACCGACCCCTGTTCCTCCCTGCTCTGACAGCTAGCAGAGGATCTTCTCCTCCTGCAAGTTGTCAAAATTTTCAAAAAAATGCAGCCTTGCGGGGCTTCACCTGCCCAGCCGCATCACACATGCACACTATTCTGTGATTGAGAAAACTACAAGCACCGACAGACTTAGCAGCTATCAGCTTGTAGTCCTCAATGAACTACCATGGCGCTGGGAGCTTTGTGGTAGTTCACTGATTCTTCCTGTCAGAGTCTATTGGCTTGCTCATACGGGATGTATGGGCATGCAGATATACTGACAGGTCTGCAGGAGTCCTGCATGGCACCAATGATCTGCTGATTAGAACTGTGCATTTCATTTCGGTCTGAATCTAAATTCAGATGAATTTGTGGTTATTCAGAGATTCAGATGTATCCGAATTTCCAAACAACAATAGTAACGAATTTCATTAAAACTAGTTTTTTTTTTCGTTTATTTGTTTTCTAATGAATTCCAAATTTTCAAAACGATTACAATTTGAAAAATTAAAAAAACAGTAAGGGACCCCCCCCCCATCCATACCAGGCCCTTCAGGTCTGGTATGGATTTTAAGGTGAACCCCACACAAAAACTAAAAAGGCATGCCCCCCCAAATCATTATCCATGAAAATTATCCATGCATGCAGCCTGGCAGGTCAGGAAAGGGGGGGGGGTAACGAGTAAGCACTGCCCCGGTTCTTTGGGTTAGGGGGGTCTTCCCCCTCCAAAGCACGTTGTCCACGTGATGATGGGGACAAGGGTCTCTTCCCCACAATCCTGGGAGGTAGTTGTGGGGATCTGCAGGCGGGTGCTTAGCGGAATTTGGAAGCCCCCTTTACCTCTACTCATCCATCAAAAAAGTGTAAAAAGTGAGAAAAAAAACACAACACCAGCTTTTGACAAGTCCTTCATTAACAAAAACCCCAAATAATTGTTTTTTTTAATAAAGGACTTATTTACACTTTGTTACAAAAAGTGGTGTTGTGCCTTTTCTCACTTTTTTGGTGAATGTTAAAGGGGGCTTTCAGATTTTGATAAGTCCCCTGCCCACAGTCCCCCACAACCACCACCCAGGGTTGTGGGGAAGGGGGCCCTGTTCCCATCAACAAAGCACCCCCCCCCCATGTTGAGGGCACATGGCTTGGTATGGTTCAGATGGGGCTCACCCCCCCCCCCCCCGTTTCTTGACCTGCTGGGTTGAAAGCTCGTCTGGTATGGATGGGGGGGACCCCACGCAGTTTCTTTTCTGAATTTTTCATTGCCAGCAATTGTTTTTACATTCAGCTGTCAGTGGGGAAACCACTGACAGCTGATGAGTCATCGGTTGTTAAGGAGGTGGGGGCCGGCTTCCCGACCCTCTTCTTAACAACCAAGAATTCGGATCGGTTGATACATTTTCGTCCGATCTGAATTTGAATCGTTCTGAAAGTTTGGAATTTGTTAGAAAATGAATAAACAAAACTAAACAAATTCTGAAACAAATCCAGAAAACAAAATTATTAACATAACAAATTTATCCAAAATAAAACAAATTTTTTCATTCTGCACATATCTACTGCTGATCACTGGAGCAATGCTTTCCAGGCTCCTGCAACAAAAAATAATAAATGCACATTTTATTTACCTGCAAAAAAAATGCATTTAATATTTTTTGTCAAAAGGTGAACTTTAAATTATTGTACAGTATATATATATATATATACATACATACATACACACACATACATACATACACCGGCCACTTTATTAGGTACACCTTCCTAGTACCGGGACCCCCTTTTGCCTTCAGAACTGCCTTAATTCTTCGTGGATTAGATTCAACAAGGTGTTGGAAACATTCCTCAGAGACTTTGGTCCATATTGACATGATATCATCACACAGTTGCTGCAAATTTGTCAGCTGTACATTCATGAACCGTTGATACAAGGCAGGATGGATCCAAGCTTTCATGTTGTTTATGCCAAATTCTGCCTCTGCCATCTGAATGTTGCAGCTGAAATTGAGACTCAACAGATCAGCAATGTTTTTCCAATCTTCTATTGCTCAATTTTGGTGAGCCTTTGCAAACTGTAGCCTCTTTTTCCTTTCTTAGCTCACAAGAGTGGCACCCAGTGTGGTCTTCTGTTGCTGTAGCCCATCTGCTTCAAGGTTCGACATGTTGTGCGTTCAGAAATGGTATTATGCATACCTTGGTTGCAACGAGTGGTTATCTGAGTTACTGTTGCCTATCATCTCGAACCAGTCTGCCCATTCTCCTTTGACATCAACAAGGCATTTTCGTCCACACAACTGCCGCTCACTGGATATTTTCTCTTTTTCGGACCATTCTCTGTAAACCCTAGAGATGTTTGTGCGTGAAAATCCCAGTAGATCAGCAGTTTTTTAAATGATCAGACCAGCCTGTCTGGCACCAACAACCATGCCATGTTCAAAGTCACTTCAATCCCTTTTCTTCCACATTATGATGCTCAGTTTGAACTTCAGCAAGTCGTCTTCACCACGCCTAGATGCCTAAATGCATTGATTGGCTGATTAGCAATTTGTGTTACCAAACAATTGAACAGGTGTACCTAATATAGTGGCTGGGGAGTGTATATATACACACACACACACATATATATATATATATATATATATATATATATATATATATATATTCACAAACACCCATACATACTTTCAGTAAAAGTTTTGGTTTCTGGCCAAGTGCATCCTGAATTTTTAGTTTCGGTCCAGAATTTTCATTTTGATGCACCACTACTAAAAAGGTATCACCTTAACAGTGTCTCATGCACAATGGCCTTAAAAAATGCTACTTTTACAGGCATTTGACATTTTTTTTTTCAGCCTGCAAACGCACTTCTATAGCAGCTTGTGTAGTCAGCCATTCATGGGTGTTTACAGGCATATTAGAAGAACAGCATTTGGAGGCTGAAAAAAAAAATCATCACTTGCAAGTTCAGGAGAAGATTGGGCATAAAAAATACCTAATACACCTAAAACATATTTAGTGCTTGAGCATTCATTCATTTCAATGGCTGGAATAAATTAGTATTCTGGTCAATGAAATCAATGAAACACCCAAACGCTTGATGTGCCTAAATGCATGTGCAAAACACGGCTTTAGGCACATTTTTTTAAGCTGTTTTTTTTCCCGCCAGGAGCAAAAGGGATTCAGGGGAGGAAAAAAACATCCGGTGTGCATGAAGGCTAAAGGGAAGCATCCCAGGAGGTGCCACTCAGGCCTCATTCACAATGGAACATATGATGAAAAAAATTTTTTAGAATCCACCTTTAAAAACAGAAGTTTCCTATGAAGGCATGATCACTATTCGTGACCACACTGGTTGGATAACTGAGGCACTATAGTAATGTCCATATAAAAAGTATAAAACGTAGATCAGTGCAGGCAACAGTGTTTCAGTGGAGTGTCCTAGCTCAACGACGTCCGACAAAAATCATACAAAATCCAAACTTCATGTTCAGGTCTACAGTCCAAGAATGTGGTTGATATGCCCCTGAAAAAAAAACAAAAAGACACACATTACATAATATATATTAGCAAATCCATTCTTTGTATCAAACCTTGTAAAATTCTTCAAAAGCAAAACATACAGAAGTAAACATGCTTTTTGCTTCTCTGTGATCATACCGATTTTATAGGCATAATTAATACAGCTGTATAATGTTTGAATAACTTTAGGAGGATGATTATAAAAGCTTTTTTAATTATTCCCTATAAATAGTATTTACTAAGACATTAGTCTCCACTATATTTTGCTGAAATTATTATATACTGATAGGTCCCATATATAAGATATGCACATCTTTTGATAAAAATTTGTATGGATGTCTATGTCATGTTGCAGATTTTTACTTATTTCCTTTCTGGGTTAAGAGTCATCAGTAGGACTGGAAGAGAACTTAACCTCCCTATCGGTCTGATTATGTCCATATTTCTGTGCTCAAAGCGGTACATTTTTTTGCATGGAAATATGTATTTTTTTTATTGTAGGCCTGTGATTTTTAGGAATAACTCACTAAAATCTGTCCGAACAAGAGTCTAGTAAACATCCCGGGTATGATAAAATTTGAAACACGAAATCATAAATTATAATTGAATAAATAATCATAAAAAATATATAATAAATTTAATTCAGTAATATAATCAAACCAAAAACACTGAATTTTGAAATATAGCGCCAAGTTCGCACATCGCTGAGCAAAATCGCAAAATCGTTTTCAGTGTCTGATGACAAATTTCCCCACGAATCATTATCACTCAATTCTGCAAGTGGTTCTGATTTACTATCCCTGTTCTCTAGCTGGTCTAAAACCGCTTTTGACCTAAAGGGACGCTTTTTGGATGCCATGGACGTTTCTCAGTTTCCAGGCAGAAAGAATAGTAAAAATGCAGGCAGGGCGCAGGACAAAGCACTCGGGACAAAATGTATGTGAAATGGTTTGATACAGTAATGTTTTACTATGTGATTTAGTGATTTTAGTGAACGTCACTTTTTGTCATTTTCAAATTTCCCGCCGTTCCATCCCCGTACGTCCCGACGTCGCAGGGGACGGAACCCAGATGACAGATGCCGGCATCCGCCGGAGGACATTGCCGGGGACACTGCAGGAGGGACATCGCGGGAGCCCAGGACAAGGTAAGTGAAGAAGAGATCCCGGAGCAGAGCCGCATGGTTAGGCCCGAGTGTAGCTCGGGGTTATCGCTTGTGGTATTGAAACTTTACCCCGAGCTACACTCGGGAATACCGCCAGAGAGGCTACATCCCTAACATTGTTTCAGATAGCAGTACAAGAGAAAAATTTCTTGGCTTTACATGCACTTTAAAAGTGTATCTAACCAGGATGGTTGTTATCTGTCACAATTGAAGCTCTCATTCTGGGACTTGTGGCTGCTATTACTTGGCTCTGGTAATGCTTGATCTAGGGCACACCTATACAGCACAATGCCCAGTGACAAGCCTGCCCTAGCACCAGTACAGCTTCTGAGAATTGAAATGGCCTTCAGCTCTAAATAGGAGTTCCAAAGGTGCTAGATACCAATTTAATTTTTGCTCTATGTGCTCTTTAACTGACCCTTACGAAAACCTAACATATATATGCTGCTACATGGTGGGTGGGCCTAAAGCTGAAGTTCAGGTATGGCAATTTTTACATCGTTACATTGGACCAGCTTGCACCAAGTATGTTTGTGCCATACCTGTGGGATCCCTGTGGATCGCACAGGGAAGCCTGGGACCACTATTAACCACTTCAATACCGTACACTTTTACCCCCTTCCTACCCACTTTGAAAGACAATTGCGCGGTCATGCAACACTGTACCCACACTAAAAGTTTATCATTTTGTTCACATAACTAAAGCTTTTGGTGGTATTTAATCACCACTAGGGTATTTATCTTTTGCTAAATTAACAAAAAAATACTGAAAAGTTTGAAAAACAAAAACCAAGTTTCCTTGTTTCTGTTATAAGTGTTTGCAAATAAATAATTATTCTTCAAAAATGTAGGCCAAGATGTATTCTGCTACATTTCTTTGGTGAAAATAACCCAAATCAGTATTTATTATTATTTTATTATTTTCTGTAGGAAAGTTATAAAGTTCACAAACTTTGGGATATATCTGAAAATTGATCAGTCCTGAAGTACTGAGGGTCAATCTAATTTCTTGAGGCCCACAAATGTCAGAACAGTACAGATATCTCCCAAATGACCCTTTTTTTGCAAAGTAGACAGTCCGACGTATTTCATAAGAGGCATGGTGAGTTTTTTGACATTGTAATTTTTTTTCATCATTTTTCGGAAAATGAATTAAAAAAAAACAAAAAAAAAACAATTGTTTTTACATACTGTCACCAGTGCAGTACAGCATCATGATATAACTGGTGTGGCCGTGATCAGGGACACTGACTGGTGAAAGTACGAAAAAAAAAAGATAATTTTGTTCAATTTTTTATCTTCATTTTAAGATTTTTTTTTCATATTACACTATGACCAAAGTAGTATAATGTTACCATAGTAATATTGTAGTACTTTGTGGAAGTGATCAGTATTTTTTTTTGTTTTTTTTACACAATTTGATTGATTATAGCAAAGAATTTCTTTGCTATAAGCAAGCATTCAACTGAATGAAATCGATTAATTCAAGTTTTTTTTATTGTGGTTAGCTGTGATTGGCCACGGCTAATCACATGACACAGATGGGCTGTGGTTGGCCCAGCCTGTGCATGTGATCGCTGTGACCATTCACAGCTAGACATACTTGTATACAATGGATGGCATGAAAGGAAGCCATCCATTGCATACAACTGTCATGTGACCTGCACATGGTACTGGCAACGGGGCCGGTACACCGATCTGTCATCAGCGGTGTCCAAAGTACACGGCCGGTGACAGATCTCGCCACAGTGCCCCCTTTAGAGACCCTTCTGGATAGACAGGAGCTGCCTAAATTGAGAAACTACTCTTCCAAAAGTGCCAAATCACATATCACCCAATGAGGCTTAGGATCTGGCACCTCTTACCCACATCCTTTCTTGCTCAGCCTATGTATACAGGACTAGTTTTTGAACTAACAGGACACTACACATGATACTACAGAGTTTTGGCACTGCCCTGGAATCAGAATTGCACTTTGGGGCTATGCTGGATGGCCAACCATGCTGACAGGCTCACTTTATGGAGGAAGCTGTGAACGTTCATTGTCTCTGTACGTTACATATGGCTAGATCTGGTTTCCTTGTAATTTATTGCTGTAGTATAGCAACATCTCATTACAAGCTCAGTGGAAACACAAAAGACTGCCTCATCCCTTCCTGAAGTCAAACAGTCAATCCACCATGTAACGTTATTGTCATGAAGTCAGCAGGAGGTCCAGATGAACGGAGCGGTTTGAAAAGAAACGCTGAGCCACCGTCCTCTTTTATGAATTCACAGTGTTTACTAGCCAGATGTCTCACTTGAAATGAAGCCTTTTATCCCACGCTTCCCCGCTGCTGCTCCATCTCCTTCCTCTCAGACCCGCACATACAACATGAGCGAGACACAAGTGTGCCTTCCCACAGGAGGAAGAGAAACGTGGGACGCTGCCAGGTTCACACACAATTCGCTATTTAAATGTTACACTATAAATTTGTTCTATTTTTCAGAATGGAAAAAAAAGGGATCTAACATTTTTCAAAACACAGTGGTTTAAGCATTAAAATATAAGTGCAGTTATATCAGACTTCGCACGAAGTGCTCTTCCATGGAAACCCAAGCAATTGTCCTCAGTGTCTATAGAATGAAGTTTTTAAAATGCATCTAAAAGCAAACTTTTTTGTTAGGTTTAGACAGTGTAACATAGGGGTCCACAAGCTTTGTAGTAACCCCATCACATACCAGTGGGAGGAGTTTTGGCGAATCACTTTTGTCAGTGGGAGGAATGGTACACCAATATTGACATCAACAAGATCTATGGTGGCCCATTTTGGAGTCAGTGGAAGGAATACTGCCCCATTTCTTGGTGTCTGCAGGAGAAATGGTATCCTATTGTTGATGTCTGTGGAAGAGATAGTGTCCCATCATTGGTGTCAATGGGAAAAATGGTATCCCACTGTTGGTATATGTGGAAGGAATAGTATCCCATTGTTGGTGTCAGCAGGAGAAATTGTATCCCATTGTTGGTGTCAGCAGGAGAAATGGTATCCTATTGTTGGTGTCAGCAGGAGAAATGGTATCCCATTGTTGGTGTCAGCAGGAGAAATGGTATCCTATTGTTGGTGTCAGCAGGAGAAATGGTATCCCATTGTTGGTGTTTGCGGAAGGAACAGTGTCCCATCATTCGTGTCAGCAGGAGAAATGGTATCTCATTGTTGACATTTCCAGAAGGGAAGGTGTCCCATCCTTTGTGGCAGCAGAAGAAATGGTGTTCCATTATCAGGAGGAACTGTGCCCCAAAAGTAACTTACGCTTGCATGTGCTTCATCTCCCACCCTGACCTTCTAATGACTGGATGACATCATGGCTGGAACTATGCCAGGCACCGTTGGGCAGGAGATCACTCTATCTCATCGTGCCTTAGATACATTGCTAGGTGCTGGAATGTTCTGTCAAGCACCATCTGCCATTCTTGAGTCAGTGCCTTCTCACTGTAGGGGCCAGTTTTTGGGCAAGCAGTGGGCCATAATCTGACTGTGGACCTTAGTTTAATGGACCTCTGTTATTGGGTAGTTTTAAAACTGTCGAGTTTTCCTTTACTGCTTGTGTCCTATTGAGAAAAATTCCCTTTTCTTCATGTCCTAGAGACAGAACAAGCTATAAGGAAACTCCTCTTACATAGTTGTTTTCTAAACAGGTGTTCCCATTGGAAAATGTCCCCTTAATTCCTGTTTCGGTTGCAACTGTAAATTTTGGATTTCCTACTTCTTTTTCTTGCTGCTTACAGTCACCAAGACAAATTAAAGTTTATGTGTAGCTAAAATAATCAGAAAAGTCAGCACATAACTTACAGTCAGTGGGATCTTCCTCTGGTTCAACTGTGGGTAAAGGATTAGAACTTGTTTTTTGGGGGTTTATTTATGGTTGAACTGGATTGACTTTTGTATTTTTTCAGCCAGACTATGTAAGAAGCAAGGGTGGCATGGATGGAGAAGAATTTCTACGAACAGAAGAGGCTTCAGCACAAGGGACACATCCTATTGACTGTCCCTTGTGCTGATTATTCTGTTTTTGTATTATAGCTACACTTAGACTTTAATGGGGCGATTTGGCATGTTTTCCAAAACTGAAAGAAAAAAAAAGGATTTCTTTAGACAAGTTAGCAATGTGGTCTGTCCAGCGGCATTTCAGCCTCAGATTTGTTCAAAGCCCCAGTACAGTGCAGTCTGCCATTGCATGCACTGAGGGGAAAATAAATCAGTGCAATGCACAGGGAGTGGCAGAGAGAGAGGCCAGGAACATCAGCGTTTTAATAGTCCAGCAGGCAAAGCTTCTTGGGGTTTCAGTGTAGCAAAAGCAGAGTTGTCACTCCCAAAAGGAAGTGGATTTATGGCAGATCAAGTTTTTTTTCCCCAACATCTTTAAATAGATATAACATGTGAAAATGATGTTCATGTAATAGAAAGGTGTACTGAATATTTATATTTATTGTTTCCTAACATACACCTTATTCAAATAATATAATCAAAGTGTGTTGATTTTTGTTTGTAGTAGCAAATACAGCTGCTACTACATATATGTGTAATTTCATACTGTAAAATGGAAGGCTAAAAGAACAAAGTACTCATTGTGCTCTACTGCTTCACACTTTCAGTGCACATGTACAGGTCGTGTCTGACAGATCAAAAACAATACAATGTATGTGGCCAATATCTTGCATCAGCAGCTATAGATCAGGAAAGATGACTGCAATGAAATACATGTGAACATATAAAAGCCACAGTTTTTATTTTGCCATAAGCATAGAAAAAGCATTGTTCCCTTTTCTAGCTTAAGGTCTGTTTCCACTTTTGCAGTCGAAGTAAGACAACACCTACCAAATATTAAGTACACCCTTCCCCAGGGTGGAGAAAAATCAATGATTTAAAAAAAAAAAAAAAAAAAAAAAAAGGGATTTTTTTGATTTAAATCGGATTTTTTTGATTTAAATCGGATTTTTTTGAATAAAATGCTTTTTGAGGAAAATATATTACCATCCAAAGGTGATTCCATCATGAAATAAAGATTAGTTTTTTAATTATGTAGAATAAGGCTGTATATGTTTAATTTTTTTGGTAAATAAATTCCATGAATCCATTCACAATGTCATGCTCTTCCAGAGGTTTTTGTAAGATTATTGGGCAGTTTCTCTGCCTACAAGATATTATCACAGATGATTGATTTACTTTTGCAGTTCTCAAAACTGAATTTGACTGAGCGGAGATCACATGCCTCTTCTTCACAGCAAAAATGTTATAACATGAACAGAGTTAAGAAAAAGACCTTAATCCTAACTTCTACAAACCTATGAATACAGAATCAACCCCTTCAGTGCTATGTGTCAAGAAGTTCAGTGAATAGAATAGAAACAATATTTTTCTTATTGTTTGGAGTGGAATAGATCTGCACAAGAAGAAAGTGAAACTAAGTGTGAGGAGGAAGGGGCTGACAGTCTAAGTTTCTTAAAATATATATATTTTGTTTAGCCAAATTAGTTGACAAACATGGATGTTTGTTTAGGCAAATAACATATGCTGGAATGTTATTGTTTCAGATGAATAAATCTATTTAAATTGTTATTATTAGGGTAATGATTATTTTTCTCCTTCCTAAGTACAACAGAAAAGCTGTCCAAATATGAATGATTAACCTATTAAACTGGGGATAAAAAAACTAATATGAAAAGTTGTTATTCTAAAAATCTTCATCTACTTGCATATTAAAGTTATAGCAGCAAGAATTAGTCTATGTAGAAAACTAGGATTTAAATCAAGCCTTACTGACTAGTGATTTAAATCGTGATTTAAATCAGTTTGATTTAAATCAAATCCACCCTGCCCTTCACCTAGAATAATTTGATTTTTTTTCAGTGTTTTTTTACTTAAACTGGCTACCAAGCTTCTCCTGTGCAATTTTAAGGAGGCGACTTTAAAGTTCACCATATTTGCTCCTGTCTGTAATGCACTGGCAGATCTCATTATCAGTTGTAAAAATAGATTTCAACATGGTCTGTTCCAACAAAGGATTAAAGATCTCCAGGCTTGTATTCTGCATTAGAAAATAATAAAGGAAAAGGTGCACACAAGCCTTGCGCATTACCTCAATAAAAAACAAACTTTAAAATTGTACAAAATAGCAGATCTATACTCACACACTACAAATGTACATATCATGACCGACAGTGGTCCATGGTCTGGAGTAGTGCATGAGTCCCACATGTGCACCATTTCAGACCATGCACCACTGTCAGTCATGATATGCCAGTGTACATTTTTCCCACAAGCAAAAAGGATGCTTAAGAATGGCTGACGCATTTCGAGGAGCAATCCCCTCTTTATCAGAGCCTCTGCATTGTATGTTACTAAAGGGGAAATGGACTCCATACCCACTTTGTCTCTCTGAAAATTGTTCAAAATAGCTTGCAGTCCTGTCTATAATTCTGCTGAAAAGAAAAAAACTAGAAAAAAAAGTAGAAACACACTTTAAGGTATTTAGCTGGTCATGACAGCCTATGTGTCTAATGTGACAGACCTTTGTTGTATTAGAGATGTCTTGCGTCTTAGCTCCTACATGACCTGAACATCTATCTATGGTGTAACTGGTTTCACAACGGGGTAATGAGGGAAGGGCCAGGGTTGGACAACAGTTCAAGGCACCATAGAATGTACAAAGTAGGTGACAGGTGTGCATTAAACACACAGCACTGCATTATGTTTGATCAGAAATAGAAGCTTGAAGGCTGTCATTGTATTTTATTAGATTTGGATGGCTAAGCAATATGTACTTCCCTCATCCTGCCAACATGTACATCAAATCTGACAGTGGTTACCAAATGCTAGGACCAAACACTATCAGTTTTATTAAAATGTATATTTTGTTATGATAGCCATTTTCATTATAGGCGGTAGGGCATGGCAGCAGACCTGTCATAATAATCCAACATAAACTATTTCTTAAAATGTCTGATGAGAGGATTTTCTGTAATACAAAGCTGGAGGTCACTTTATTGAAAGAAGCCCTGGCCATATCTTGTGTATGCTTTCTGTCATTCAATGAGCAGTCACAAATCTATATGTATTTCACTCACTATAACCGGTTATGTATTCAAGTTCTGAAAAACGACAGATTTCGTTAAGAGTAAACCTGCCCTAAGTTTTACAAACGTAAGAACATGCAGAAGGTTAAAAAATGTCTTCCTTTAACTTGTGATTACCTTAAAGCAGTTACAAACCTCAGACATGAAATAGAAACAAAACATATCCCTCTATAGCAGCGGTTCTCAACCTGGGGGTCGAACGACCATTTCCCAGGGGTCGCCTAAGACCATCGGAAAACACATATTTCCGATGGTTTTAGGAACCGAGACACCGCTCCCGTCTCCGGCGATGTGTGGGCGGGATGATATGCTGCCCCTGTCACCGCCTCCTCGCCGCTGATTGGCCACCGGAACTGTAGCTCAGGAGAGGCACACAGGCGGCCAATCACCGGCGAGGAGGTGGAGCTTGGAGAGGAGGAGCCGAGCGGCAGCGTGCATAGATCAAAGAAGATCGAGGGAGCTGCAGGAGCGAGTGAAGAGAGAGGCCAGAGAAGGAAGACAGCTGACAGGTAAGTGCAAATTTTGCTGTTGCAGCCAGGTATGCAGGCTGTAGATGGGAGAGGGAGAGAGCGAGCCCAGGCTGGAGCAGGAGTCAGCAAGGTAAGTATCATTGGTGTCAGTGGGAGGAATAGTGCCCCATCATTTGTGTCACTAATACCAACGATGGTGCACTATTCCTCCCCCCACTGACACCAACGATGAGACACTATTCCTCCCCTCACTGACGCCAACGATGAGGCACTGTTCCTCCCCCCACTGACGCCAACGATGGGGCACTGTTCCTCCCCCCACTGACGCCAACGATGGGGCACTGTTCCTCCCCCCACTGACGCCAACGATGGGGCACTGTTCCTCCCCCCACTGACGCCAACGATGGGGCACTGTTCCTCCCCCCACTGACGCCAACGATGGGGCACTGTTCCTCCCCCCACTGACGCCAACGATGGGGCACTGTTCCTCCCCCCACTGACGCCAACGATGGGGCACTGTTCCTCCCCCCACTGACGCCAGCGATGGGGCACTGTTCCTCCCCCCACTGACGCCAGCGATGGGGCACTGTTCCTCCCCCCACTGACGCCAGCGATGGGGCACTGTTCCTCCCCCCACTGACGCCAGCGATGGGGCACTGTTCCTCCCCCCACTGACGCCAGCGATGGGGCACTGTTCCTCCCCCCACTGACGCCAGCGATGGGGCACTGTTCCTCCCCCCACTGACGCCAGCGATGGGGCACTGTTCCTCCCCCCACTGACGCCAGCAATGGGGCACTGTTCCTCCCCCCACTGACGCCAGCGATGGGGCACTGTTCCTCCCCCCACTGACGCCAGCGATGGGGCACTGTTCCTCCCCCCACTGACGCCAGCGATGGGGCACTGTTCCTCCCCCCACTGACGCCAGCGATGGGGCACTGTTCCTCCCCCCACTGACGCCAGCGATGGGGCGCTAGTCCTCCCACTGCAAAATTACAGTTATGAAGTAGCAACGAAAATAATTTTATGGTTGGGGGTCACCACAACATGAGGAACTGTATTAAGGGGTCGCGGCATTAGAAAGGTTGAGAACCACTGCTCTATAGTGTGTACTTGTTTCAACTAAGAGCACTAAGTGGCATTTCTGTCTGCTGCCTCCTCCCTCTGCTATCGGCATATGTCACTTCCGACAGGTTTTCCTGACAAGAGAAAAAGGGTGAGTGTGTGTGTGGGGGTGGGGTGGGGTGGGAGCTCCAGCAGATTAACAGCCTCAGCTCTGTTCCTGTAGGCTGTGTGGAGGTGGGGGTACCTTCCTCCCAATCCAGTAAGATATGGATACTTTCAGAAAGTTTGGGAGGGGGGGGAGATAGAGAGAGAGGGAGAGGGGGAGAGGGAAGGAGAAAGGAGAGAGAGGGGGGGAGAAGTAAGAGGAGGGAGAGAGAGAGAGGGGGGGGGAGAGCGAGAGGGGGGAGAGAGGGGGGTAGAGAAGGGAGAGAGTGAGGGGGGGGGGGGAGGGGGAGAGGGGGGAGAGAGAGAGAGGAAGAGAGAGGGGGGAGGAGAGAGAGGGGAGAGGGGGAGAGAGAAAGGGGGAGATGTGAGGGGAGAGAGGGGAAGAAAGAGAGGGGGAGCGAGAGAGAGGGAGAGAGAGAGAGAAGAGAGAGGGGAGAGGGGGGAGGAGGATAGGGAGAGAGGGGGGAAGAGAGAGGGGGGAAGAGAGAGGGGGGCAGAGGGGGGGAGAGGGAGAGAGAGAGGGGGGGAGAAAGGGAGCAAGAGCGAGAGGAGAGGGGGGAGAGAGAGGAGGGGGGGGGAGAGTGGAGAGAGAAAGGGGGGAGGGATAGAGGGGAGAGAGAGGGAGGAGAGAAAGAGGGAGGGGAGAGAGAGGGAGGAGAGAAATAGAGGGGGGAGAGAGGGGGGGGGAAAGAGGAGGAGAGAGAAAGGGGAGAGAGAGAGAAAGAGAGGGAGGGAGAGAAAGAGAAGGGGGGAAGGGGGGGGGGAGAAATGGGAGAGAGAGGGGGGAGAGAGGGGAGAGAGAGAGGGGGGGAGAGAGAGGGGTGAAAGAGAGGGAGAGATGAGAGTAAATGGTTGAAGGGCTGCTGAGTTGGAGGTACTGCTAGTCACCAGTGTTTGCCGCTGTGTCAGAGTGTGACTGTTCTGCTGCATTTGCACCCGCAGTCTGCTCCCCTCTTCCATTCATTTTTATAATGCCTCCTTACTCCAGCTCCTGCCTTTCTCTTTTCTGCTCCCATGTGAGGAGAACAGCCTGAAAGCTGGTCTACACTAGTAGATTTTTTTTTTTTTTTATTCTAAGAACACTTGTTCAATTTTCTAATCATTAGTGGGGTCAATTCAGTTTTTGACCACAATATTGACAACATTTTAAGTAGGATGAAAATTTTTTCTTGAGCAGACCAGTTTCTAATAATGAAATTTGCTTTTTGTCTGGGAAACTCTATTCCTTCCAAAATCTAATGTCATAAGTCAGCCTTCAGGACATCTGAAGGTCCACCATTAACGTAAGTAGTGCAAATCAGGGAATATTAACCCCTTTACCCCAGAGCTGAGCTTTCTCTACTTAGAAGCTGTCACGGTCTTGACACAGAAGAGAGCACTGTGATTTTGTAGTACATCAGACACAAAATGCCTTATTTAGGGTCACCAAGACCCATTTGTATATTTTTATATATGTAAAATTGCTGCCCCTGCATGTTTTCTTAGACCTAAGACAATAGATTGTGTAGTAATAGTAGGAAGCCAATTCCCTGCCTCATCACAGTTCACCATTTTAGTCGCCTCTTCAAAAGAGGCCAAAATAGTGCAAGCATCCTAGATGTGCCACTGGTGGGGTGAAAATCCCAACCAGCTCTGCAGAGCCTCTCCTTGTGCCATAATTACATAGGAGAAGGAGGAGACTGAGAAGTCACATTAGCAATGCTCAGCATCTACTACTTCCAAGTGGAAGCACTTCTATTTCTCATTTTAGGCTCTTGTGTCCTATTTTTTTTTTCTTGGTGGGGACAGTCATTATTTGGGGAAACAGATGCAACCTGTGGCTGTAAGAAACTACTTTTAATTTTTGCTGCTCCCCGTCCCCCAGTTGTAGAATTTCCCTTCTCTCCTGAGAAGAAGGAACATACATGGCTCCACATGCAACAAGGCAGAAATGGAGCACTCAAACAATTCTGTCTTCTTCAGGCATTGAAGGGGACTGGTTAGATATAGATAGAGGGTCCAGGTAGACTGATAAATAAGATCAATAGATAGTTTAGATATATATTCTAGAGATTTTGTTATTCATTGCAACTAAAATAGTTATTGCCCAACTCGGGGTACCATCCTTTTAAATAGATTTTCACTCAATTATTAGCCCTTTACAAATTGTGAAGTCTTTCTGCTTCAAACAAGTAAAGCCGGCTCTTATACTCCTCCCAGATAGCACAGTTCTCACAGTAATTTCAGGCATGCATCAGTGAGGATGGTATAAAGGAATTAAACTCTACTGGTGTTGTGTCCTCTCTCTCTGGCTCTGCTTTACCATTCACAAAGCACGGCCTTGTGGGATCCCCAGATAGGAGCTTGATGTCCAATTCTCAGGGCTCTTCCTAGAAATAAGGAACAGTTTTTGCTAGGCACCATTTACATTTTGGCCAGCAATATAATATACCCCCAATATCATTTCACGTAGGTAACAACCTACTGTGCCAAAATAAATAAAAACACATCTGGATTTCTTCATATCTTGTAAACCAAAGTTGTATGACCATTGGGTGCAAGAGGCAGTATGCAGTAATGATTCCGCACCTCCTGTTAGGAGACCTTCTTTGGAAGCTGACAGCTTTAAAGGATCCCTATGGAGATGGCTTTGTATGGTTAATACAATTAATAGTCATAGTTAGTATTCAAATCTCTTTTTCATATTACATGCCTCTGTTTACACTTTTTCCACATTTACGTAAGAGGCCAAGCCATCCAGCACACATGACAGTGGAAGGAATTAGTATAAACTATTGCCAAGGGTGTTTGCGTAGTTCAACATCTAGTGTTCTAAAGGAGATTTAAAGGAGAAGTGTGAGAATAAATTACAAAAAAAAAACATACATACTCACCTCTATGGCAGCAGCATCCGGGGAGGGGGTGGGGTTGGTTGGGGGGGCTTGGGTGTGCTCACTGTTTCATTTTTGTTTGTTTGTTAAAAGGTGAACTGAACCTTTAAGCCGTCATTAGCTGTGGCACTAAGGGTCAAGTGACAACATTTCACATTGTGACTATATACAGGCAATAGCAAGGTGTAAGCAGCCTCATAACACCTCTTTAATGCTCAGTAAACCTTTACTGAATATTGGATTATGGGCATCTCATATACCCTACAGTAAGTAACACGTGAATGCACTCAAAAACCATTACTTTATTCAATTTTGTAGCTAAACAGGTCTAACCCAGAAAAAAAAAAAAAAAAAAACCCACAAAAAACATTTTGTTGATTATGGTAATAAGAACTTCCCTAAACTGGTCTGTAAGGTCCCACAATTTTTTTTTGCGTGTTTTTTACGTGGTGAGCACAGGGCAGGGCACTTACTTGAATGGGCTGCGTTATGCATGCCAAAGCAGCTCCTGCACTCCTTCAGACAGTGCACTTAAGGGCATCTTCTAGCCGCATTTGGGGTGTCATTAAAGTGACACTAAAGCTTTGGTATTTAAAAAACAAACAAAAGAATAAATAAAGATATTTATACTTAGCTGCTCTGTGTAATGGTTTTGCACAGAGCAACCCTGATCCTCTCCTTCTCGGGTCCCTGCCGGCAGTCCTGGCTCCTCCCCTCAAACAGTACCCCCTAGGGAAAACTGCTGGCCCTGGGGGCACTGCTGCGTGCTTGTCCCAGAGGCACTGTTCTATGCATCCATAAGACACAAAGCCGCAGCTCGGTCCCACCCCCTGGTTTCTCCTAATTGGCTGTGATTGACAACAGTAGGAGCCAATGGGCTCCCACTGCTGTCTCAGCCAATGAGGAGGAAGAGTCCCCAGACAGCAGAGGTTGTCGAGAACATTGCTAAATTGGAGAGGGCTCAGGTAAGGATTGTAGGGGCCGCTGCACACAGAATGTTTTTTACCTTCATGCATAGAATGCATTAGAACCACTTAAAGAATTAAAGGCACCGCAAGCATGATACACAATTTTTGAATGGGGCCTAAGAGGCATCAGTTTGCTTGCAGAAAATACCACACCAGACTGCAGCAGTCCTAACCAGTTTTAAACATCCAAGTTTAAAACCTTTATACCGTAAAAGTGATTTCCAAAAAAAGTCCTGATTTTTACAGGAATGGTCAGAGATACAGGATATACCCGTCTTACCTGTCCACATTGCTGGCCCCTATATAGGGTCTAGGCTTCACCCATCATGGTGGACATACTACTAGAGGGGTCTTGGTTCCATAGGAAAGGACCTCAGCCCTGGACCTGTATATTACCCAGTAGATAACTATACAAAATACACAAAGTGCTGAGGTGAATGCCCATACAGGGTCCAGTGCCCAAAGCAACATTACAGGCTGCCCCCGCAGTGCGTGGGATGGGTAGAGCTCCCAAGATTTTATTGAGGTTGCATTGAACCAAATGCGCTGCTTCTACTGGAGGTATTAGAAGACAGTGAAGAGTTGATTGAAGATTACAAAGAGAAAACAATATAGTATAGTAGTTAATCCAAGAGTTAAAGTGTTACTAAACTCACAACAGTAAAACCAGATTGTATATGTAGTAAAGCATGCTGGTTTTACTCACTGTAGGACCTAAGGGGTTGATCCTCCGCATTGTGTAAAAAGGCTGTTTGATCCTGACTTCTCTGATCCTCCCCTTCTTCCACAGTCCCCAATGCTGATAGTACAGAGCCCTAGGAGGCACTCTGCACATGCTCAGTTTGGTGTGTATTGCTAGAGAGGGGAGGGTGCATGTGATCAGCGCAGGGCCAATTAACACTGACCAGACTGAGGGTCAGAGGTCATGCAGTCTCATAGGACAGTCAGAGATTGCATTTTCATGTTCTGTGTACTGTGGACAACTGGATATAGTGAACGCAGGGTCCTGGGTTTAGTAACACTTTAAATTAAGAGTGATTTCTCTTTACGGGAGAAAAGGTTCATCAGCTTAGGACACTAGTGAAAAACCGAGGACTCGAAGTGGGGTAGGGTTATAAAGAGGACATTCAAGAAGTGTATCCTCAAAAGCTTGCCCATTGTGCCCAATTACTCAAGCCTATAACCCAGAGTCAATATTCACTCTCTGTCCTGTAATATATAATTAGGATATAACAATTCAATATAACGCAGCTTACCAAAAAAATGTGGTGGCTGCATTAGTTTCCCTTTTTAGGTTTTTGTCCCTTTATTTTCACCTGATGATCCAGCCAACACTTTCTGTCTTACGGTGTCTCCACTCTGGATGGAGGACTAATGAAGGTACCTTTGTACAGAAGCACTGTCAGTCTAGGGAGAGGGTAGTGTTCACTAGCAGGGGTTCACTAGCAGATTTATATGGACTTGACTAGCAAACTAAAGTCTCCAGTTAACACAAGAAGTTACAACACTTTTCTTTCCTTTTGGGATAAAGGTTTTGCATAAATCAAAATTTGACCATTGTAAGCACCCCTGCCAGTGATAAATGTCTTGTCTGTTAAAGTTAAAACTTATTGGCCAGATCGCCAGGTGAAAGTAAAGGAAAAACAAGCAAAAAGAAAAGAAAGAAAAAAAAAAACCCTTCTGCAGCCACCACAAGATTCCTTAAGCTACAATACAATATTTATTTGTTTTTGGGTTTAATAACACTTTAACCAGTTCCCTGCCACCCTATAGCAGAACTACTGCTACAGGGCAGCAGGGCTGTGCAAAATCACGTATATATATATATATATATATATATATATATATATATATATATATATATACACACACACACACGCACGTGATTATGCATCCCAGGTAGGGGGCACGCACCGCCCTACCCGTGCCGCCATTTCTCGGCTACAGATGTCGATCACCGGGTGTTGGCCAGAGGTTCCTTGCCGACACCTGGCAATCGTCAAGGAACAGTGAACGAGGAGAGGTTTGTGTGTAAACAACACAGATCTCTCTCCTGTCAGCACCGAAATGTAGTTTTGTTTTTCCAAGTAAAACACACACAGCACACACAGTAAAACAGCACACAGTTAACCCTTTGATTGCACCAGATGTTAAACCTTTCCTGCCCACTGTCATTAGTACAGTGTCAGTGCTTTTTATTAGCACTGATCACTGTATTAGTCTCACTGGAGATGTCAGTGACAGTTAGTCAGTTCCCCCCAATTGTCAGAATACCAGCCGCAGTCTCGCCATAAGTCGCTGATCCCCGTCATTATTAGTGTATATATATATATATATATATATATATATAAATAAAATCCAGTATATACCACCATTTGTAGACGCTATAACGTTCATGTAAACCAATTAATTTACATGTATTGAGATTTTTTTTTTTAGCAAAGGCGTAGTTGAATACATTTTGGCCTAAATTTATGACAAATTTAGATTTTTGAATTTTTTTTACTGGGTAGGTTTTATAGCAAAATGTAAAAAATATTGTTTTTTTTCTCCAAAATTGTCGATCTATTTTGGTTATTGCACAATAAAAAAAAAACGCAGAGGCGATCAAATACTACTGAAAGAAAACTTTGTGGGAAAAAGGACATAAATTTCATTCAGGTGCAGAGTTGCATGACCGCGCAATTGTCAGTTAAAGTAACGCAGCACCGGATTGCAAAAAATGGCCTGGTCAGGAACGGGGTAAATCCTCTGGAGGACAAGTGGTTAAGGGGCCTTCAAAGTGTCAGGTTCTGAAATGCACAACAAATAAATGGCTCGGGGATTGCAAAGGGTCCTCATTCTGAAGCAATGACACACATCCCCCACTACAGAGGAGTTCATTTTTAAAATCACCCAGAGCTCTAAGACTTTTGTGCTAATAAAAAAAGATTAATAGCGCTCATTGCCAGTCAGAAAAGAAAAAGACCCAAAATAATTAAAGACTTTTGTGATAATAAAAAAAGAAGAATATTAGCTCTCATTGTCAGTCACCAAAAGAAAAAAAATACCCAAAATAATTCTACTTGACATTACAGATCCCTGGCTGATAAAAGATTCAATAAGCGCTGTGAAAAGTCTCTACACAGCTAAACGTATCCAATTCGGCACCAGAAAAGGACAGAGATTAACACGAAGCTGATGTTTATTTAAATTCCATCCGTCGTAATCCTCAAAGTGATCAGTAGGAGTCGTTTTTTTCCTTTGCGCATCATTTTGGAGGACAGGTTTTGATGCACTGTACATATTTATTTATGCAAGACCCCTGACTGGTGATAATGTGGCACAGAACGTACAATTACTCCGCACTGTGGAAATCTGAACGTACAGCAAGAGATAGTTTCACGTCAGTGACTCCATATTGTATGGACTCACATCCTACTAGGCCAAATTAATATCAAACAAGGCATCCTCCCGACTATGATGAAGAGCGCCGCTTTGTCAGACATGATCAGTTATCAGGGATGGTGACCATTCTGCTAAACGCTCATCATCTCAGAGAGACTCTGGGCAATGAAAGTAATGGATGGAGTAGCATTATTGTTAGCTAAATAATGCATTTTCCAATCTTAGTTATAAGATATGCAATCAATACTCGTACAAAGATAAAAATCCACTTGGCCTGTCTTCTCTGCTCCATGCTCATTATTTGTGTGTTCAATATTTATTTAGTCAAATCAACATAAAATGCCATTTTGTTATTTCAGTGTAGCCTGGCTCCTTAAAATGCATTGAAAGCTGCTTCATTTGTAATTATATGTAAAGCCCGCCGTGTGCCCTAAGGAAAGTCTATCAATCTTCCTTTATTATTTACAGACCTTATTTCTCAAGGACGTAATTGTCTTTTTTATTAACTACATTTTATAGATCCAATACTGGAGCTGGCAAAAAATTATATTTCTTTAAAGGGAATATAAAGTAGTCGTAGTATTTTTTTACTGCACCATCATGCTTGTCTGGTGTAAATAGTAAAATGATGGATGTATAAATATCTCTTCCACAGATGGTATGTTAAAGAACAACTCCAGTCTAAAACTGGTCACTACAGGGCTGAACTGTTGGATATAAAAAGGCACAATACAGTGGGTAGCCAAAATTTGTTCCCTCTGTATCTACTTTGTGCTTTCAGGGATGCAGGGAGCTAGGCAACCTATTGGTGGCCTCAAGTTTTTGGACCCGGTCTATTCACTGATCAGATCAGTTTTGAATGTCCAGCTTGCACCTAACCTGTGGGAAGCCTTGTTACATTATTATTATTATTATACAGGATTTATAAAGCGCCAATAGTTCGCTCAGCGCTGTACATTACAAAGGGGGACAGAACATGTGACAGAACAATACCAATACAATGCAAAATATGAGGGGATTGAGGGCCCTGCTCTTTGGAGCTTACAATCTAGGAGGGAGGGGATAGTGGCACAGGAGGAGATAGCTGTGGGGGATGGAGTGGTAGGAAGAGTGGAGGAGGTCGGCAAGTTATCAGGGGGTGGGGTAGGCTTCCCTGAAGAGATGGGTTTTCAGTGTGCGCCTAAAGGAGAGGACAGTAGGTGATAATCTGATGGGTTGGGGCAGGGAGTTCCAGAGGATGGGTGACACCCTGGAGAAGTCCTGGAGGCGGGCATGGGAGGAGGAGACCAGGGAACTAGAGAGAAGGAGGTCTTGTGAGGAGCGGAGAGTGCGTGTTGGGCGGTACTTGGATATTAGGTCAGTGATGTAGTTCGGGGGAATGTATGGTGGACAGCTTTGTACGTCAGTGTAAGGATTTTGAATTTGATCCGTTGCGCAATCGGAAGCCAGTGGAGGTATTGGCAGAGGGGGGTAGCCAGTGGAGGGATTGGCAGAGGGGGGTGAACTGAACCAGTCATTAACTAAAGCCCAAAGGAAGTTGGCGTTTTTTTTTTTTTTATTTCTGGCAGACATTGGCCAAGGCTTGGTGCCAGTGTTCCTTAAACTTTAGTGAAGTTAAGCAGCAGCTTATGGGGAAAATGCTCCATGAGAACATGAGAAATTCACCTCTATACTCACAGACACTGCTGCAAAATTCTAGAGGATTTGGAAACTATGGATAACCTACAACGACCATCTGAATCTTGACTGCTCCTTGCTTTCTATAAGATTACAGGTATGGCCCACACCTGTGACGTGTAATGGGCTGGACCATACGGGAATCTTCCATGACCTACCCACCCCCCACCCCGAGGCAATCCTTTCATTCTTTTTTTCCCTTTATCCTGGCTGAGGCAAATGCTATGGCTGGCAGTCTTTATTGCAACTGGACTGCTTTTCAAAGTCACAGTGAGACCTAAAATAGTGTATTTATCAATACCTTTGGCTTGATTTGCGACCTCCAAGAAACACCACCATATACCTAATGGAAATGTAGTTATTTTTTGCCTCATTTGTTCTTTGTACCCAATAAAAAACTTTGTAATATAAAAAAGGGCATGATACAGTCTTCTGTGGATGGTACCAGGTTCCAGAGGTTGCTAGGGGTTCCTTCAGCTGTAGCTGATTAACCTAACATTAGATTGTACCTGCATAGTTCTAGAGCCAACATCACTTGGCAAAGTCAGAAGCATGACATAAAAGATCTTATTAGCTCTTACTGAACACCAATGTAAGAGGCATTTTGCCACTGACCCCAGATAAACTGGTTTTAAAAAGGGTTCCCAAGACCTGAAAATTTGTTTTAGAGGTTCCTTTGTGGTAAAAAGGTTGGGAAAGGCTGATATCGAACAACTCCAGTCTAAATCTGGTAATCAGGGGACAGTTGAACATTAAAAGGAATGTTACAACCATCAGTTGATAGTCAAGAACATCTCCAACTGAAATCTAATCACCATAGGACAGTCAGACAAATGGTACAATACAATCGCCTATTGATGGTGAAAAAATCCCTCTAGTCTAAACTTGATTATGAGAAGACAGTTGGACATAAAAGAAAAGTACAGTCATCTGTGAAATATAAAATTCATCTTCAGTATATACCTGGTCATTGGGGGGAGGGCAGATTGACATGATGAACAATACAGTTGCCTGTGGATGATGGTATGGCTGGCTTCCGCATACTGTAAATGGGAATGCTTGGTTTGTCCAAGCAATATATTTATGTCTATATAGAAAGCTGAGGGAGGTGCATTTAAAAAACCTGTAGTGTTGGCTTGTGTTGGAAGAAGCAAGTGTGATTGGACAAGGCCTCCTAACCTGACCATTCATCTTTTACCCAAGAACTGTTAGCCAGTATTGTCTGGAGGCACCTACAATTGGAGGTCATCACTTAACCCAGTTGAAGACAACCAGCTCCAACAGTCATCATTACATGGCTTTGCAGCGGCTTTGGATCCTAAATTCAAATTCCACCAACAAAACCATCTACATCTTTTAAAGTATGTGTAAAAAATATTGTGTTCGTGCTTACTGTCTTTACTACATCATGCTGATTGTCCACACAAAGAGAAGAAAAGGTGAAACGTCTAGAGAAGCTTGTTTTCCTTCTCCTCCGTTCATGTGTGCTCAGCTAGGGAAGTGGCAACCAGGAGGTCCTTTTTTAAATTGCAATTCTATGATTGTTTGAGATACACACACAATAAAAATACATTGGGTTGTACGACTTTAGATGGAAACAGAGATTAGCAGAGTTTTCCTGTAAAAACAGCCCCGGCCCCCAATTATTATTTTAAAGACATCTTCTGGTTTGCTTTATACGTCATCCAAATAAAAATTCAACATTGCAGAGGCTTGTTACATGGACAGGCAAAGAGTGCCTGTTGAGAGACTACTTCAACATGGCATCAAAGGTAGCTGACAGATACATAGGGGTTTATTTACTAAAGCTGGTTTATTCAGAATCGGGTGGACCTGTACATGGTAGCCAATCAGCTTCTAACCTCAGCATGTTCAATTAGGCTTTAGCAGTAAAACCTGTAAGCTGATTGGTTTCTGTGCAGAAGTGCATCAGATTCTGAGTGAACCAGCTTTAGTAAATAAACCCCATACAGTCATGGCCAAAGATATTGACACCCATGCATTTCTGTCCGATAATGCAACAATTTGCCCTCTTTTGTGTCATACCAATACAAACAAAAGAAATAAACATGCCTAAACATTGGTGCGAAGTGGTGCATTATCTGACAGTAATGCAGGGGTGCCAATATTTTTGGCCATGACTGTATGCCTTTTAAGTGCATGGGAAGGTCACTCCCTTAAGCTGAAATGTTCCTTAATGAATGACTATAGGTCAATAAACATGCACACTCAGTGCACAAGTATGATTAGACTATGTCCAGACAGCTTTAGCACTTTTCTGGGAGAAAAGTTGAATCTGGCCAGATGTAATCATGCAGTAAATAACACCCTGAAGATCTACTGGCCGGGGTTTTGAAAGTGGTAAACTTGACCATGCAAAGATCTTATATCTAAACCAAACTATGGATACAGTCTTGGAGCACAACTCTATACGTAGGCAATAATTTACCTCCCCCTGGAGCTTGAATATCTGGCAGCAGCCACCAATAAGGTTTTATATTTAATTTGCTAAAGTATGTAAAGTAGGGAGCTCAATGATAGGTTGAATCGATTGTTCCACTATTCTGCACATTTCCTTGATTTTTACATTGGTAGAGTGACATTATGGGTGTGGCCCAATAGCTTATATATACAAATCATCAATTATGGAACAAAAAAAATTGTCACAGCTCCAGATGTGTGTAAGATCTGTACGGAGGGACAAAATAAAACTGTACTAATCATCACAAGGAACATTTGTGGTCTACTTACGGACTCTCCAGCCATACATCGCTGACAAATCTGAGGAGGTATAACACTTTGATGATTCTGTTGAGGCTGAAACAATAATATAAAAAAACATTAGAAATAAGACACTACAGCATACGGGTAAATAGCAAGGGTAGGGGGCTTCTTGTACCATAATCGTCGGCTGAGTCACCTCCTTGAGAATAAAGCCATTTACTGGCTCTCTTCTACCATTAGAGACCTCCATTTGCCAGTATGTCATGTCACAGTCAGCCATTGGGCTCAACAAGACATCATTTCCATTGGTCATACTCTGTAATCCATGGCATGTGCGCTTCTGTAAGAGATGAAAATATGTGAAATTATACAACTTTGTTTAGCCTATTCACGAGACCATTCATTTTACAAACAAGCTTCCCATAAGATTACATGTACATTTAACAGATTTAAGGCACGGTATTGACCTGTAAAAACCTCCTTGATGTAGACATCTAAAAGCCCTGAGACTGCTGCTTGGCTTTGCCATCTTGGATGTGATATTAGCAGCCACTGCAACTCAGAGCTGTCATTCAAGTGTATAGTATTACCCTTTGCTCCAACACTGAGTCACTGACCTAGAAAAAGTATGCAGATAAGGACGCTGGTCTTTTCTCAGACTTGTCCGCGTACTTAGTCTAGGTCAGCAACTTGAAACCAGTGGTTAACCAACTTTAAGAAAAAAAAGAAGCTAAAATCAGTAATGGCAACCCTCAAATTTCTCTTCCCCAAAACATTACAGAACCTTGACTCAGTGGGATGGCTCTTGGGAGGAGTTCTGCAAATGCCTTGATTGGGTGGGTTACCAGAAAAAATGCAGTAATGGAAGGAATGCCAGACCAAAGGATAAAAAAATCCAAACAAAAAAACCCACAACCAATGTGTTTCAGGGGTCAGAAAAAAATCCCCCTTCATCAGGGCTTCAGTTAAAATAAGAACCATGAATTGATTCAAAATAGAGCTTTCCTGTGTGAATCTGTGTAGGGATGCCAACTGCTGGATCAGTAAATTTAAAGGGTAAGTTCACCTTTGGAAACATGTCACATGCTCCCGCTGCCCACTCTGCTGAACAGAGTGACAGCTACCGGGTGTAGAACTTTTGTTCACAAAACAGTGAACTGCAAGGTATGTGACATCATGTGCTCAGAAATGGCCGAAGTACGAACAGTAAGTCTGCAGTGTGATCCACACATCCTGGCCAGAGTCATTGATCAGGACAGGGAACAGTGAAAGCGCTATCCCAGAGACTAATTCCTGCAACCTGGCTCAGCACTGGAGCAAAAAACCTAAAGCTGTTCTCATCACAAGGTCCGGCCCACTGAATAACATCACTAGCAGGAGTATGTGTAGCATGCGTTTCAAGGAATTTCATCTTTATCAGCTGCAGTAGTTACTGTTTGCCTTTTGGGATCCTGAATGAAAATCACGTGTTCACCTTTTCAGCTTTTACATGAACAATAAACTTCTGACACAGACACCCAATTTAACAAAAAAAAAAAAAAATTCAAGAGTGCAACTTGCAGCTTAATTTAAACAATTAATATTTCAAAACATTTATTTTTGTGATTTAGAAAAAATTATAGTTAACCAGGTAAAAGAAATACAACAGCTGCTTTATTCTATAAGTAGGGCAATTTATGCCCTCCTGTTGATGCTGGGTGTTGCTATAACTGAAAAATTTGTTTCAGTTTCAAATCCAACTGCAGATAAAAGTATCCAAGAAACACTACCAAGTGGGATTTAAAAAAAACAAAAAAAAAGTCAGCAGCTACAAAAACTGCAGCTGCTGACTTTTAAAAAAAACGGACAGTCATCTGTCCCTCGATCCCGCGGTGTCCTCACACCGGCTGGGTTGACCGAAAGTCCTGTCTCCTCGGCGCCGGCATCTTCTGTGTGGGCACCCAGCTGTGACAGACAGATTGCGGCTTCACAGCTGGGTGCCCACTGTGCATGCGCAAGTAGTGATGAGCTTTGTGAATGGTCCCGTAGTAGTCTGGGACCAGTCCCGTGTCCCAGAAAATGGGGAGGGAGGGAGGTGGTGGTGGTTGGAGGACAACTTCCACTTCCAAATATGGTTGTACAAAACCACAACAGTGACCATGACAATTTTCACCTATACACAATCAAAGTTGCTCAGAATATAAAAAAGGGATCACATAAAGCAAAGGACCCAAGTGATAGTTAGCCATACCCTATTACAGTTATGCTCAAAGGTTTGTATACCCTTGGAGAATTGTTAATATACAGTATGTACCATTTTTAAAGAAAACATGAGAGAGTGTTTTATTTTATTCACATTTCTTTTATTTCTTAAGGGATTCATATTCAACTCTAGGTCATAATAGAATGGCACAATCATAAAACAAAACATGGCAACAAGTAAAGTTCATTGAGGAGGAGTGTGGCGTACTGGCAGTTGGTTTTAGCAGTTAGTAGGTCATTGCTGAGTTTTAATAGAGCAGTTTTAGTGGAATGTTTCAGGCGAAAGCCAAACTGTAGGGGATTGAGAAGGTTGTTGTCAATGAGGTAGCAACTCATACGGTTGTGGACAAGGCGTTCAAGAAGCTTGGAGGTAAATGGGAGCAGGGAGATGGGTCTTAAGTTATTCAGACAGGTGGGGTCCAGTGAGGGTGTTTTAAGTATGGGGGTGACCAGTGCATGTTTGATCGGGGAAGGTGCCGGAGGAGAGGGAGAAGTTAAAAGATGTGGGTTTGAGAGTTTAGGATGGGGCAATAACATAGTCACAGTAATTATGAGGGGATAGGGTTCAGGGAACAGGTGGTGAGGTGGGCAGCGGAAAGGAGTTTGGCAACTTTCTCAGTGGCAACAGGGTTGAAGGAGGAAAGTGTTGAGTGTGGTGTGGGACGTAGTGTATTTGTCGATTTTCTTTTTGAAATAATTGTCAATCTCCTGGGCAGTAAGTAAGTTGGTGGCTGGAGGCAGATGGGGGTGAAGTAAGGAATTAAGGGTAAAAAAAAAAAAAAAAAAAAAAGGAGTTGACCAGGTTTGAATGAGAGGGTTTTGATGAAAATGGTGTAGTAGGTGTTTTTAGCAGTGTGGAGGCAGGAACACTCATTTGGGCTATTTTCACCAAAAAAATGTAGCAGAGAATTTTGGCCTAAATTTAGAAAGAACATATTTGTAAAATTTTTATAACAGAAGCATCGAAAAACACGTTCGGATAAAAGGGATTTTATATATGGGTACAATGTTGCATGACCATGCAATTGTTATTCAAAGTGCAACATCGCTGAAAATTGGCCTGGGCAGGAAGGTGGTGAAAGTGCCCGGTATTAAAGTGCTTAAATATGGGTATAACATCAAACTCCATTAGAAAGCTGGACTTGTGTTTTAAGAGGGCAGTTTTGGATACCATAAAATACCTTCTCATAGGGAAGAATTTGATTTGTTAATGCTAGGCACCATGAGAGGGCATGGATTCATTCACTTGATTGCGTCCAGAACTCATCTTTAACTAATAACATGCTTCAGGCCAGCACCTGTATAGGATTTCACAGCGTACTCTAGTGCCCTTTGTAATTGGTCAAGCGTCTCCAAAGACCTAACACATCCTCCTACAAAGTTATCCTATATATTCTGTATAATAGGACTTTAGATTTCTTTGCTCCAATTTTTTTTTCATCTAGAGATAACCCCTCCACCTGTGTTCCAAAAAAAAAGATAAACAAAAGAAAAAAAAAAAAAAAAAGAAAGACACTGAAGACAGAAGACCAGACGATGACGGCAGTGTCAGAAAAGACACTCTACTTTTCCTGCCCCCTTGTCCTTTTAATGATGATGTACAAGTCGTCATGCATCAGTCAAGGTGAACGAGAACACTGCTCCTTCGCAAATTTATCACATGTGGCCGATGGAGCAGAACTAACGTCAGCTATATAAATAATAGGGCGAGCATTGCAGGGATTATACGGCGAAGCTCTTCTCTTTTTGGACAGGTGACCCTTCTGCTTTGGATTAGTTGTGAATCATTTAATCCACTGGTGGCCACCAGCTCCCACAGCAAGCACTAATGGAAGTTACATTTGCACTTAGCATTGGAAAATGCTTTGAGATACCATCGACATTAATTCTGGTCTACTAACTGCTGTGACCAGAAAAGAAATGTATCCTGGCCCTGAGCACACAGAAACATCTTATTAAAACGAAGAGGTACACTGCATTCTGTTGAGGAGGTTTAAAGACGGGATTACAGGATCAAATATGACTTTACACAAGGATGGATAAAAAGCAGGGTAACACTGAAATACGGGCAAGTACCTTGTTTGTAGAAGGCTTACTGATACTTCATTTATCTCTCACTCTTCACTATATAGTAGATCTATAGGCAAAACAGTTGGAACAGTTGAACCATGCCATTGCCATCTGCATAATTTTAAAGACACTTCACTTTTTTATTGTCATTAAAAATACCTGGAGATGCTGCCAGGCCTTTCCTACTGCAAGGTGACAACACAGATTCCCCTGAAAAGAAGTATTGTATAGCCATTTTCACACTGCCTGGGGAGAAGGCTAGCAGAATGTCCTCCATACTTCTTACAACTTAAACTGGCCATAGAACTTTTTTCTGCTCAGCCTGCCGATTCCAACAAATTCCTGCATCTACACACACAAGGTGGATGGCGGAATCAACCCACCCTCTCCGCCAAGACAAGCCACTGTCAAAATACACTACAGCTGCTGATCGATTAAAAGCTTTCTTGCTTGTCAATTTCGACCAAAGTTGATCAAACGTTTGGATGTCTGTTGACCAGAGACAACTATGCAAAGATCGAAATCAAGCTGGTCCCTTCTGAACCAGATGAATTTTAATCAAGGAAAGGCCAGCTTTAGATTGCAAGAAGAGCACTGTAGGCCCCAGGATGGTACAAAAGGAGCAAGGCAAGCACAAAAACTGGAAAAGGTTTTCATTTAAGCATAACTAGACAGTCATATGGGACCAAATTTTACCCATAAGTGACATTTGAGTTTCACAAGTACACCAAGCCATTTGGCTTTGTATTTCTTGGCCACTCCAGTACTTACTGCAAGTGTTCCAACCCCTTCTGTAGTATTCTACATAGAATAAATTAAATCTTAAAATGTGAGGGGTACAAAGAGAACTGCATAGCAACAGATGCACAAGCTCAAAGCCCCTCCACAGATATCAGAAAAGATAATGGGGTTTAACACTCCAGCATACATCAAATTATAAGTCAGATTCCAAAACAAGAACTGCCTGTACCGACCATAACACCATGTGTTGGCAACGTACCTTCACATCTCCCCGTATCTGGGCCAGGTAGAACTGCAACTCCCCGGTGCATGCCACTTGCTGGCCAGACTGCAGAATGACAACTTAGGCATGCTGTAGCCCCCCTATGAGGTCATCTTGCTAGATTTAAAGAATAATTGCATGACTATAAAGCATATTACATGTGCTCTTCCCCCTACCCCCTCCAGCCCACTCTCCCAATTATGGAAGACTTATATTATACAGGACTAAGATGTAGATTTCATAGCACAGGAGATCCAAGCCCTGCCCACTGCTGGCACAATTTTTTTCTGTGCTCTTCTCCTACCCCATTCTGCATTAAAATTTTACTTAACATGGAGTTATCCTTTAAATATGGCCGAGTGCACCTGGTTATCATCCTTTGAGTTGTACTCATGTTACTGCCAATGTATTTTCTGCTCTTGTCCATGTTCGTGGGCTCTTTGGACTTCTGTGCCACTCCAACTGGCCCCCATGCTGTATACCTTTATTTTAACTTTGTTTTGTCCCTGCTTTGTTTTTCTTTTGAGTTAATATCTTGTTTCATTTCTGTTTTCACTGTGTTTTGTGTATGCACTTCCTCCCCTTTTTTGTATATCCTAATCTATGAGGGCATGCTTTCTGTTTTTGTATGCTTAAAGTTTGCAATAAACTTAGACTGAACATAAACATGACTAGTGAATGACATAATTCCTGGATATAAACGTCTGTATCGCCACTTTGTGAAGCTGTCTTTTCTTGCTATTCTAGCTATGACTTGACTTCTGGTGTCATTTCTGGTTATCTGCTGATGGTCACTAGGCAGCCTGCCCTCTGATGTCTCCTTCTGAATGGTTTAGATCCTGGTTACTGTTCTATACCTGCTGTCTGCCTGGCCTGACCTTCTACTTGGCATTTGGAGTTAGGCTTCAATCACACTAGTAGGCAATGTTTTTCTCCAAAGTTGCCTGCTCTCCACTTTCCTAGGAGTTCTGCAAAATGGCCAAAACAAAGAAAAACTATTTGACATCATCCTTCATCACTGGCATGGCTTATCACAAGATCACTGACCTATGTAATCACCTATGTAATGACCTATGTCAGCATCTTGTGGTTTTTAGAGATAACTACACTGCATCTAAGGACCACAAAGCAAAAATACAAATTAATCATTTTTATTATTCAACGCAAACTCCCCAACCCCTCCATGTCTCCATGATTTATTTTGCTGAGAAATCACTTTGAAAAACACCCCCTAGCATTTCTGGCCATGGTCCTCTTGAATAACAGCAGATGACTCATGTAGCATTTGCTTCCTGTAATCCATCTGCCCTTAATTCAGGCATACAAGCAGGAGGGCGTGCTTAGCTGAAAAAAAAAAAAAAACATCCTCCCATCCAGAAGACTCCTGGGATGTATGACATAATTTGCCTAGGCAAGCAACTGAAGAAACATAAAAAAATCATTTAAAACAAGTAAATATAATATAGTTTCCTATTTACTAACGCTAGCAGGATAAAAATCGCTAATGTTGATTGAGAGAGAGGAGTTCCACTTCAAGAAGTGGATTCAGTATTCACACTGTAGTGGAAAACACAAGGTCAAACAAAGAGCACAAACTGGATTAGTATAGGAGCCTATTCACAATTCTGTATTTAACCACTTGCTAACCGTGCTATAGCCGAATGATGGCTACAGCGCGGTTGTCCAGTTCTGGGAGGGCGTCATTTACAGATTACTGAGTAAATACAGTTGCCAGTTATTGGCAGCCTTTTCCTAACGCTGTCACAGTGTGAGGAAAGTACTGCAGATAACCGGTAAATTTTACAGAACAGATCGGTACTGATCATCAGGGTACTGTTGATCAGTGTCCTGATGATCAGTACCCAGCAGTGCCGCCCAACAGTGCCCATCATTGCATCATCAGTGCCTTCTCATAAATGCCCACCAGTGCCACCTCATTAGTGCCCATCAGTGCCGCCTCATCAACACACATCAGTGAAGGAGAAAAATTACCTGTTTGCAAAATTTTATAATAGAAACAAAGAAAAACAGGGTTTTTTTGTTTATAGTGCAAAAAAATAAAACACCCAGTGACGATTAAATACCACTAAAAGAAAGCTCTATTTGTGTGAAAACAAATAACATCATTTCATATGGATACAGTGTGGCATGACTGCGCAATTGTCATTCAAAATGTGACAGTGTCAGGAGCCGACTGACGGTAGCCTCTAGTGACCCACAGGCCGGAGTCCCTCAGGGTGCGGAGTCTAAGCCTCATTCTGCTGGTTCAACAGAGCCCCTGATGGTGGGGATGGACTTGAAGCAGCCTGAGACCAGGTCGTGACCCCCGAGAAACACCAGCTGTGGTAAAGGCAGCCGCCAATGGCATATTGCAGGTAAGAGCCAGATGTGAAGAGGTATAACGTGGTCAGACGGCCGGGTTAGTAACAGTAGAGCAGATAGTACAGAACGGCAGGCAAAGAATAACAGGTCACAAGCCGGGTTCAGCAACAGGAGGTCAGGCGATGGGATCAGGCAGAGAATAATCAGGACGAGCCAGGGGTCAGAGCAGGAGAGGACAACAGTATCAGGATCAGGCTGGGTCAGCAACAAGGCAATCAGAAGTACAGGGCAATCAGGAACACAGGAAAAAGACCATAAGGTGATTTGGAGATGCACAGGGCTGGTTTAAATAGGGCGCCCTGTGCTCTCATTGGTGACAGTGTCCGCGATCGCGAGTGCGCGTCCACCGCTGCGATCGCCTAAGTCTCAGTGCTCGCCGGCTAGTGCGTGTCGGCGATCTGCACATGCGCGCACCTCCGAGCGGCTGGGATCCCTGACAGACAGTGCTGAAAGCTGAAAAATGGCCTGGGCACAAAGGGGGTAAAAGTGCTCAGTAGGCAAGTGGTTAAAGTTTATGACCATGTTATTACCTACAGGACTAGGAGAGTTGGGACAGCTAAGCAGGTTGGCAGAGGACCAAGAGAGCTGGGGCAACTACAGAATCCAGGAGTGGGATCTGTAAGTCTCGACTGAGAGAGCCAGGGATGTTGGGAGACCCTATTCTGAGGCCAGGAGTGGGCCGGTACAGCAAGGTGCTGTGAGTAAAGGCTTAAGCTGGTCAAACGTGTATAGATTTTCATTCGAGAATTTTCATTCAAGAATATTAGTTTGATTTTCTAGTCGTTAGTGGGGTCAAATTGATGTACACTTTCGACAGCAGTGACGGGAAAATTCGAAGGGGTAGGAAGGAAAACTTTTCTCAATCAAATGAATTTTCGGCCAGTGTACATGGTTATCGTTCAGAAATTACATTCATTTTAAAATCGACTGTTAAAAGCAAAAGACAATTTTCTAAAGACATTCACCAATTCATCAAATTTGTTAAGAATTTTCATACAGCTTTTCTTTATTCTCATCCGAAAATGTACACATGTACGGCCAGCTTTAAGCTGGGTACACACGGTCCAAATATCAACTGGTTCAGCAGGAACTGGCCAACATTCGGACCATGTGTACAGCTGTCCTTCCATCTTTATTGCAGGAAGTTCCTGCACAGAGGTAAAGTTTCAGACTGGATTACAGCACAGATCTGGAAGAAATACACAAAATACACCAAGATTCAAGTATCTTTACAATTTAAGTTGTCCTAACCACCTTCATACTAGCCTGTATGAACCCTGCATTACCAGGCCATTTTCAGTTTGCAGTTCCATCTATTGTAAAAAGACCAAAAGCAGTTCGAACACTCCAAGGTGATCTCATTTTTTGCCACTTTTTTATGGAAATTAAAAAACATGCTGGTATTGAGGGGGCTAAATTATGGAGCTTGGAAATGGTGCACTAGATATACTATATTGTCAAAAGTATTGGGACACCCCTCCAAATCACTGGATTCCGGTGTTCCAATCACCTCCATGGCCACAGCTGTATAAAATCGAGCACCTAGGCATGTAGACTGCTTCTACAAACATCTGTGAAAGAATGGGTCGCTCTCAGGAGCTCAGTGAATTCAGGCGTGGTACCATGATAGGTTGCCACCTGTGCAATAAGTCCATCTGTAACATTTCCTTGCTACTAAATATTTCACGGTCAACTTAGTGGTATTGTAATAAATTGAAAGCAACTGGGAACAACAGCAACTCAGCCATGAAATTGTAGGCCACGTAAAATGACAGAGCGGGGTCAGTGCATGCTGAAGCATCAAGCGTTAAAGGCCTACAAACTTTGTGTGGCCTTTTGATTAGCACAACAGTGTGTAGAGAGCTTTGTCAAATGGGTTTCCATGGCTGAGCAGCTGCATCCAAGCCTTACATCACCAAGTACAATGCAAACCGTTGGATGCAGTGGTATAAAGTATGCCGCCACTGGACTCTAGAGCAGTGGAGATGTGTTCTCTGACGTGATGAATCACACTTCTCTGTCTGTCAATCTGATGGATGTGTCTGGGTTTGGCGGTTGCCACGACAACGGTACTTGCCTGACTGCATTGTGCAAAGTGTAAAGTTTGATGGAGGAGGATTATGGTGTGGGGTTGTTTATCAGGGGTTGGGCTTGGCCCCTTAGTTCCAGTGAAGGGAACTCTTAAGGCATCAGCATACCAAGACATTTCATACCAGGACGATTCATGCTGCCAACTTTGTGGAAACAGTTTGGGGATGGCCCCTTCCTGTTCCAACATGACTGCACACCAGTGCAGAAAGCTAGGTCCATAAAGACATGAATGAGTGAGTTTGGGGTGGAGGAAGTTGAATGGACTGCACAGAGTCCTGAACTCAAACCGACAGAACATCTTTGGGATGAATTAGAGTGGAGACTGCGAGCCAGGGATTCTCGTCCAACATCAGTGCCTGACCTCACAAATGCCCTTCTGGAAGAATGCTCTAACATTCCCATAGACACCCTCCTAAACCTTGCGGACAGCCTTCCCAGAAGAGTTGAAGCTGTTATAGCTGCGAAGGGTGGGTCAACTCAATGTTGAACCCTACGGGCAAAGACAGGGATGCCATTAAAGTTCATGTGCGTGTAAAGGCTGGTGTCCCAGTACTTTTGGCAATATAGTGTACATTAAATTTATGTCATACAAAAGGTGAAGGGGTTAATGTACAAGTAAAATTCAGTGGTATGATGGAGATTAAGGGGTTTTTGTGCAGGATCAGAGAGGTAAAGGTTGATATATAGGTTACTGCTAAAACAGGATGGAATGTACAGGGGGCTTGGGGTGAAAGGCTTAAAAATGATCCCACTTTTACCTGTGGCCCAAGTAAAAATACAATCTTTGTTCTATAAATTTCCCAAAAGCAACAAATATCCATAATCTAGCTAAAAGGTTACCCGCTGTTACTGCACCCTGGCAGCTCTCAACGCAATCTATCCTGCTCTACCAGCAATGCATGGTTGATGCGGACAAGAGCCGGGTGACATGTTACACTTTTTTTGGTCCTGTACAGTCTTACAAAAATTCTGATCACAAGTGACATAGTACAAAAATGTCTAGACCGGAATGCAGTCTCTTGCACCATAACTGATATCCATGACAATTTTCAAAAGAAAATTAAAAAAAAAACAAAAATTTATGCTCAGACACTTACTGAACATGGCCCATTTATGCATTCCAGTATTGGGGAAATCACCCCCGACTCCGACTGTTCAGCAAAGAACAGGCAGCTGGAGGATTACAGACTGGAGGAAAGCCTAAGCAGCACATTGAAATGCACACACCCAAAAGTCCTTAGCCCCACCTCATTCCTTGTCCTTGTACAACCCAATTCTCCCCAAATTTTCATCAGGCCCCAGACTTAGAAACACCCACACCTCAGAACACCTGACAGTAAGGGTAGTAAGCCATACAGAACCTTTTGGTTGGAGAATCTTGGGACCTACACTCAACTTGGTAAGTGGTCTTCTACAGTATCCTGTGTCCAGGTTCTCTTGCTCCTGTCATTTTCAACCTTATAATGACTTCTCACGTGAGTGGAATATATACTGCTGTTCTTAAACCACAATCTAGAATATAAAAATAAATAAATAGATTCCTTAACCTGGAATACCTGCTGCTGCAGATTTGGAACGAACGAATAAATCATCCATCAATTAGGTGACCCCCCCGCTGTTGTAGGACAATGGAGCAGGCTCTCCAATGTAGGAAGTAAACCCATACAGTTGTGATCACTGTGATTGTTTATCACAGTGATCACTAGGTACAGAGCCTCTCAGATCAGCTCTGTACACTGTTTCTGATGCAAGCCACCCAAGAAAGGCTCACAACACAGCCATTAATGGGAGCACTTGCTGTATGAAGGTGATTTCTGCAGTGCCATTTATAAACATGAGGAAGTAGGGAAGTGTTTCATGGGTCAGACCACCTATCAGGGAAGGCCTGCCCATAGTGCAGGTGAAGTTCCGCGGCGCACAAATAGGCGCATGCACAGAGTCCTTACCAGTCAAACAGATGTGCAGGTACTTGGACATCGGCGTGCTCACGTGCGCATGCGCACTTGCACATGCGGGCGTGCGCCTGTCACTAATGCTGGCGCCAAAAGGGCTATTTAAACTGGCTGCAGTAGTTGTCCCATTGCCGTATGATCTTTTCCCTGCTCGTGTTCCCTGATTCCTGTGATTGACTCCTGATACCAAACCAGCCTGTTCCTGATCTCTGCTTGATTGCTTCCTGCCCTGACCTCTGGCTTGTCTTGGATTATTCTTCTGTCTCTGCTCCTGTCTGATTGATCTTCCGTTGCTGACCTGGCCTGTAACCTGACTACTCTTCCTCTTGCTGCTGTAAGCCTGATCTGCCTGACCGATACCGAACTCGGCTCGTCTGACCCTGCATCCTCAGCATGCTGTGCTCGAGTATCCATCCATCCCGCATGGCTACATCAGAATCCTGCTCCCTGCCTGCAACTCATCAGCTCACCTGCTATTACCAGACTGATCTCAGGCACTCATACTCCACCGTGCCCCTGCGACTGCTGTCTCACCATCAGCAGTCCTTGAGCCGGAGTTGTACGGGAAGCCTGACTCTTCATTTCAGGCTCACTATCCAGGTACGTGACACCACCTAAAACTGATGGGTCAGTTTGATAGATGCTAGAACGTTAACTCAACTGACATTTCCACTTAAAGCTAATTGGACATATATCCAATAGAGCTGTATTAGGAGATGCATTAAGGCTACACAATAATTGACACACTGGGGGAGATTTACTAAACCTGGAGAGTGCAAAATCTGGTGTAGCTCTACATAGTAACCAATCAGATTCCAGGTTTTATTGTAAAAGCATAATTGAACAAGCTCAAGTTTGGAGCCGATTAGCTACCATGCAGAACTGCACCAGTTTCTAAGTGCTCCAGCTTTAGTAAGTCTCCCCCACTATATATCTCGTGCACCTGCTGTACATTTTCTGTGCAGACAATGTAAGACAGAGTGAAATACATAAGATGCACGATCATGGCTTTTCCATTGAAGCAAAAACAGAAAGTTAAACCCCGCATTAGCTTGTTTTACCCTTGGATGAAAAAAAAATTATATTGGACAGATGGTATACCGTTTACAAGTTCTCGCCTTAAGTGTGTGGCTTTGGTTGAAATTTTCACACTAAGGAAAGCAGAATTCAAGGGTGTGTAAATGTGTTAAGGCAACTAATGATATGAACTTTGAGCCTGACAGACAAGTCATAGGAATCTCTGAACGCACAAACTGTAAAGTGCAAACTGATATCTCATGGGCCTTTTGAAAAAAAAAGAAAAAAAAAAAAAAAGGAAGCAGCACAAATGTTAACAACAACAACAAAAAAGTTTGGAGTTGGGTGTCTATGAAGAATACAAAACAATATGCACCTAGTCCAAAGAGGTGCATATAACTCAAACTACCAATATTTATTGTGATGTCCTTACAGTCCTGGTGCCCAACCTGCAGCCCTATGGCATTTTTTGTGCAGCCCTCGGGGCCACTGCAGACACTAATATGTGTTTCCCTATTGCCCTGTTAAAGCAATTATTTCTAGTAGTCTTGTAATATATCTCTGACTGTCTCCTGAAGCATGTCCCTCAGTCTCCAACAAATTATATAGAGGGTTCACAGCCTCTGACCATCTCTTGTATCAGGACTGCAGCCTCTGACCATCTCTTTTATCGGGTCTGCAGCCTCTGACCATCTCCCGTATCGGGTCTGCAGCCTCTGACCATCTCCCTTATCTGGTCTGCAGCCTCTGACCATCTCCCTTATCGGGTCTGCAGCCTCTGACCATCTCCCGTATCGGGTCTGCAGCCTCTGACCATCTCCCGTATCGGGTCTGCAGCCTCTGACCATCTCCCGTATCGGGTCTGCAGCCTCTAACAATCTCTTATACTATGTCTACAGTCTTTGACCATATCTTATTATCACAGCTGCAGTCTTTTACCATCTCCTGTATTATATCCACAGTCAATCACTTGTATCATGCCCATAGTCTTTGACTATATACTGTTGTGTGTCTGCTGTCTCTGACCATGAATATTCACTGAATTTTATGTGTGGCCCTTTGGCGATGATGGGGGCGGTACTTGAGGCCCCCATATCACAAAACTTGACCACCACTGCCTTACAGGGTAGAATCATCACCTACCCAAGAAATTCTGAGAACCCAGCTATATATAATTAAAGGATCGGTGTATGTACAGTTTTGTTCAAAATAATAGCAGTGTGTTGAAAAAAGTGAATAAAGCTCAAAATCCTTCCAATAGCTTTTATTTCCATACACACAAATGCATTGGGAACACTACACATTCTATTCCAAATCAAAACATGAAGTATATTTTTAATTCTTCAAATTTTTTATTCTTCAAATTTATGTTGTTCCTCTAAAAAAAATTGAAGAAAAGTGAATATTAGACTGTTCAAAAAAATAGCAGTGTTCGTATTCATTACAAACTCAAACATTCACTATATAATCTGAAAAATGTTTGAAGATTTTGCTTTCCTCTGAATCACTTAATTAATATTTCGTTGTATAAGCACTGTTTCTGAGAACTGCTGTACATCTGTGTTGCATGGAGTCAACCAACTTCTGGCACCTGTGATCAGGTATTCCAGCCCAGGATGATTGGACTACATTCCACAGTTCTTCTCCATTTCTTGGTTTTGCCTCAGAAACTGCATTTTTGATGTCACCCCACAAGTTTTCTATTGCATTAAGATCCGAGGATTGGGCTGGTCACTCCATAATGTCAATCTTGTTGGTCTGGAACCAAGATGTTGCACGTTTACTGGTGTGTTTGGGGTCGTTGTCTTGTTGGAACACCCATTTCAAGGGCATTTCCTCTTCAGCATAAGGCAGCATGACCTCTTCAAGTATTCTGATGTATTCAAACTGATCCATGATCCCTGGTATGCGATAAATAGGCCCAACACCGTAGTATGAGAAACATCCCCATATCATGATGCTTGCACCACCATGCTTCACTGTCTTCACAGTGTACTGTGGCTTGAATTCAGTGTTTGGGGGTCGTCTGACAAACTGTCTCCGGCCACTAGACCCAAAAAGAACAATCTTACTTTCATCAGTCCACAAAATGTTGCGCCATTTCTCTTTAGGCCAGTCAATGTGCAATTTAGCAAACTGTAACCTCTTCAGCACATCTTTTTTTCAGCAGTGGGACTTTGCGGGGGCTTCTTGCAGATAGCTTGGCTTCACATAGGCGTCTTCTAATTGTAACAGTCCTCACAGGTAACTTTACACCTTCTTTGATCTTTCTGGAGCCGATTGGCTGAGTCCTTGCCATTTTGGCTATTCTTCTATCCATTCGAATGGTAGTTTTTCACTTTCTTCCACGTCTTTCAGGTTTTGGTTGCCATTTTAAAGCATTTGTGATCATTTTAGCTGAGCAGCCTATCATTTTCTGCACTTCTTTATATGCTTTCACCTCTCCAATCAACTTTTTAATCAAGGTACGCTGTTCTTCTGAACAATGTCTGGAACAACCCATTTTCCTCAGAATTTCAGAGAGAAATGCACTGTAACCAGCATGTACACCATTTGCTGCCTTCCTTCCTTAAATAAGGGCAATAATTGCCACCTGTTTTTCAAAGAATGAATGACCTCACTAATAGAACTCCACACTGCTATTATTTTGAACATGCCCCTTTCAATTAGTGATTCAATTACACAGAATCAGCTGCATGCATGTCATGACTGTTGGGTCTGTTGGATTTCTATTACTCTACTACACCTGCTAGTAAATTATTTGCCATGTAGAAATATCATTTCTACCAAAAACAGTGATTGATCAGGTTAGTGATGTCTGCCTGCTATTATTTTGAACACAACTGTATATTGTTGCCATTTAAGCTGCATATTTTTTTTCCCATTGGTACATGTTCCCAATGGCAGTGTTGAGCTACCTATGCTTTTTTAAACAACATTTTACAAATCAGATAAAAGCAACAAGATTTTGTTTCCATGGACTTCAGTGGGGTTCAGTGCATTGTGCAGCATTTGCGGATTTCAGGGTCAGTTTGTGGATCCAGCCAGAACTATCACTAATCAGGACTATAAAGCTTGTTAAAGCCACCAGCCAGATTGATACCTAGCTTGGAAGTTTGAAGGTGAATGGTGATGCAATAGAAATCAGCAGTTATCCAAGAAAGGCTTCAGTGAGTATAGTCCTAGTGACCCCATGGAGGTGCTCCTTAGATTTTACAACATATCACAGAGAACTTAGTGTACAGTAGAGTAGGTAGAGTGAAGTGACTTTGGCACAGTTGTATAGTTTCCTGGCTAATATTAGTAACTCACTGATTGCTTTGGCCACAATGCAGAGAGTAAAAATAGGCACTGATCCTAGACACTATGAACAGAATCTACAAGAGAAAGATTCAACCGATTTACCTTGTGCCTATGCTATTTGCACTATAATATTGTTTACTCAATATTAAGCCTTGACAATACCTGCAAGCTGACTGGTTTCAATGCAGCTGCACCAGATTTTACACCATGAAGTTTTAGTAAATAACCCCCAAAAAGTTTTTTTTTTTCTTCATTCCAGCCATTTCTAACTTTATTAGAAAACAATTCTGAATTCTGCTTTAAATATTAGTCAATGGCAATCTAGCTTTCAGCACACAGAAATCTATAGAAAAATAGCGTACATTGAGTGAGTGGTCCAGTATTCCATCCATACATTGACGTTTGCGCATATTGACCACTTCTAGGTCAACCGCCATATCTTCACACACCTCCATCTCCTCCTCTGTTGGCTGTAGATGAAGAAACATATAACAATAAATAGTTTTATTCCACAGGAGCACATGAAACAAAAGCGCTTTAGACTCATTACTGCCTAAAAAAACAGTGATATTGCCAACACACTCTCTGTACCCCAAACATTTCAGATAGTTTTCTGCCCGTGCTGTCTGCACAGTGTCTATACTAGCTGGAGGTAGAATGGAAGTCACAGGGTAAAGTGATAATCACATGTTGCCCTTAAGGCTGCATTCACACTTGAGATATTTGTAGCCTGAATCTACAAAAACACTCAAACTTCAAAAATCAACTGTTCTCTATGGTGCCTGTTCACACCTGATTGCAGGAACAGGCACCATAGAGAACAATTCATTTTTTAAGTTTAAGCATTTTTGGAGCTTTGAGCTTCAAGCTACAAATAGGTCAAGTTTGACTGCTGCCTAGAGTGCCAGCTCAGAAATTCCAACCATGATCCATTAGTAGAAGAACCCTACAGGAAATAGTATTCAAATTTAGAATGTATCTAAATCCAAATTTTTTTTATTAAAATGTGGATGGAGTGGTGGGTGGCTTTGCGTGATCTTAACTTGTCCTGGTGACCATTTTCACTGGGATTAAAAGTGAGGAATAAACCAAAATTTTGAGTTGCCACCAGAACGGGAAATCTTCCAGTGGAGACACTTGGACCAGTAACAACTAAAAGAGCATTTCACTCCCTTTGAAGAGATTCTCTTTTACTTCCTGCTGTTTCTACACAACAGGAAATGAAGGAAAATTTCCCCAATGAGGAATAGGTGGGGGGGGGGGAACCTGGCAAGGTTTTTCACCATTCCCAATTCCAACCAAAATGAAAACATTTGGCTTTAGTAATACTTTAAAACTGCTACTATTAGTATGACATACTTGGTTCCCATCTGCCAATTTTTTTTATTATTCCCTTAATCCATACTAGTTCCAGGGCAGAGAACAAACTTCAATGCCCCAGAAGTGCACCAAATACAAGCCTTGCCTGACAGGCAACAGCTGCCCAGACAGAAACAATGGGAGCAAGTATTTAAAGTGATCAGACAAGGATCAGGGTTCAGTCTGACCAGCTACCATCTGTCCCGTGTCAGTCTGTAGGAACAGCTGTGACAATGAGCCTGTTGGATTCCATAGTGCATATACTGAAGTGTTTATGTGGTCACATAGCTGTTTCTGTAGCATTGAATGATAAGAATGTTGTCATCAAAGTCCTAATGTCAAGGGTTTGTTGACCTACATTCACTAGATATGACAACTCATTATGGTGCACTTTGTGTTATTTTATCAGTTTGCATGCTTTGTTATCTCACTTTTTCCTGACACATGTCCTATGTACTGTAAAGCAGAAGTCTTATCCCATTCACATAAAAGTAAGAATCATGTCAGAGGGTATTTGTGATACCATTCTATGGCCTATGCGTGTTCTGCTTCTACAAATGGTGCAATCAGACAAGTTCATGATGAAAAGCTCTGCAACCTTAGTGTCCAATCACAGTTGAGTACACTTTGTAATACTGTTTTTTTTTTTTTACCAGTTACATCTTCACGACAAGCATTCAGAGGTAAACCCACTTCTAAGGCTGGTCCTAGATGGATTAAATGTTGGTCAGTTCTGCGTGGACCGGCCAAGATTCGATCCCTGTATGGGCAGGCTGATTGTACCATCCGTTGACTTTGGTATGTCCAGCATGTTGTATTTTTAGCATGCGATTACTTCCAGCAGCTATAGCTGCCAGCAGCAATAACTGGGTCCTCCTGACAGGGACAACTCCCAGCACCCCTGCTGGGAGAATGCAATAGCTTCACAGTAGGGATTCTCCCATCAACATCTACTGTGTTGTTGGGCAGGAAATCAAGCAATTTTCTTTCCCGCAACCTGTGGGTTGCAGGAAAGAAAAATGCATTATCTATGCCTAGCTAAGGTCCAACCAGTACGGATACAAAAGAGCTCATCAGATTTTAGAAAAAGGGTATGGACTCCCAAAAGATTGTGCTAAAAATTTAACCGGGAAAAGAACAAAAAAACCCCAAAAAAACATGCACAAGTAACACAGAGTATTGAAAGTGCACTAATTTGGCTACACTTATGGTCACACAAACTGCAAAAAAGGGTGCTACAATAGTGTCAGCCATCTGATCACAGTTCTTGGTGGGAGATCTACCTGCCATGACACTTCTCCATGAGATGAGATTTAAAGTGATTCTAAACCTTTAATTTTTTTTTACTTTTTCAATAATAAACATGTCATACCTACCTGCTCTAAGCAATAGTTTTGCAGAGAGCAGCTGCATAATAGCTGAGGAGGAGAAACAGCAGTACTTTTCCCAGTGAATGGCTGTGCAGGGGGGGTGTCAGCAAAAGTCTGATCATTGGAGGACAGCAGGCTGAGTTCCCAGAACAGCTAGAAAACTGACCACATTGAGCCCTCCTGCCTAGTGTGGTCAGTTTTTAGTAGGAATGCAGAGGGACTGGCAGGAACAACATGGATTTCACGCAAAGGAAGCAATATAAAGAGAACAGGATACATTTTCACATAAGTGCAGCATGCACATACCAGGAATATGATACGTTAGGTTTACATAGTAGAGAATGCATTAAGGGGAAAAAAAAAACTTAAAGCGGAGTTCCACTCACGCTGTCAAAAAATAAAAGTCAGCAACTACAAAAACTGTAGCTGCTGACTTTTAAAAAACAGCCACTCACCTGTTCCTCGGTGTGTCCCCCACAGCCCGTTTCACTGGCCATCCTGGTATTCCAGGAGGCCGGCATCTTCAGTGTGGGCACCTGGCTGGGTACCCATTGCACATGCGCAAGTAGCGCTGTGCTTCATGAATGGTCCTGTAGTCTGGGACCTGTCACGTGTCCCAAAGGACTAAAGGGAGGGAGGAATCACCTAGGCAATCGGACCAGAAGTGGGAGCGGGTACTTGTCAAATTCGGGTACCCAACCCGCGCCCCCCCCCCCAAAGGTGCCAATCTTTAATGGGGAGCAGTCCTTAAAGCAGAACTTCCCCTTTTGGGTGAAACTCCGCTTTAAGTTCAGGATATATAAGAGTACAGCATTTGTTTTGGGGCAGTATTGCATTATAATACCTCCCTATCACTATCACATTGTCCAAACATGAGGCTAATCAGCCCCAATGTAAACCTACCGTTTCTTCCAATTCTGTTCTCTGGTAAGGCTTTAGAAGCACTTTAAAGTTGATCTAAACCCTACTACTAAAATCGCTTCTTTGTTTTTTTTCCTGTTTGTTTTTTTTTAATGTGCAGCTAACATTAAAAAAATGCTTGGTTATCCTGCCTTGTTCAGGCACTTCCTAGCATTGGGTGAAAACGTGTGCTCTCATGTTGTCTTCCTGTCACATGCACTCGTGGTGACCCCAAGATGCCATGACGAAGCACACTGACCCGATTTGGTTCACAGTTGTCACTATCAAGAAAACGTGGAGTAAGTGCATGTGGGCAGGAAGAGGCTAATAAAAAGGCTGGAAGAGATCAGCAGCACTGGGATGCAAGAGGGGATGAGAATTGGTAAAAAGAGTATTTTATATAAGAAAAAACAAACAAACAAACAAACAAAGCACAGCAACTTCTGATACACAGTGCTTTAGCAAACTAATTATTTCCTAGTTAGGGTTTAGATCTACTTTAACGCAGTAGTCAGGTTAATATGGAATTCAGGAACCAATGGGGGGGATTTACTAAAATTGGAGGACTAAGAATCTGGTGCAGCTATGCATGGTAGCCAATCAGCTTCTAACTTAGGCTTGTTCAATTAAGCTTTGACAATAAAACTTGGAAGCTGATTAGTTTCTATGCAGAGCTGCACCAGATTTTGCAGCATGTAGCTTTAGTAAATAACCTCCAATATAAGCCTCCTTCATTGACAACTAGAGAAAACTTCAACATTAAACACCAACTGTCATTTTTAAGGAGCTCCCGGGATTTGTCCAGCCCGGCTTTAGTGGTTACAAGTGTGGTAGAAGGATCTATGGCTCTTCTGTAGTGGAGGATGTGTTAGAACAGGCTTTGAGCCCTCTGGACATAAACACAAGTAGGAAGAAATACGAGCCTCTCCGATGTATCTTGTACTTCTTGTTTGTTAACCTCCATTTCCAATTTACTGACATTTATCTTAGAAATTAAGCTGCTTATTCAACCGAGTGAGGATTGTTATGCTCCGAGCGCTTTTTTCGCCCCTTGGCCAGGGCGATGCGTGCTTTCCGAGCCCCTTGGCCAGGGCGATGCGCGCTTCCCGTGCCCCGCGGCCAGGGCGATGCGCGCTTCCCGAGCCCCGCGGCCAGGGCGATGCGCGCTTCCCGAGCCCCGCGGCCAGGGCGATGCGCGCTTCCTGAGCCCCGTGACCAGGACAGTACGCGCTTCCTGAGCCCTGCGACCAGGGCGATACAAACTTCAGAGCCCCGCGGCCAGGGCAATAGCCCCTCGGCCAGGGCGATGCGCGCTTCCCGAGCCCCTCGGCCAGGGCGATGCGCGCTTCCCGAGCCCCTCGGCCAGGGCGATGCGCGCTTTCCGAGCCCCTTGGCCAGGGCGATGCGCGCTTTCCGAGCCCCTCGGCCAGGGCGATGCGCGCTTCCCGAGCCCCTCGGCCAGGGCGATGCGCGCTTCCCGAGCCCCTCGGCCAGGGCGATGCGCGCTTCCCGAGCCCCTCGGCCAGGGCGATGCGCGCTTCCCGAGCCCCTCGGCCAGGGCGATGCACGCTTCCCGAGCCCCTCGGCCAGGGCAATGCGCACTTCCCGAGCCCCGCGGCCAGGGCAATGCGCGCTTCCCGAGCCCCGCGGCCAGGGCGATGCGCGCTTCCTGAGCCCCGTGAACAGGGTGATGTGCGCTTCCTGAGCCCCGTGAACAGGACAGTACGCGCTTCCCGAGCCCCGTGACCAGGACAGTACGCGCTTCCCGAGCCCCGTGACCAGGACTGTACGCGCTTCCCGAGCCCCGCGACCAGGGCGATACAAACTTCCGAGCTCTTGCCCTAGTTTATTGGGGATGCAGGTACTTGTGCCTATTATCTGAGAAAAAAAAACCCGTGTTATAAAAGTATATGGGTGCCTACAGATACAACTCACTAATTAGGGCTGGCCACGCATTATACATATTTTCTTCTACATTTTTCCTTTAGATTTACCAAAAACCACATAATATGAGGTCAAACCTAAATAACGCTTTTAATTTGCATCTATATAGGCAGGCCCTTGCACTACATAGTTTATAGTAAATCTAAAGGAAATTGTACAGAAAATTGTATAATGTATGGCCAGCTTAACTGTAGAAGAAAAGAAAATATAAAATGCACCATATCACTATGGCTGCCCCCAAGATGAGGACTAGCTTTGCTACTCTAAGCATGCGTCTTCTCTAAGCAACTACTAAAACCAGAACAACACCCAGGATTCCCTCCCCCCTGAACAAGACAACTCCGGCTATCTGCAAATCACCTAACAGTTTTTTTTTTTTAAATGTATTTAATTTTCTTGCCTGGGGTAGCCTTTCGATCTGATCATTTGTCATTCTGAATAAATAATTTTTTTCTGGATTAAAGTTTTTCAAACTTTCATAAATTCCCCCATCTCAACCTAAATCTAGGTCTTGATGGGCTGGAGCAAAACGGGGCAATGGAGAACTAAAGAAACTGAAGGAATCAGCTCTGTGGAACCTCTGCATTGTATCCAGTACTAGAGGAGATCTGGCAAAGGATGTGCCTATGTACTATTCTATATCAATGATCAGGCAATCTATAGGAGTGATTAGACAATCTATAAGAGTTACAATGTGATCTATAGGAGGAGTGATCAGACAATCTATAGGGGTTATACTGCAATCTATAGGAGTGATCAGACATTCTATAGGGGTTATACTGCAATCTATAGGAGCGATCAATCTATAGGGGTTATACTGCAATCTATAGGAGTGATCAATTTATAGGGGTTATACTGCAATCTATAGGAGTGATCAGACATTCTATAGTGGTTATACTGCAATCTATAGGAGTGATCAGACATTCTATATGGGTTATACTGCAATCTATAGGAGTGATCAGACATTCTATAGGGGTTATACTGCAATCTATAGGAGTGATCAGACATTCTATAGGGGTTATACTGCAATCTATAGGAGTGATCAGACATTCTTTAGGAGTTATACTGAGATCTATAGGAGTGATCAATCTATAGGAGTTGCAATGTGATCTATAGGAGTGATCAGACAATCTATAGGAGTGATCAGACATTCTATAGGGTTGCAATGCGATCTATAGAAGTGATCAGACAATCTATAGGAGTGATCAGACAATCTATAGGAGTTACAATGCGATCTATAGAAGTGATCAGACAATCTATAGGAGTTACAAAGCGATCTATAGGAGTGATCAGACAATCTATAGGAGTTACAAAGCGATCTATAGGAGTGATCAGACATTCTATAGGAGTTACAATGCGATCTATGGGAGTGATCAGACATTCTATAGGAGTTACAATGCGATCTATGGGAGTGATCAGACATTCTATAGGAGTTACAATGCAATCTATAGGAGTGATTGGACAATCTATAGGGGTTGTAATGCAATGTATGGGAGCAATCAGACAATCTATAGGAGTGATCAGGCATTGTATAGGAGTGATCAGGCATTGTATAGGAGTGATCAGACCATCTATAGGAGTGATCAGACCATCTATAGGAGCAATCAGACAATCTATAGGAGTGATCAGACCATCTATAGGAGTGATCAGACCATCTATAGGAGTGATCAGACCATCTATAGGAGTGATCAGGCAATCTATAGGAGTGATCAGACCATCTATAGGAGTGATCAGACCATCTATAGGAGTGATCAGACCATCTATAGGAGTGATCAGACCATCTATAGGAGTGATCAGAGTTCAGACTATCTACAGGAGTGATCAGACCATCTACAGGAGTTACAATGCGATCTATAGGAGTGATCAGGGAATCTATAGGAGTTACAATGCGATCTATAGGAGTGATCAGACCATCTATAGGGGTTATAATACAATGTATAGGAGCGATCAGACAATGTACATGGCGGTGCAGGCACGCTGAGCCTTCTAGTTCCCTCGGTACAGCCTGGCTCCCCGTCTCCTATCTATCCATAGAGAAAATTGGCCGATGGTGTCCCCGCTCCTTACCCGGTGATGTCCCCCCGGTGCCCGCACACCGATCTCCTCCCTCCGTCCGATACAGTACAGAACGTGCTCAGGGTTACAATGTATCCACTGCCCGGCCCAGCCAATCAGAGTGCAGCGTTTAAAAGCGCGTGACGTCATTCAGCATGCCAGAGGCGGAAATAGAGCAAACATTAACCCCATGTGTACAGCTGTAGGAACTGGTGTAGCCGGCCGTGTGATGTCCGATTGTGATGGATACGGACTTGTAGCGCAGCTCACAACCAACTGGGGGGATTTACTGAAAGTGGAGATGCTGTGCACAGGAACCAATGAGATTCTAGCCTCAGCTTGTTCAGTTAAGCTTTGAAGATGAAAGCACGAAGCTGATTGGTTGCCATGCACAGCTGCTGCAGACTTAGTAAATCCCCCTCTATGGTGTCAGCTCAGATAAATATGACCTGGAACAGGAGGTAAAAGAGAATGACAGGAAAAAGGAAGACTTAAGTCTAAAGACCGAGAAAACCCCCCTACAATGCCAGCCGCTTCTGTGGATTACCTTTACTGGGAAGACCAGTATACTGTTGTTTCACCCCCACCCCTCTAAGTTCCTGATGCAGCTGAGAACAGAGGGAATGTGACCACTGAATTACAAAGGGGGGAAATGTATTTATAATTTTTTTTTATATGTGGACACAAATGTTTTGCCTTTCATTTCTATTTTAAACTGAATGGGTTGTTTGTACAAAATGAGGGTTCACATATATTTGAAATGTACTCCTCAATAATCACAAAGGATATATAGGTGTGCTCAAAAGTTTGCATACCCTGGCTGAAATCGCAACATTTTGGCATTGATATAAACTATGACTGATCATGCCAAAAAAAGGCTCTTTTATTTAAAGGCATTGATGGTATGAAGCCATTTATTATCACATAGTTGTTTGGCTCCTTTTTAATTCATGATGATAACAAAAATCATCTAAATAACCCTGATCAAAGGTTCACATCCTCTGGAATGTCAGGCCGTGGTACAGACACGCAAGGTGACACACACAGGTTAAAATGGCAATTAAAGGTTTAATTTCCACATCTGTGGCCTTTTACATTGTAATTAGTGTCTGTGCATAAATAGGCAATGAGTTTGTTAGCATTCAGTGGATGCACTGAGCAGGCTAGATACTGAGCCATGGGGTGCAACAAAGAACTGTCAAAAGAACTGCGGAACAAGGTAATATAACTTTTGTAAGATGGAAAAGGATATAAAAAGATATCCAAAGCCTTGAATATGGTTGTTTTGAAGGAGCAGAATACAATGATACTTGAAAAAAAATGAGCTGCATGGTCGAGTTGCCAGAAAGAAGCCTTTACTGCACCAATGCCGCAAAAAAGCCCAGTGAGGCATGTCAAGGTGCTGCCGGGTATATTGTATACAGGCTTTTTCTGGCATTGGCGCAGTAAAGGTCTCTTTCTGGCAACTCGACCATGCAGCTTATTTTTGTTCAAGTATCATTGTATTGTGCTCCTTCAGAACAACCACACAGTCTTTTTCCAGAGCAGCCTGTATTTCTCCTGAGGTCGCCTGTGGGTTTTTCTTTGTATCCCAAACAATTCTTCTGGCAGTTCTGGCTGCAATCTTTCTTGGTCTTCCTAACCTTGGCTTGGCATCAAGAGATCCAACAATTCTCCACTTCTTAAAGAGTGATTGAACAGTACTGACTGGCATATTCAAGGCTTTGGATCTATTTTTATATCCTTTTCCATCTTTATAAATTTCCATTACCTTGATATGCAGGTCTTTTGTCAGTTATTTTCTGCTCCCCATGGCTCAGTGCATCCAGTTGAGAGCTAACAAACTCATTGGCTAGTTATACACAGACACTAATTGCAATGTAAAAAGCCACAGATGTGGGAATTAAACCTTTATTTGCCATTGTAACCCATGTGTGTCACCTTGCGTGTCTGTACCAAGGCAAACATTCCAGGGGATGGAAACTTGTGATCAGAGCCATTTGGGTGATTTTTGTTATCATTATGATTTTAAAAGAAGCCAAACAAATATGTGATAATAAATGGCTTCACATGTTTAGTAACCTCAAAGAAAAGACAGTTTTTGGGCACAGTCAGTCATATTTTCAATACCAATGCCAAAATGTCATGATTTCTGTCAGGGAATGCAAACTTTTGAGCACAATGGTAAATCTACTTTGCACCCAATATTTGTTTTTTAACCCAGATATTTCCTTGTGTGGAGATTAGAGCTGTTGGAGTGACCCAGCAGATCCACCCACTCACAGGCTGTCTGCAGAAATCTACAGGAGGGGCGGAGACAAGACCAGTCATCATGCACAAGGAGAGAGAGCAGCAGTGACCGGTCTTTAATACAGGAAGCTCCTGCACAGAGGTAAAGTTTCACACTGGATGACTGCACAGATCTGTAAGAAATACACAAAGCACACAAAGATTCAAGTAAATAAAAATACACATGCCGCTTCCATTTAAAAAAAATATATTTGCTCATCTTCAAGTTTGGCTTTAAGCTGATCATACAGCAATTCAATACAGCAACTAAATGTTCAATTCATTGTTTGTTTAAATGGGTAATGGGATTAGAATCTATCTGGTTCAACATGGCAGGGAAATCCAATGGCTCCAATAAAACTGCCCTAGTTTTGTCTATTTTGAAGCCATTTCAATTCCATCTTCCAATAAACTGTATTGAAGCCGTTGATTTATAGCCAGGTTCTGGTATCACAATCACCCTTTGTGGAGGCTGCTCAGATTCATAGGTTGCCTAGATTCTGGTGATTACTTGTGATTGGAATTGTGAATCCTGTTGACTTGAAAGTGATTGAAAATTGCCCCATGTATGGCCAACTTGAAAATTGCCCCATGTATGGACAACTTGAAAATTGCCCCATGTATGGCCAACTTGAAAATTGCCCCATCTATGGAAAACTTGAAAATTACCCCATGTATGGCCAACTTGAAAATTGCCCCATGTATGGCCAACTTGAAAATTGCTCCCTGTATGGCCAACTTGAATATTGCCCCATGTATGGCCAACTTGAAAATTGCCCCATGCATGGCCAACTTGAATATTGCCCCATGTACGGCCAACTTGAAAATTGCCCCATGTATGGCCAACTTGAAAATTGACCCATGTATGGCCAACTTGAAAATTGCCCCATGTATGGCCAACTTGAATATTGCCCCATGTACGGCCAACTTGAAAATTGCCCCATGTATGGCCAGCTTGAAAATTGCCTCATGTACGGCCAACTTGAAAATTGCCTCATGTACGGCCAACTTGAAAATTGCCCCATGTATGGCCAACTTGACTATTGCCCCATGTATAGCCAACTTGCCTATTGCCCCATGTATGGCCAACTTGACTATTGCCCCATGTATGGCCAACTTGACTATTGCCCCATGTATGGCCAACTTGAAGCTGATGGTGGGTTTCCAATGAGAGGCTGGGACACGTAAGCACGTCTGGCTTGTACTGCAATGCAATAAACAACTCCAAGCTCTGTGAAATACTCTTCTTCCATCTGGAGCGATCTATGTTAAGAACATCCGAAGGGTCACCATTAATGATGACATGGTAACAGCCACCAAAATAGCCCCCTGCAACTGATATTCTTTAAGCAGTGCCATAAATGTACATTGGTATAGATCCCATTCCTAGATCACATATCGGAACGAAAAGAGAAAACAACACTGAGACGCGGCAACAACACATTCAGACAGCAAGTCAAATCAATCACCAAACCGCTAACTGTAGCCATCAATGCTGCGACTGTGGTTTAATATTTTTCTTGGACACAGCACTTTTGGGTATCAACATTTTGGCAGCAAATACAAGAGCTGAACATTTTTTTTTATCATACATAAAACATCTGTATTAAAACAGTACAAAAATGTACCATTCAACCCAACTTACCCTTAAGACAGATATATGATGAGAAGATCAGACAAATGATCATCCGTTTTTTTTTTTTTTCGCATGCGAATCTCATATCGAAAACGAGTAGGTTATTAAACTTACGAAAATTCTTGTAAGACAGAATACAATTTCCCGCGTTGATCTAATGCAGGGGTCTGCAAACTACGGTCCGTGGGCCGGATGTGGCCCTTTGCTTGTCTTAATCCGGCCCTTGGGGCACTCCACTGATAAGAGGCACTATCCCTTCCACTAACACCAAAGGTACAGCACCATTCCTCCAACTGACACCAACAATGGGGCACTATTCCACCCATTGACACCAACAATAGGGCACTATTCCTCCCACTGACACCAACAATGGGGCACTATTCCACCCACTGACACCAACAATAGGGCACTATCCCTTCCACTAACACCAAAGGTACAGCACCATTCCTCCAACTGACACCAGCAATGAGGCACTATTCCTCCCACTGACACCAACAATAGGGCTCTATTCCTCCCACTGACACCAATGTTGGGACACTATTCCTCCCACTGACATCAACAATGGGGCACTATTCCTCCCACTGACACCAACAATAGGGCACTATTCCTCCCACTGACACCAACAATGGGGCACTATTCCTCCCACTGACACCAACAATGGGGCACTATTCCTCCCACTGACACCAACAATAGGGCACTATTCCTCCCACTGATATCAACAATGGGGCACTATTCCTCCCACTGACACCAACAATGGGGCACTATTCCTCCCACTGACACCAACAATAGGGCACTACTCCTCCCACTGACACCAACAATAGGGCACTATTCCTCCCACTGACACCAACAATGGGTACTATTCCTCCCACTGACATCAACAATGGGGCACGATTCCTCCCACTGACATCAACAATGGGGCACTATTCCTCCCACTGACACCAACAATGGGGCACTATTCCTCACACTGACACCAACAATGGGGCACTATTCCTCCCACTGACACCAACATTAGGACACTATTCCCCCCACTGACATCAACAATGGGGCACGATTCCTCCCACTGACATCAACAATGGGGCACTATTCCTCCCACTGACACCAACAATGGGGCACTATTCCTCACACTGACACCAACAATGGGGCACTATTCCTCCCACTGACACCAACATTAGGGCACTATTCCCCCCACTGACACCAACAATAGGGCACTATTCCTCCCACTGAACACCATTCAAATGTCTTACTGCAGCTGAGTGTCTCATTGACGTATTGTGCTTGAAGTCTTCTGTAGATATCCATGGGTTTTACACCTTCGTTCACAAGAAACGTAATCACGCTGTTCCATGCATGCACTAACATCCAGGGCCGTGGATAAGGGGGTACCACCAGTCCTTCTGTTCGGCGCCCAGGCCAGCAGAGGGGCCCAGGTTCCTGGGTGAATTGGATGTGGGCAGAGAGGGTGACCGGTGTGGCAGGGGGCAATTACTGGAACCGATCACCTGTATGTCTCTCTCTGCAGCAGCTAAAATCTGGCTTCTTCTCCTCTCCCTCCAGCTGGATTTCAGCTGCTGCTGTAGAGAGAGTCATACTGGGGATTGGTTAGAGTAAAACCCCCTACCACACCCATTACCCTCAGTACTGATCACTCACTGTGTTCATTCATAACTAAAGCATAGTAAACTGGGGGTTTTTTTGGGAGGGGGGCCCTGTCAGGTTTGCTGTATGGGGCCCCGTGGTTTCTAACCGCAACAGGGGATTGGTTACAGTAATACCCCCCACCACACCCATCACCTTCCCTATGCACCATACATTTCTCCCTGCTGCCCAGCCCCCCACCCCTCCCCACCTGTGTGTCCCCACCCCCACAGTGCTTCCCTCCTCTCCTTTTCAACAGCAGCTGTAAGCACACAAAAGGATCCTTCTAGTTGGAGAGTGGTCTGCTAAATATGTCACATTTAACAGCCCCTTCCTTTCCTGAACGAACACAATGAGTGATCAGTACTGATCACTCACTGTGTTCATTCATAACTAAAGCATAGTAAACTGTTTTTTTTTGGGGGGGGGGGAGGTGAACCCTGTCAGGTTGGCTGTATGGGGCCCTGTGGTTTCTAACAGCAGCCCTGCTAACCTGCCATCTTGATTAATACTCTCTGGACTGGGCACGACCTGCGCCGCCTATCAGTAATAGGACACACTTGCCACTTACTACTTGGTGTAGTACCGCCACGCTAGCATTCCTTTTTGTACCTATACAATTAAAAGTCCCAGTTTGACTTGAACGCCCCTCATATCTATGTGCCATACTAGTGGGATCCCTCTAGAAACTGGAAATCACTGTAGTAGGCATCGCTAGTACAGTGATTGCGGTTGGCTTTCAGGTCCTGTGCCAAGCAGCTGCCCTGCTGCTTAGTGAACACAGGAGTCCAAGATTTAAAAATTGGACTTTAAATTTAACTTTAATTCATCTTTAAATGTATTCTATCATCTTGACCTTACCCTGATACTGTCACACCTTAACATACTGCCAACTGTAACGGTAAACCAATGCCTAAACCTATCAAAAAGAACAATGTACTATTCTGGCAGCTGGGTGCTACTGTAGCTTTGTGTCAAAAAATCTTGTTATTCATTCATAAAGTGTTTCTGGAAAATATAACAATATGGCCAGTAGATGGAGCTGACAATCATAGGAAATAAGTATCATATTCACCTCTGACTAGTGGCCATAATGAATAAATAAATACCTGACCTCCTAAATCCCACCAAAAAGTCACACTTTCTCCCTAGAAAGTACAATATAATAAAATACCTTTTTGTGTAAAATCCAACAATAATTCACAATAATTCAAAATTATCACCAAATATAATCATAAAAGTGTCCAATTCGATTGTGTCCAACAGAATGTGTCCAACAAAATCAAAAAAGTTCAAATTCCAAACTTCCAGTTAAAATTCCAGTAAGAAGGATAATAATCCTAATTTTGCAGCGAAAAAAACTCAAAACAAAGAAATAAACTATAGTGCATTACCCTTAAATAAATAAATAATACTCTAATTCGTGCAAATCACAAACCATTCAAAATGTGCAAAAACACACAAAGAAGGAAAAAAAAAAATAAGCAAAAGTAGCAACTAATAAATTTATTTCTATGCCTTGATGATCAGTCTAAAAGAGCCTTCTTATCTTTGTGAGGACCTTGGAAATCTAATCCCGGAAATGAAGGAATAAGAAGAGTTTTTGATTCCATAGTATTGAATATGCATACAAATACTCACAGAGGGTAATAGTATTTAGCACTACTGTTTGTTGGGTCACAGTGTGCACACAGTGTTGGAATGGTCACGGAGTGTTCACAATTTGTATATTATACATAAACAATTACTTATAATTATATATAATAATTTTTTTTTTCCTTCTTTGTGTGTTTTTGCACATTTTGAATGGTTTGTGATTTGCACAAATTAGAGTATTATTTATTTATTTAAGGGTAATGCACTATAGTTTATTTCTTTGTTTTGAGTTTTTTTTGCTGCAAAATTAGGATTATTATCCTTCTTACTGGAATTTTCACTGGAATTTTCACCGGAATTTTCACTGGAAGTTTGGAATTTGAACTTTTTTGATTTTGTTGGACACATTCGAATTGGACACTTTTATGATTATATTTGGTGATAATTTTGAATTATTGTGAATTATTGTTGGATTTTACACAAAAAGGTATTTTATTATAGTGGCCATAATGCACTATTTTCCATGATCAAGTAATAACATTTGATAGAGGGAAAACATTTGATTTTGCCCCATTTGCACAGCATTTATGCACCAGCAGTTTTGCTGGATGAATAGCTAATGTGATTTTTTTTTATAAAGTGGGAATTTTGTAGCATGAATGACAATTTTTTTAAAAGTAATTTTTACAGCCAGTTAAATTGTTTCTTCCAAGTTGTCGCTGGTTACACATTTTAAGGCTGCAGTTTTTTTTTTTAACAAATAAATAGAAGTGGAGCCCAAGAATGCATGATATATAATCCTAACTCTTAGCAGAAGTCTGAGATTTCTGTTTATACAAACCCAATTCCAAAAAAGTTGGGATGCTGTATAAAAAGTTGCAATTCTCATAAACATTCTCCAGTTCCCTGGTCTCCTCCTCCCATGCCCGTCTCCAGGACTTCTCCAGGGCTTCCCCCATCCTCTGGAACTCACTACCCCAATCCATCAGACTGTCACCTTCCCTCCTCACCTTCAGGCGCACCCTGAACATCCATCTCTTCAGAGAAGCCTTCCCCGCCCTCGCCTAATTTGCTGATCTCCTCCGCTCTTCCCACCACTCCATCCCCCACAGCTATTTCCTCCCGTACCACTCTCCCCTCCCTCCTAGATTGTAAGCTCCAAGGAGCAGGGCTCTCGAACCCCTCGTGTATTGCATTGTATTTCATTGTTACTGTACTGTCTCGTGTATTGTCTCCCATTATAATGTACAGCGCTGAGCAAACCGTTGGTGCTATATAAATACTGTATAATAATAATAATAAACCCATATTTTATTCACAATAGAAAATAAAAAAACATAACAAATGTTTAAATTGAGAAAATTGATCATTTTAAGAAAAAAAGGGCATTTTAAAAATTGATGGAAGCAACTTATCCCACAAATTTGGACAGGGCCTTGTTTACCATCATGTAGCATCCCCTCTTCTTTTAACACTGTAAAGGTCTGGGAACTGAGGAGACCAGTTGCTGGAGTTTTGGGAGAGGAATATTGCTCCATTCTTTCCTGATAAAGAATTTCAACTGCTTCTTTGTTGTATTTATTCATTTCAAGATACGCCAAATACTGCATTTTCAAATAATGAAAGGTCAGGACTGAAGGCAGGCCAGTTAAGCACCCGGACTACTATAAAGCCCTCCTCTGGAGGGCAATCTAAAAAATGTCAAAGAATCAGAAAAAGTTATAACAAAATTAATACATGCATTTGTTTCATTTGGATGATGTAAATAAGGCGATAGTAATTTGTGCCCACAGGGAAATTAATCCAATTTAAAATTTGTTCGATCATTCCGATTTGGAAAATACATGGATCTGGATTTCGTTCCATTTGTTAATTAGGATGCACATGATAGCAGTTGATATTGACCAATCAGCTCATGCCATTTCTCTTAGTCGGTTGGACTAGTGTTCCAAAATATCGAATCTGTCCTATTATAATCTGTCTGGATGAATAAAATATTGAATATATAGCAATCTTCCTGAAAAACTGCAAAATTTCTTGAATCTACCCGAACCAATGAATATACGAAAAGAAATCTGAAGATACAAAACGAATTCCGAAAACAAAACAGGTAAACATAATGAATTTGAGGAAACATAATTCTTCAATGAATGAATGAATGAATCCGAACACATGATTTTACTGTTGTGGGTTTAGTAACACTTTAAACGTATTTACTATGAATATCTGCTCCATCTGCTGGCTATAATGTGCCATTTTTCTGATTCACTCTACTCTTATAAATGAAAAACATTTGAACTGGAGAGAAAATAGCCTAATAAAATTCATTTTTGTCCCCATTTGGACAAATCAAATGTACGTGTAAATTCCCAGAACAAATAGCTCTGCCCTTATTTTAAATCAATGCAGCCCTTAGTTTACAGTACAAAGCTCTCTCTGTCTCATATTATGTCATCTTCTTAGCAGGGCTTTTTTTCAGCTGGAACGCAGTTACGGCACCTCCAACACTGCAATGGCAGGGGGCGTGGAGTGTGCTGGAGGGTCTATTGAAGCTGGCTTCTGGGGGATCTATTGTCATTGGTAGGGATCTGTTTTTTTGTGAGGGTCTCTTGTTGTTGGTAGGGATCTACTGTTGAAGGGGTGGTTGCTGGCTGCTGGGGGGTGTCTATTAAAGTTAGCTGTTGTTTGCTGCTGGGGGTCTCATGTTTCTGGGGTGGATCTTTTGTTGCAGGGGGTGGTATTTTGTTGTGAGTGGTCCACTGTTGCCGTGTGTGGGATCTATTGTTGTGTGAGGGACCTATTGTTGCTGGAGTGGGGTCTATGGTTGTTGGGGTGAGATCTATTGATGCTGCAGGGGGTCTATTGTTGCTGGAGTGGGGTATATTGTTGCTGAGGGGACCTATTGTTTCTTGGGTGATGTCCAGTGTTGCTGAGGGAGTCTATTGTTGTGTAGGGGATCAATTGTTGCTGGGTTGAGGGTCTGTTGTTGCTGGTGGGGATATTTTGTTTCTGGGGGTCTTGTGTTGTTGGTAGGGATCTACTGTTGTGGGGGAGATTGCTGGCTGCTGGGGGGTCAATTGATGTAAGCTGTTGTTGCTGCTGGGGTCTCATGTTTCTGGGGTGGATCTTTGGTTGCTGGGTGGTATTTTTTTGTTAGTGGTCCACTGTTGCCGTGTGTGGGATCTATTGTTGTGTGAGGGACCTATTGTTGCTGGAGTGGGGTCTATGGTTGCTGGGGTGGGATCTATTGATGCTGCAGGGGGTCTATTGTTGTTGGAGTGGGGTATATTGTTGTTGAGGGGACCTATTGTTTCTTGGGTGGGGTCCAGTGTTGCTGAGAGAGTCTATTGTTGTGTGGGAGATCAATTGTTGCTGGGTTGAGGGTCTAATGTTGCTGGGGAGGGGTCTTTTGTTGCTTTCTATAAATATATTCTTCAGATTTTTTTTAACATATAAAAAAGCCATTTTAACATATATTTTTACATATATCTTTAAATGCAAAATGTAGATTTGTAGTTTTAAAGACATACAGTATATTTGAAATGTATTTTTAAAAATAATTTTCAGATATTTTGTAATAAAAAGGCATTTCAACCTGCAGTGTATATATATATATTTATTGAATATGGACAAAACTGTAGCAGTTCAAATATATGGCAATACTGTATATTTGGGATGAATATTTTAAAAATATATTTCAAATATATTTTTCTTCCATGTGGGTGGGTAGGGGGTGGACAAATGAATTATCCAGTTTCATAATAAGAAAAATATATACTTTAAAAAATCAATATCAAACATAAAAAAAGACCAATAATAGTGTCCTTAGATATAAAAAAATATATACGTGAAAAAAACTTTTTAAATCAATCAAATTCCAATGTGCTAAAGTGTTGTCTTAAATTTCAGTGCTCCAAACTATTAATTCTTGAAATAAACACAAAAAAATGTGAAAATCCACCACCAAATGAATTAAATAAACTCACCATAGCAACATACTGGTCAAATTATAAACCAGCACACACGCTTTCGCTCTGGGAGCAACGATCTGCAGATTGATGGCCAGCAATTGGGAGGCGATTCAATGCACATTAATATCTTCTTGACATCAAACACACTCATGAAGGAAGAGAGGGAACTAATAGTGTAAAATCTCAGGGCAATTTTATTCATAAAAACACTCCACAAATTACACTCACATTCCGTAGTGTCAAAGCCGACACTAACTTGAAAAGCATACACAGCACAAATTCAAAAAAGCCCACTTTGGTGTCAGCTGATGCCCACAGCTCACTGGGCGTGGTGATGTTACTATAAGGCTCCACCCTACGCGTTTTGTCATTTGACGTCCTCACAGAGCAGAAGGACATGAATCACTATTTATAGATTTATTATATTTTTTTGGTTAATTAGATGTTTTTCTAGTGGCGCTATCCATACCGTAAACTATTTTCTCTGTTGGCTGAATGTTCACTCTGTGAAAAGGCAAAAAGCAGAAGCTGACGTTTCACACATATTAGCAGTATTCATTAATTTTTTTATCATAAACAGACTCCTTTGCATCTGAATGTGGCTTTCTGACCTATCCTTTCATAAAAGTCCCGTCTTGCGGCGATGACAGATTGCCAGAAATTAGCGGCAGATATAACTGAAGGGGGATTGATATTATTTATCCCTGGATAGTTTGTAGACAGTGTTAATTTGTATGCTCTCCCCATTGTGGGTACAGAGATTTACAGTATAAAGATATATTAGACTTGTCATAATTGACTTTAATTCCAGGGGGGCTTCTGAACCCTTCAATTTCCTGCAATAAATTAGGTGATGAGACGAGGGATTGTGAAAACTTCAAAATGACAACTGCATAAAAAAAAAGCCATCCTGATGACTGCGTGTTTCTCCTGCTTGGCATGAACATTCAGATGTGCTTCAGCCTCCACCTTGCCTGATCGATATTTATCGTGAATCCTGGCGGCAGGGTAGCAGTGAGATTGGAACCCAGACATGTGGACTAAGGGTCTCATTGTAATGGTGGGAGGTTATAGCTTTCTCGCACAGGTGTCAAGCTGGCGGCCCTCCAGCTTTTTCCAAACTACAACTCCCAAGAGGCATTGCAAGATTGACAATTACAAGCATGACTCCCAAAGGCAGAGGCATGCTGGGACTTGTAGTTTCGCAACAGCTGGAGGGCCACCAGTTTGACACCCGTGTGCTATACTATGCAGGCATAGCACCTTCCTGGTTAAGCTGCTAGGATGTCATGGAAATGCAGTTCCTTTGGCTCCTCTGAAATCAGTGGAGTAGTTGTCATTTGCTTTGGGCTGTTCTGGTTCTCCCAGGCTGCAGATTTGATTGTCTCTCTGTGCATTCTATAGCAGGGTCTCCAAACTTTCTACACTAGGGCTAGTTTACTGTCTTTAAGGGGTTGTTGTGGCCAGTGAGAGTAGAAAATGCCCCAGCGTCAGTGAGAGTAAAAAAAAATGACATAGTGACTGTAGTCAGTAGAAGGTGGAACAGTGTTCCATCATTCGGATTAGCAGGAGTGCCCCATCGTTGTTGTCAGTGGGTGGAATAGTGCCCCATCATTGGTGTCAGTGGAAGGAATAGTGCCCTATCGTTGGTGTCAGTGGGAAGAATAGTGCCCCATCGTTAGTGACAATGGGAGGAATAGTGCTCTATTGTTGGTGTCAATGGGAGGAATAGTGCCCCATTGTTGGTGTCAGCGGGAGGAATAGTGTTCCATCATTGGTGTCAGTGGAAGGAATAATGCCCCATCGTTGGTGTCAGTGGGAGGAATAGTGCCCCATCGTTGGTGTCAGTGGGAGGAATGGTGCCCCATCGTTGGTGTCAGTGGGAGGAATAGTGCCCCATCGTTAGTATCAATGGGAGGAATAGTGCTCTATTGTTGGTGTCAGTGGAAGAAATAGTGCCCAATTGTTGGTGTCAGTAGGTGGAATAGTGCCCCATTGCTGGTTTCAGTGGGAGGAATGTTGCCCCATCATTGGTGTCAATGGGAGGAATAGTGCTCTATTGTTGGTGTTAGTGGAAGAAATAGTGCCCAATTGTTGGTGTCAGTGGGAGGAATAGCACCCCATCATTGAAATCAGTGGGAGGAATAGTGCCCCATCATTGGTGTCAGCAAGAGGGATTGTGCCTCAAGGGCTGGATAATAGCAAGCAAAGGACCACATTTGGCCCATGGGCCACAGTTTGGAGACCACTGTTCTAGAGGATTCTAGAATCATAGTGGGCTGGAAAGTCAAATGAGATGCCTGCATATTTATGGTGCTTCAGCCAATCCCTGGGGAAGTGTGCCCAGTAGATGGCTGGAATGGGACATAAATAGCCTGGGGTCTGGAGCAGCCTGGCTCTTATCCGAATGAAGAAGTTCCCAGCCTCAAGGAGGTGGCTGCTCCCTCTGCAGGAAGTTTGCTAGAGTCTACATTTAATTTGTATCTAGAGCTCAGCCCTACCAAACTGTGGGGACTATTCCTGAATGTTTTGGAGCTAATCAAGGGATTTCACCTAAGGACCTGGTCTGGAGAGCTCATTGAAGAGAGCCTGGAGGAAGTAGTGCTGGAGGAAAAGAAATGTAATCTCCAAACACGGAAAGGTTTCTTCACAGTAAGAGCTGTGAAAATGTGGAATAGACTCCCTCAAGAGTTGGTTCTGGCCAGCTCAGTGGATTGCTTTAAAAAAGTCCTGGATTGTTTCTTGGATACACAGAATATAACTGAATACTAACATTTATAGGTAAAGTTGATCCAGGGAATATCTGAAGGAATTTTTTTTCCCAGCTGGAGCAAATTGGATCATGCTTTGCTGGGTTTTTTTTTTTTTGCCTTCCTCTGGATAAACTGTGGGTATAGGATTATAACTTTTTTTTTTTTTTTAATGATTGAACTGGATGGACTTTTGTCTTTTTTCAGCCAGACTAACTATGTAGCTATGTAAGTTGGAAAGGATCTAGCTGTCCTGCGGCATTGTGGGCATTGACTTCTCCCTCACTGAAGAGTGTCTGGTTGGTACTGGAAGGAGGCATCCAGCTATCCTGTAACATTGTGGGTGCTATCCTGAGCTCAGGGTCCTTATGACTGTGTGCTGTTTTCCCTTGAATGAAAGTGATAGTGCTAGCTGAGACAGCCCCCTGCAGGATCTCAGTTCTGGCCATCTTCCTTTGCTCCAGGCACAAAGACTGTTCGGAGAATCCTGGCCTAGTGAAATAAACACTAAAAAGACATCTTCTAGACTGTTCAATGAGCTGGAGTGGATGGACTGGTACTGTGTGCCATAATGCCTGTGTTTACAGAAAGAACCTGTTTAAATTACAGCCGCCCCTTTTGGATGCTGCGCTATATGTGGGGGCTTGTCCGGGATTTCCCTTAAATGCATGCGGCCATTGTTGGCAGTACCCAGTGAGAGGATCATGGGTATGGAGTACTCAATGGACTCCCTGATACTTCTGTGTGCAACAGAGGATTGCTGCAGTCTACACTTATTGCAAATAGAAAGATTTGCCCAGGAAAATCCTATTGTCACAGGTGTGAGGCTGGTGCATTGGGGCTGTCTTGCTTTAGGCACCTTTCAGGGAGCACTTGTGTGTTGTGTGCGGGAGCTGCTGGAGGCCGACTGCGGGGATGGGAGCATGGAGCAGCTGCGGGCACTGCGGAGAACCTTTGTTTGAGTTATTGCCCCATTATTTACCAACAGCTGTGTACCAAGTCAACTGGAATACAGGAGTGTGTATGGAGATGGCAAGAGTCAGAGACACCTGGAGACACAAGATCTTTTCTGCCCCCTGGATATTGACAACTGCTCTCTCTTTTGTCACTGCCTCTGGCTGCCTCTGCAACGTGTGGGGAAAGAACCTGTCTAAATTAGAGTGGTTCCTTTGGGGGTTGCACTACACAAGGTTACCCCAGACAGCGTCCTGCATTTCACAGCCCATTCATAAAATGTAGGCCATGGTATGAAGCATGCAGGGTCTGCAGCAGAGAGAATTTAGTGATTGGAGTTGGTCATATGACTTGGACAGGTAACATGACTGGCTTTTCCTTTCCCTTAATCATTTTTTTTTAGCTTCCTTCAGGTATCCAATGCCATTTTTTAATGCACACTGCTAAAGTCTTGAGCCTTTAGATCACGGGTGTCAAACTGGCGGCCCTCCAGCTGTTGCCAAACTACAAGTCCCATGAGGCATTGCAAGACTGACAGTTACAAGCATGACTCCCAATCAATCATGGATTTTTTTTTTACACTGTCATTGCTTATATCAATGAAGTCTACTGTTATAAGCAATAGTTTTAGCTGTCATGAATGGGTTAACATTCTTGACAGCTTAGTACTGTTGACATGCTGTGATTGGCTAAAGCTAAATCACATGGTACAGGTGAACTGATAGCTGTGAGCCAATGGAAGCCAATCATGACTGTTTTGTTTATACTGGAATCATGTGATCACTATGACCAATCATAGCGATTACATATTACCTGGTTACTGGTAACAGTAATCCCCCGTGTCTGGTGGACCCAGCAGTCACAGGAGCAGGCTGGATGATGTATATGCAGGGGCAGGGGAGGACTGACAGCTCATGGGGCCCCCGGGCAATAGGGGATCATGGGTCCCCTGTGTCCTTGACCACACTCAAAGCACACCCAAAAAAGCCTATAAAAAGGTACCAGGGGCATTTCAGGGGGCCCCCTACTGACCCTGGGCCCTCGGGCTGTGCCCTATTGCTCTAATGGTCAGTCCGCCCTTGCGCAGGGGTCTGTCTACTGCGAGGCAAACAAGGCAATTGCCTTGGGCTGCATTTTACAAGAGGTGTGGTGCCAAAAGGCAGGATAGGATAGATACACATGGGGGCCGCCATGGGGGTGTTTTCAGTGTGTTTGAGATGCATTTACATACATTTACTGTGTGTTTGTGGAACATTTTTTGGAATTTTTAAAAATATATGATATATTTAAAAATAAATATATTTTATATATATATATTTTTTTTTTTTTAAATAATACACAATAAAAAAAAATAATAGGAAAAAAAAATTTAAATAAATAAAAAAAAAATATCTATATTTATAACTTGCGTTTACACTTTTGTGGTGCATTCCGGTGCAGAAAAATGCAGAACGCTGTATTTTTTATAAACGCACATGAAAGCATTGAAATGGTGTAAACTAGGCTCATTGGAATACATTCATTTTTCTAGCACTTGCGTTTGTACTGCGTTTATTAACCCACTGGACTGCATCTGGGGTACGTGATCTTGCTGAGTTTGTCTGAGTTTATCTTTTTAATCCTTGCCTATATTCCTGGTTCGGCTGATGCCATGATCACTGCCCTAGGTTTTCAGGGTGGTTGCTTTTTTTTTGCATTGTGGAGCCACTTGTGCATGCACGGACTAGAGTTGTGTCTCCCTACACTTTGTCAATCAATAGAAACACACAGCCCCTAAGTCTAGAATGGAAGGGCTGACTGCAGACTGCACCGTCTGACGCTAACATTTTCCTTTGAAGACTGGAAGTTCGGGGGGGCAGCGCTCAGAGGGCAGGAGCCAGCAGCATTGAAAGTTGTAAACTCCAAGTGCTGGGGTAAGAATTGTACGGAGTAGTTTACAGAGGAATGTTTATTTTATTGTGTTGAACTAAAAATGCTTTATGTAGAACTGAGGCCCCATTCACACTTGAGTGATTTGTAGCTCCAAGCTCCAGAACACTTGAGTAGAAAAAAATCAATTATTCTCCATGGAGATGTTAAACATCACCATTCCAAGTCGCCTGAAGCCAAACGCCGGAAGCTCAAACAAGTTCTGGAGCTTTTGTTGTCACTCAAATTGGGCAGATATGCTCATTTTTGAGCGCTTTTATTTCCATAGAAATTAATGGTCAATGCGTATTTTGTGCGTATTTGCGCATTTTGTGGCACGTTTTTCTGCCTAAATGGCAAAAAATAACAATAATACATGAATAAATAAATGTAAAATAAATAAAAAAAATACACAAATAAATAAAAATAATCATAAATTAATAAATAAATTAGTTAATATAATGTTATAATAAAGAAATAAATTATAATTAGCCACTAATCTTAACCCTTAAAAAAAATTAATAATAATAAAAATAAAATAATAATAAACCCCTAACTTTGAAAAAAAAGTTTGTTTTTTTGTGTTATTTTATTTATTTATTTCAGGTACTTATATAGTGCCGTAAATTTACATAGGGCTTTACATATATATTGTACATTCACATCAGTCCCTAACCCTCAAGGAGTGTACACTCTAAGGTAGGGTTAGGGTGTTTATTTATTATTATTTTATTATTATTGTTATTTTATTTAAATTTGTTTTAAGGGTTAGGGGGGTTAAGGTTAGGGGTTAATTAATATTTATTTAGTATTATATATTATTAATTTATTTGATTTATTTATGATTATTTTTATTTATTTGTGTATTTATTTATTTATCTTACATTTATTTATGAATTTATTATTATTATTAATAATAATAATAATAATAATAATAATAACAACACCCTAACCCTAACAAAAAGTAAATAAATAAGAAGACAATAACTAAAATATTAACCCCTAACTCTTATCCTAACCTTACCTCTAACCCCTTACCCTAACAAAAAAAAGATAATAAATGTATACAAATTTAAAAAAAGAAAGAAATAAAAGCTGATGGAAAAGCTAAAAAAGCTGATAAGCCTAGCAACAAATGATGCAACAGATGATATTTTTCTCTATTGGCTAATAAAAAAACACCAAACGTCAAAAATGCCTACAAAATGCTGTATGAAATGCATGTAAAAGCGCAAAAAGAAAAAAAAAAAACCTCTGAAAGACGCTACACTTGAGTGTGAATCTAGCCTAAAGGCAGTTTGGTTTTGTTTTGGATAGAGTGGGGCAGAATTAGAACACCGACGGGTTTGTATTACTATCTGTGTCCCTGATAGGGAGATTCCCCCTCTCTAGTCCTGGTAACATTATCATCAATAGTGAAAGTAAAAGAAAATCCCAACTTTTGGGTTGTCTCCAGAAAAGTAATAGAGGCAAAATTTTCCAGTGGGGACACTAGTTCTGGTGATAACTGGACATTCCTTCTGGTTGTGGGACAGGAAGTGGAAGGAATTCTCCCCAATGGAGACACTGGTTCTGGAGACTACTGGGGATTCCCTCTGGTTGTGGGACAGGAAGTGGAAGAAAATCTTCCAATGTGGACACTGGTTCTGGTGACAATCGGGATTCCCTCTGGTTGTGGGACAGGAAGTTGAAGGAAATCTCCCCAATCGAGACACTGGTTCTGGTGACAACCATGGAATCCCTCTGGTTGTAGGACAGGAAGTGGAATTAAATCTTTTGATGGGTACACTGGTTCTGGTGACAACTGGGGATTCTCTCTGAATGTGGGACAGGAAGTGGAAGGAAATCTCCCCAATTGGGACACTGGTTCTGGAGACAACCGGGGATTCTCTCTGGTTGTGGGATAGGAAGTGGAAGGAAATCTCCCCAATGGAGACACTGGTTCTGGAGACAACTGGGGATTCTCCCTGGTTGTGGGATAGGAAGTGGAAGGAAATCTCCCCAATGGAGACACTGGTTCTGGAGACAACTGGGGATTCCCTCTGGTTGTGGGACAGGAAGTGGAAGGAAATCTTCCAGTGGGGACACTGGTTCTGGTGGCAACCAGGGAATCCCTCTGGTTGTGGGACAGGAAGTGGAATGAAATCTTTTGATGGGTACACTGGTTCTGGTGACAACCGAAGAATCCCTCTGGTTGTGGGACAGGAAGTTGAAGGAAATCTTCCAATGGGGACACTGGTTCTGGTGACAACCAGGGAATCCCTCTGGTTGTGGGAGAGGCAGTGGAAGGAAATCTTCCAGTGGGGACACTGGTTCTGGTGACAACCAGGGATTCCCTCTGGTTGTGGGACAGGAAGTGGAAGGCATTCTCCCCAGTGGGGTCACAGAGGGCAGGGATTATACCTCTCCCTTGTTCTATCCATCATATATCTTTAATTGTACTTTATTCAGCACCAATACAACACAGAACATTCCTGTCCCTTTCCTGTAGGTAGAAAACAAGCAGCACACGTCAGTAACACCGGAAGCGCCCCACCATCTCCAGGCACAAGGCTGAGCCCCGCCCGCACTGATCACCATGCAGCCCTGAGATAGGACAGTCATCTGCTCGGCGCTCGGCTAGCTCTGGTCTGATTAAGAGGCTGGCTGCGGCTTCTTCCTTCTACTTTCTAGTGTCAGATCGATCGCTCGGCGCTCCGTCCTTCCTGGTTCCTGGGCAGCATGGCGGCGGTGTTGGAAGCCGGTTCTGTAGGTCACTTCGAGGAACTGCTCCAGAAGAGCGACAAGTACGTGTGAATGATGGTGGGGCAGGGGACGGATAATGGGGTGTTGTCCTTGAAGGGTGTCTGTGTGCAGTGCAGGGGACATGGTGGAACACAGAGAGAGGCCTGACATAGACCCTGAGACCACCAGACTGGAGATCTGCTGGGAGTTGTAGTGCCAATAATACATCCCTGACCGCCGGACTGTGTGATCAGATCACAGAGAGGAGGACAACACATCTTACAATCTGATTGGACAACCTCCTTAAAGGGTATGTCCACTCTGCAAAAAATAAATAAATGCAATGAACCGTCACAAGATTATGACCCTCCCATCCAATATTGAGTAGGTCCACCTTTTGCGGCAGTAACTATTCTGATCCATTGCGGGCATGGACGCCACTAGACATCTGAAGGCACGCTGTGGCACCAACCTGTCAGGAGATATTTTAAAGGGGAACTAAACCCTCCTCTCCTTTACAGCCATAGAAGTTGCCATCTTGGACTCTGTATGATCTGTAGTTGCCATGGGATCACTTTTATGATCTATAGTTGCCATGGGATCACTTTTATGATCTGTAGTTTCTACACATGGGATCAGCTATGACACCAGTCCAAGATGGCGGCTTCCTTGGCTACAAAGGTTAGGAGGGTTTAGTTCTGCTTTAAGTCTGAAAATAGAGAGGTTGGGACTCCATGGATCGGACTTGGTTTTTCCTATTACCTCCCACAGATGTTTGATTGGAATCTGGATAATTTGAAGGCCAAGTCAACACCTCAAACTCATTTTTTTTCCTCAAACCTTTCTTGAACCATTTTCGCAGTGTGGCAGGTGCATTATCCTGCTGGAAGAGGTCACTACCATCGGGGATATGCCGTTTCCTTGGAAGGGTGTAGTTGGCAGAAACAATGTTTAGGTAGGTGGTACATGTCAAGTAACATCCACATGAATGCAGGTTTCCCAACAGAACATTGCCCAGAGCATCCAACACTACAAACAGAAACTGCCTCAATCTATAAGTGGCTTTTGCAGCAAGGAGCACATGGAAGGGCGATGCATGTCAAACAACCAAGAAAAATTCCCAGTTCCCTTACAAACCACCCTGCAACCATCCAAATTGTCCTAACAGTTCATGTTACAAACATTGATTTAGTTTGCACACATTTACAAATAAAAGCTGCAGAGCCTGTTCATGGCACCCCAGTATTATCTGCAGTCCTAGCTCTATAAATTTTGAGATCCTCCATAGTAGAAGCACATGTATAATAATGGATAGAATGAGGGCAGGTATGCCTGGAGGGAGCCCACCCCTCCTCAAAGGCACAGGGGTGCACTGGACACCCAGCAGGTAGCACAATGGCAGCTAAGGGGTCCAGTGCGTCCCCTCACCAAATTACCAATGGTAGAAACAAACGGCAACTACCCCAACCTATAACTGGCCTTTGCAGCAAGGAGCACATGGAAGGGGTGATGCATGTCAACAGCAGCAAAGAAATGTTCCCAGCTCACTTACCAACCAGTCTGCAACCAACCAATTGTCCTGTAAAACAGTGCTATATGCTGGGTGTCTGGTGCACCCCTGTGCCTTTGAGGAGTGGGCTCACCCCAGGCTTTCCTGCCCTCACTCTATCCATTATTATACATGTGCTTCTACTGTGGAGGATCTCAAAATGTATAGAGCTAGCACTTCAGAAAATACTGGGGTGCCGTGAAAAGGCTCTGCAGCTTATGCATGTATTGCAAATGTGTGCAAACTAAAACCCCTGTTTTTAATGTGAACTGTTAGGACAATTTGGTTGCAGGCTGGTTGGTAAGTTGAGCTGGGAATTTTTTTTGTTGTTGTTTGACAAAGCATCACACTGCCACAGTCACCACAGGCTTGTCTTACTACATCCAGGTGACATCCCTTCCCCAGGTAAGTGATGCACTCACACCGGCCATCCACATGATGTAAAAGGGAACATGATTTATCAGACCAGGCCACCTTCTTCCATTGCTCTATGGTCTGTTTCTGATGCTCATGTGGCCATTGTAGGCACTATTGGCTATGGACACCCTGACCGGTCTGCGGATGCACAGCCCCATACACAACAAATTTCGATGCCCATTTTTTCTGCTTTCAACACATCAACTTCAGGGACATCATGTTCACTTCCTGCTTTATTTATCCCACCAACTTTCAGATGCCATTGTACCAAGATAATCAATGTTATTCTCTTAGGTCCCTCTCACACAAGGCAGGATAGGTTTTTATCCAGTTTGCTCAGTGAAGATCTGTCCACTGATCCCATGCTGAGCAGAATAGGTGGATGACCCATTCTTGTCCGCTCCGCTTATGCAGAGCAGATATGGACACAGTCTACTCTGTTCTATGGCTGTCTGTTTATATCTGACTGCCCTCTGATCTGATCCAGCCTCATGGAGGGGAGCAAATCCAATTCCACTTGTTTTTATCGGGTCGGATTGGAGGTAACTAGGTGGAAATGGACACAAGTCAGTTTACATTCAGCTGCCCATAGAGGAGAATGGAGAGTCCAATCAGGTTAATCTGAAAATCGGACAGGCGGACTCAACCGGATTGTCCATGTGAGAAGGGCCTTACCCTGTCAGTGGTTTAGTAAGTTAAACCTTGTTCACACTTGCTCAAAATACTGACACAGAAAAAACATACCTTAATGCTCATTTGATGTGTTAAAAAGTCACCCCAGACGCGCATATATATATATATATATATATATATATATATATAGACACAGGCACAATTTCAGATTTTTCAGGTATTTATCAAAACATATTCAAGCTATAGTTATATAATGTATATGGGCTAAAAGTGCACACTCTCAGGTTTAATTGGAGGGTATGTACATCAAAACTGGAGGAAGGGTTTAGGAATTACAGCTATTAAGAGTAGTCATCCCCCCTTTTTCAAGGGACCAAAAGTATTTGGCCAGTTGAATCAAAAGCTGTTTCATGGCCAGGTGTGGGCTACGCCTTCCTTATTTCTTTATCAGTTAAGCAGGTAAAAGGTCTGGAGTTGATTCTCAGTGTGGTATTTGCATTTGGAATCTATTGCTGTGAACCTACATCATGTGTTCAAAGGAGCTGTCCATGCAAGTGATAGAGGCCTTTTTAAGGATTCAAAAACGAAACAAATCCATCAGAGAGATCGCAGCAGCAGCATTAGGTGTGGCCAAATCAACAGTTTGGTACATTCTGAGGAAAGAAGAACGCACTGGTGAGCTCAGCAACATAAAAAGGCATGGACGTCCATGGAAGACATTTGCAGGAAGAAAAATTGTGAAGTAATTATTAGTAATTTTTTTTTCCGCATACGAGCCTGCAAAGCTTTGCAACCATAATCAGTGGATGAAGGGTGCAATGTCAGGTTCCTGCAGACTATTCTTCCAGCACTTTGTCCATACCGAGGTATGGGCTTGCTTACATTTGTTGTTGGGGGGGGGAATGTAAAAAATACACTTGAGCTGCATTTTTATTGCCCCCCAACCCCCAGCCCCCCCCTTAAAGTGGAACTGAGCACATCTCTGTTTACATTTCTGGCACAGTAACAGCCTGCTTAGATGAATGACTTCCATGTATGTGCAAGAGTGACATCATCCCGCACCAGTAAGTCAAGACGGGCTGAAGAGCCTTACCTGGAAAGAGCTAGGGAGATGATGCCGGTGAGGGACCTTGGGTATGTAAGACCTCTGAGGTTGTTCATGTGCTGTGACCTCAATGTTTTGATTTGCAGCCATGGCAAAAAAGACCCCATGTTGTGCTCAGTGGGCAGAACTGCCACCGAACAGAACCCACTCAAGCAAATGGGGATGCACCTGCAACCATATGCAGTGCGTGTGGCTGTGGCATTTACTGGGTTAAAACTGACAGTGGAGGAGATATGTCACCTCCTCAGCATCTGTCAAACACTTCTAAATGGTGATCCAGCAGTGGGTGGCTTTTAAGAGGTGCAACAGTGATAGCCACATGTATAAATGTAACCTAAGTCACTGTTTGCACTGTGCAGGTGCGGCAAAGCAGGTTGCTTTTCAGTGCGCTGCCTATGTGCGAGAAGTGCCCAAAAAAAGTGCCTGACCCTTTCCAAAAACCATACTCCAACAAAACACTTGGCACATTGTTACCATGCATTTTGGCGCATGTGGATGCATGCACGTTAGCAAGATGAGTGGCATTGCTGCATGTCTGTAGAAGATCTGCGTGTTTTTGTGCATTGCAGGAAATTATGGGATTTTGTACAGGTTCCCGCAGTGTGAGCGTAGTCTAGGAGAATTGGAAGAAGTGTTTACCAATGTGGTGATCACTGTGCTCCATTGAGAACTGAGTCCGTCTGGAGTGGTGGCAGATGATACTGGAGTGGTGGCAGATGTATTGACAGATCTTTGTGAACAAATAATGCATTTGTGTGGAGCCAGGGCTGCTGTTAGAAACTACGAGGCCCTATAAAGACAACCTGACAGGGTCCCTTAATGCCCCCCCCTCAAAAAAAAAGTTTTCTATGCTTCAGATATGAATAAACACAGTGAGTGAACACACTTACAATCCTGAACACACTCATTGTGTTCATTCAGGAAAGGAGGGGGCTGGTAAATGTGACATATTTACCGGACACTTCACACACTCTATCCTGAAGAAACCTATTGTGTGCTTGCAGCTGCCTGTGGGAAGGAGAGGAAGGAAGTTTGCAGCACACAGGGGGGCTTGGGCGGCAGCTGGAAATGCATGGTGCACAGGGAGGGTTATGGATGCAGCGGGGGCAATTACTGAAATCAATCCCCTGTATGGCTCTCTGGCAACCCGTGTATGGCAACTGAAGGCCAGCAGGAGGGAGAGGGGAAGAAGCCAGCTTTCAGCTGCTACAGAGAGAGCCATACAGAGGATCAATTCCAGTAATTGCCCCCCCCCCGCCTCACCCATAACCCTCCCTGCCCACATCTGATTTACCAAGCTGCCTTGGCCCCCCTGCTGGCCTTGGCCTCGTACAGGAGGACTGGTGGTACCCCCTTATCCATGGAACTGGGTGGAGCCCCTCACAGTTGTAGCAATTTCAAAAACTTACAGCTGCTGTGGGGGAGAACCACCCCACAAAGGGGGGAATCATATTGGGGGTGGGGAAGGTGGTCTACTTGGCAACATGTTGCACTCAAAATATAGGTGTAACATGGCATTGAAGGTGGAGTTAGCCTTTAAGGCTAGGTTTACATCTTTGTGTCTGTATTTTCCTGTAATTTTGCTATTTTGATGCGTTTTTTAATGTGTTTTCTTGTGTTCTGCATTTTCTTTTTGTTTGTCCAGTGAAGGTCAAATAAATAAAAAGGTTGATAAGGCGTGTGGGCTTGTTGTCATATACAGAAATGTAGTATATGGGTCAATAAACCTGCTTTGTGTACCCCCCAGTACATAGCAGCACAGTGAACAGGACCTATATAGGAGAATATTTCTCTTTTCATGCATTAACATGCCTAAAGGGTTTGTTTACAACACATGCGGTCAAATGCATTTTTTTAATGTAATATGGACACACATGCAAAGAAAAATAGATGTGTTTTAAGGAGCTTAGTTTACACAGATGTAGTGCATTCACGTGTGCTTAAAAACAAAATGTAAAGCATGCTCCCATTTTTTTTTTTGGCACTGAAACACACATGAATGAGTGCGCTGCAAGTAAGTGCAACTCTGCAAAAAAAAATTGCATCTCAATGAATAGAAAATGCGATAAAACCACATGTGAACACCGGTGTGGTAACACACCAAAAACACATGCTTTGTGCTTTACAATGAGCCCTTAAAGCGGAGCTCCACCCAAAAGGGGAAGTTCTGCTTTAAGGATTGGCACCTTTTGGAGAGGGGGGGTACACGAATTTGACAGGTACCCTCTCCCACTTCCACTGTGATCCCCTAGGTGATCGGAAGCGGAAGTTGTCCTCCCCCCTCCCTCCCCGTAGTCTTCTGGGACACGTGACAGGTCCCAGAAAACTTTGTGGCCATTCACAAAGCACAGAGCTTCTAGCGCATGCACAGTGGGCACCCAGCTATGAAGCCGCAAACTGTCACAACCGGGTGCCCACACTAAAGATGCCGGAGCCAGGGAGAGAAGACGGCCGGTGAAACCAGCTGTGGTGAGGACCTCACGGGACCGAGGGACAAGTAAGTGTCTGTATTTTAACCACTTCCCGACCGGCCGTTGTATATAAACGGCCGGACGGTGGCACTGCAGGGTCGGGTGGCCGTCTATAAACGGCCTCCCCGCACCCTGCTTGTGCGTGCTCCCTGGGAGCGCGCAGCACCGCGATCCGGTGCCCGCTGTGTCCTCCGGACACAGTGAAACACCGATCGTCGGACGGGACCTCTGTACGAGGTCCCGATCATGTGATCACTGATTGGCCAGTCCGTGATCACATGCAAAGTAGTAAGCAAGATGTCACTTCTGACATCATTGCTTACTATGTGTGAAATCTGTGAATGATCACAGAGGTCACATGGTACAAGGCTATTCACAAAAGCCTTGTACCATGTGACAAGCTATGACCAATCACAGCTCACTCAGTTCTTTTCAATGAGTGCAAGAATGCACACAGAGAGAAAGAGAAATGATTGCTTTTATATCCTATATGGGTATAAAAGCAATCAGTGTAAAAAAAAAAAAAAAAATCTTCATCACCCCCCACAAGTAGTACAGTGTCACCATGGTGACACTGTACTGCTAGGGTGACAGTATGTAAAAAAAAAATAAAAAAAAATAATAATATAAAAAAAAAAATAAAAATGTAAAAAAAAATGTTTAAAAATTATAATTTTTGCTTATAAACTAATTTGGATTTTTTTTTTTTTTTTACTAAAAAGATAACGGAATAAATTTTGGCTAAGATTTATGATGAAATATTTATTTGCAAAATTGTATAAAAAAAACACTTTTTTTCAAATTTTTTGGACATTTCATTTACATAGCAAAAAAAAATACAAATCCCAGTGGTGAATAAATACCACCAAAATAAAGCTTTATCTATCTCAAAAAAATGGTAAAAAATTCATTTGGGTACAGTGTTGCATGACTGCGCAATTGTCATTCAAAGTGTGATAGCGCTAAAAGCTGAAAATTGCCCTGGTCAGGAAGGGGGTAAAAGTGTCCGGTCTGGAAGTGGTTAAAGGTCAGCAACTACAGTTTTTGTAGCTGTTGACTTTTATTTTTTTTCTTTCCAGGTGGAACTCTGCTTTAATCACACGCGTACGAATGTTGCCTGAAGTTGACCACACACATTATAGTCTGAACAACATTTTGAAGGGCCATTGCAGTGTGTTAGCGCACACGTTGACATGCATTGCATTAAGGCACTCCAGCCATTTGACTGAGCCGCCTTTTGCACCAAAAAAGGTGTGTGTGTAATTTCTGTAAACACACAGCAATGCAGATCTGTCAGGAAGGTGTGTAGGGATGACATTCAGAATGAATGACACCAAATTGCATCATATGCGTTCCAGTAGTACAGTAGAGAGAATTGGCCCTAAAGCTGGCTGCACATTTTGGGGCTCGATTCTACAACCTCTCTGAAGCCACATTTATCCTTTTTTTGCCCCCTTTATCCTGGCCTAACCAAACCCACTCTCTCCCTTCACAAATGCATACTGCTTTCAAACATGGGAGGGGAGCCCCCAGCTGCCCACGCAAATGCAAACATTTCAGCCTGACAAGAACATACACATGCTGTGAAATTTTTGCTGTCAAACTCACCCATTGAGTTCAATGAGAGCGGACAGCAACCGTGTGCCTAACGCTTGGCTTGCAGTTGTTGCATTTTTTTTTTAACTACAAATTTCCTCTTGGGATTTAAAAAAAATTAGACATTCTGGAGGTGGTAGGATCACGCCTGCCAACTGCTGCTTTAATGCCCTCTGAAAAGTGATCCACTGCAGATCTATTTTCAGCGGCCAGTAAGTATTGCTGCCTAATTGTGGGCTCTGATGATTGTTTACATCCAGCAACACAAGTCTTCACTGTTCTGCCCACACATGCGTGTTTCCCGAGACAGGGACAGTTGGAAACATAATGCAGGAGTGATAAGAACAGTGAAGACTTGCAGTGCTGGATGTAAATAGTCAAGGGAGGTTTCAGCTGTTTGATTTAGGTAAGTATGAGTCTCTGGAGGGGGAGGGTGGCTTGGGTTGGGTTCGCTTACAGTTGCAAGAAAAAGTATGTGAACCCCTTGGGATTACGTGGAGTTTTGCATGAATTGGGCATAAAATGTGCTCTGAACGTCATCTAAGTCCCAACAATAGAAGAACACAGTCTGCTGAACATAATACTACACAAACATTAGATGTTGCCATGGTTTAATTGCACATAACATGTAAGCATTCACAGTGCAGGGAGGAAAAAGTATGTGAACCTTTGGACTTAATAACTGGTTGACCCTCCTTTGGCAGCAATAACCTCAACCAAACATTTCCTGTAGTTGCAGATCAGACCTGCACAATGATCTGGAGTAATTTTGGACCACTCCTCTTCACAAAACTGTTTCAGTGTAGCAATATTCTTGGCATGTCTGGTGTGAATCGCTCTCTTAAGGTCATGCCACAGCATTTCAATCGGGTTGAGGTCAGGACTCTGACTGGGCCACTCCAGAAGGCGTATTCTGTGCTGTTGCAGCCATTGTTTTGTTGAATTACTTGTATGCTTTGGGTCATTGTCCTGTTGCATCACCCATCCTCTGCGGAGCTTCAGTTGGCGGACAGATGGTCGTACGTTTTCCTGCAAAATGTCTTGATAAACTCTGGTATTAATTTTCCCATCAATGACAACAATCCGTCCAGGCCCTGAGGCAGCAAAGCAGCACCAAACCATGATGCTCCCTCCGCCATGTTTTACAGTGGGGATGAGGTTTTGATGTTGGTGTGCTGTGCCTTTTTTTCTCCACACATAGTGTTGTGTGTTTTTCCCAAACAACTCAATCTTGGTTTCATCTGTCCACAGTATATTTTGGCATTAGTGCTGTGGAACATCCAGGTGCTCTTTTGCAAACTTCAAACGTGCTGCAATATTCTTTTTGGACAGCAATGGCTTCCTCCGTGGTGTCCTCCCATGTACTCCATTCTTGTTTAATGTTTTCCTTATTGTAGATGTGTCAACAAAAATGTTAGCATGTGCCCGAGATTTCTGTAGGTCTTTAGCTGACACTCTGGGATTCTTCTTTACCTCATGCAGCATTCTGCGCTGTGCTCTTGCAGTCATTTTTACAGGACGACTACGCCTAGGGAGAGTAGCAACAGTGCTAAACTTTCTCCATTTGTAGACAGTCTGTCTTACTGTGGACACATGAACATCAAGGCTTTTGGAGATACTTTTGTAACCCTTTCCAGCTTCATGCAAGTCAACAATTCTTGATCGTAGGTCTTCTGAGAGCTCTTTTGTGCGAGGCATGGTTCACATCAGACAGTGCTTCTTGAAACCAGTAAACCCAAAACAGGTGTGTGTTTTTTAAGGGCAGGACAGCTGTCAGCAACACATCCAATATCATCACACTGATTGGAGTCAAGGTTGGCTCACTCCTGGTTCCAATTAGCTCTGGGAGAAGTCATTAAGCTAGGGCCTCACATACTTTTTCCTCCCTGCACTGTGAATGTTTACATGTTATGTGCAATTAAACCATGGCAACATCTAATGTTTGTGTAGTATTATGTTCAGCAGACTGTGTTCTTTTATTGTGACTTAGATGACGTTCAGAGCACATTTTATGCCCAATTCATGCAAAACTCCACGTAATCCCAAGGGGTTCACATACTTTTTCTTGCAACTGTAGGCCAAAATGATAAATGCACTTTGTCTTAGAGTGGGTCTTCACTTTCTCAATCAACATTGACTTTATGGAATTCTTATACTGCTACCATCAGTAAGTAGATAGGAAGGTATATCATATTTACTTTTTTTTTTTTTTACATTTCTTTAGTTACTTCCTGGTTTCCATGCCTAGGCAAATGATTTCATACTCTTCAGGAGGGGAGGAGGGGGTTTCTCAGTTAAGTACACCCTCCTGCCTGCATACCTGATCTAAGGGCAAAAGGATTCTAGGAAGTAAATGCTACACGAATCATTTGCCCTTACTCAAGATGGCCACAGCCAGAAATGCTAGGGGTGCTTTTCAAAATTATTTGTCAGCAAAATGAAGCATGGATGGATGGGGGAGTTTTGTTTTGAATATTAAAAATGAATTTAAAATCACTTTTGGTTTGTGGTGCTCAAATACAGTGCAGTTCCGCTACAAAATGCACTTCTCTTTTAAATTGGATCTTGCCTACACTAATCCTAAGGTTACAGGGCTACTCCTCCACTTCTCCTGAATCTTGATTGGTTAGGCCAGGATGATGTAACTCTTGCACTTCCTGCAATCTTTGCTTTGATTGGCCCAATAGAGTGCTGGTGAAGGGAATGAAAGTTAAAGCACTTCTGGTGGGGAGCCATTACAGTCAACCTTGTTGGCTTGCCATGCATGGATAAAGCAAAAGTTTCCATTAAAGTAGTTGTAAAGGCTGAAGGTTTTTTACCTACCATTCTATGCATGAACCTTCTGTGTGTAGCAGTGCCCCCAGCCCCCTCAATACTTACCTGAGCCTAACCGCAATCCAGCAATTTCAATGATAGCCTTAGCTGTCTCTGCCTCCTCATTAGTTGAGACAGCAAGCGGGAGCCATTGACTCCCGCTGCTGTCAGTCACAGCCAGTTAGTCAATGAGGAGATGGGGGTTGGGGGCGGGTCAGGCCACAGCTCCGTGTGAAAAATGGACACACGGAGAAGTGGGTGCCCCCATAGCAAACTGCTTGCTGAGGGGGCACCCGACAAGTGGGAGGGGCCAGGAGAGCCTGCTGGGGACCCGAGAAGAGGTTGATCCAGGCTGCTCTGTGCAAAACCACTGCACACAGCAGGTAAGTATAGACATGTTTGTTATTTTCCAAGATACAAAAATGAGCCTTTAGAATCGCTTTTAGTATGCTTGCTATTTTATCAGTTCACTGACTTATCTACATAGTCCTTTTGTATACATTACATCAAGAAGATGTGTCTGTTGCTTTCCGCGTATTCGACAGTAACAGTTGTTGGTATTTTTGTTTTAGATCTCTGCTTGTAGTGCATTTCTGGGCACCATGGGCTCCTCAGTGCGCACAAATGAACGACGTTCTGGCTGAACTGGCCAAGGTCCAACCTGAAGTCACATTCGTAAAGGTATGAAGGAACTGGATAGAAACCTGGCAGTACCCTGCAACACTTTGCATCTCCTAACATTAAAGAAGATCTCCAGGTATGGATATTTTATACATAGTTATATGGTCCACCGTGGATCACTGTAACTTTGTATATAACATACCTGGCCATTGTCCCTGAAAGCTGGAAATCACTGAAGCAGACATGGCCCCGTGCTGAGCAGCTAGCCCAACACAGGTTGGTCGAAGTAGCGAATGAATGAAAACTAGGGATGCACCAATACCATATTTTTATTTTACAGCAAGTACGAGTACCAATATATATTTTTTGTTTTGGTACTCTCCGATACCTGACGGCAACTGTTTTCTTTATACTTCAGCTATCAGTGGGGGAACTCCGCTGACAGCTGAATGAGTGATCAGTTGTTATGGATGTGCAAGCCCCGCTGCTTAACCACTTCAACTCTCACACCTGTTATCCCCTTATGGATCAGAGCAGTTTTTACATTTCTTCTATGGACCTGTTTGTTCGGCGATAACTTTGTCATTACTTAAGATAATGGCATAATACGTATATATTGTGGACAAACAAGGCTTTCTTTTAATGAATATTGTCTTGCAACAATATTTTTTTCACAATCCTTAGACAATTAAATGTAACAAAACAAAAAATGCACTTTCTTTTTTGAACAGTATTAGTTTACAAATAAATATTGTTACGGCACATAAAGAGTGCACATTTTATTCTGTTATTTGTCCTGTTTAAAATGACAGTAAAATTCTGATTCTGGTACAAAGTATTGAAAAGTTATTTACAAATTAAATATATTTCTCAATGTGTTTTTTTTTTTTTTTTTTCAGTGTGAAACATGTAAATATATGTTAAAGGTGTAAAAATATTAATGAACAAAGCAGGCAACCCCTCCCCCCTAAAGTTTTAATTATTAATAGTTTATAAAACAGAAATGACCAAAAATGAAACAGCAGGAAAATAATAAGTAACCAGTTCCCTACTGCGCCGAAGGACGGCTACAGTGCGGGTTGCCTGGTTCTGGGACATTGTCCATGGATGTCATTCCAGAACACGCCCCCAGCGGTGCGCCCGCGGTGATCGCTGTGTCCTAAGGATTACCACATGATCAGCTTTATCCAATGACACAGCAGATCACCGGGTAAATACAGCTGCCGGTTATCGGCTGCACTTTCCTTACGCTGTCACAGCGTGAGGAAAGTACTGCCGATAACTGGCAATTGTCAGAGAAGTGATTGGCACCGATCATCAGTGCCTCCCACCTGTGCCCAGCAATGCCATCCAGCAATGCCGCCCATCAGTACCGCCATCAGTGCAGCCTCATCAACGCACATCAGTGAAGGAGAAAAATTACCTGTTTTGATAAATTTTATTATAGAAACTTTTTTTTTTTTTTTTTATAGCACAAAAAATAAAACACCTGGTGGCGATTAAATACTACCAAAAGAAAGCTCAATTTGTGTGAAAAGAATAATAAAAATTTATTTCTTTATTATAGAATAGGAAACAGCAGAGAATCAGTCAGAATAATAAAAATTTCATATGAGTACAGTGTCGCATGACCGCGCAATTGTCATTCAAAGTGCGACAGCACTGAAAGCTGAAAATTGGCCTGGGCAGGAAGGGGGTATAAGTGTCCAGTAGGCATGTGGTTAAATGGAGGAGAATAAGGAGTTAATTAGGGCTGATTAGAGTACATTAAGAGTTCACAAAGGGCTAAACACAGGAAGTTTTATTTAAAAAGAAAAAAACCCCAAAAAACTTTTTTTTTTTTTTTTCCCTTACTAGACAGGTTGCTTATAAGGTCATCTGCAGACTGAAGTTCATCCCCTTGATCTGTAGATGAATAAACAGAAGGATACAAAATGAAACAATATTTCTTTTCATCTTTCTGTTTTAGCAGCTGAGCAAAGTTGTTGATAAACAGTGTCAGGCTGTTTTTTTATTTGTTTTTTTATTGTGTTTTTTTGACAGCTCCAATTGCCCCCATGTTTTTTTTTTGTGTTGAATGTGCTGAATGTGTTCTCTGATGTTAACGACAGGGCAACACCTCTCATTAACCAGTAATTGCTTGCTTTTTATTTGTTTTTGCCGGTTTTTTATTGGTATACATTTCAGCTGTCAGCGGGGGTATCTATTTCATTTGTTTCAGGTATCAGAGCATTTGCACGAGTACCGATACTCACGCAAATGTTTAGTATCAGCACGGATATCTGTATTGGTGCAACCCTAATGTAAAGTGTTCTCTGATTGGATGAGGTGGGAAGGCAGGGCGGAGACTTTATGCTCTCCACCTCATCCAATCAGAAAAAATTTTGCATTCATTCAGAAAATGCAAAGCATTATCTGACCGCTGCCCTTGTTGAGTGGCTGACCTCCTGTGTTCAGAATGAATGAGGCCGACTGCTCAGCACAGGACCCAGAAGCCAGTGGAGATCACTGGACTAGAGGTGTTTACTTCAGTAATTTCCAGCTTACAGGACATCAACCAGGTATGGTATATAGATAGGTACATTGGTCCAAGGTAACTATGTTAAAATATACCATACCTGGAATTCATCTTTAACCACTTGAATCCCCAGGCCTTTCTCTTGCCCTTGAGATAGTGTATTTTTTTTTCTTCTTTTTGGTGATGCCTTAGTTTTTCACATTTAAACTTTTGTTGTTTGTAGTCTATCCTAATATATTTTACATTGCAGATGGGGTTTTAATTTGCTGGCAAATTTGGACATATATCATTTTATTTCCTTGGTTTTTATTGAGAATAAATAGTAAAAACAAATGTAAAAATGCTTTGTTTATATAAATTTGTGCAAACCCATATATCTACCACCGTATAATTACTGATGATTAGAATATCAAATTAGTGCAGCTTTTCTTTTTTGTAAGCAGAATGGGTAAGTTCAAAATGAACATATGCATTCTACTTTAGGACAGCTTTATTCTCCTTTTGACACTATATCATGACAACACGTAGGGGGGAAAAAACGATTTGCTTAAGTTGTTAGCATTACACTGAGTACTACACACATTAGCTTCATGGCAATGTTTTCACTGATTTGCAGTTGCTGCAAATTCAAAAGGCATTAGGCTTGATTTACTAAAGCTGGAGAGTGCAAAAATCTTGTGCAGCTGTGCATAGAAACCCATCAGCTTCCAGGTTGTTGTTTTTTGTCAAAGTTTCATTAAACAAGCTGAAGTTAGAAGCTGGCTGATTTTGAGTGCACCAGTTTTAGTAAATTAGCAGCATCATTGCCCAACATTGTTGTTGCGACATGGGGATTCATTTTGGGATAATTTTTTTGTTTTATAGGAAATATTATTTTACATATGTATTTTTTTTAACTTCATTTTTCTACACGGGAGGTCAAATGGTCAATGGAGACCAGATTCAGACCCCCATGCAGTTGTGCAGCAGTAGGTCACATGTAATATCAGCCAGCAATAGATCTCTATCTATCTATCTAATAGATAGAGATCTATCTATCTATCTATCTATCTATCTATCTATCTATCTATCTATCTATCTATCTATCTATCTATCTATCTATCTATCTATCTATCTATCTACTGTACACTAATCTTAATCAATATTCAAATAAATGCTGCTACATAAAAAATTTTGCATAAATTAATTGAAATGATATAAGTCCACATTCATATATTAAATAATTAAAAGTCCCAAAATCCAATAATACAGTGATGTGTGCTAAAGAAATCCTCCAACGGAAAGTGCATAGGTGTCCACAAATGCTTGACACAAAAGTAAAAATCAGCCTCTTACCAGACACTTTGATCTCCAATCAAGAGATCAAATGAGCAGATGGTGTTCAGGTCCCATATTGACACCCTAGTTAGCCGTATCATGGAGATGAATAAGGAGATGAATGGACAACTGCAGGTTCACTTGAACAAATCTTTCACATCAGACCGCTCTCTACATCATGCAAGGAAAGGTTTAGAACAGAAGTAAAAAACTTCATAGTGCGACCCGATAAACCAGCAAAGCATTTATTAAAATATTGCACTTACATAGATAAGGTGCATAAAGGCAGTGTAAACATTTAAACTTCCCATGGTGTCAGACCACCGGCTGGAAGGTGGTGACGTCACAGAAAGCTTTGCCCGATGTGCGTTTCTCCTAAAATGGCTTCGTCTGGGATTGGAGAACACACATTTATTCACACATTGTATTGTTGGGGGTGCAGCGCAGGTTTTTTTCCCCCTTTTTTCAATCTACTGCTTTAGGGAATAGAGCTGCTTGAGCCCCTTTACTGACAGGACGTGCCATGATGGCATTATACTCCCAATGTAAACATAATATGGAAGTGACGTGTTTACATTTGTTTTTAATCACTCCTATGGAGCAGAAGCATCTGTAGAAGCATCTGAAGTCAGTTGTTTCAGCTTCTGGGCATATTGCTGAATGCAGACTTAGTCACTGACTGCTTATAGTCTCGCAAGGACTGGTGGGGCCCCCAGTAGTCGATGAGACTGGGGACCATTTTCCAGCAGCACAGGGACAAATAGCCGATATCCCTGTGCTGTTTTAAATTTGTGCTGGGTCTCAAGCCCTCAACTGGCAGACTGTCAATGCTTTAGATATCTCTTAAGAAAATCTTTATTTTCTGGGTGGAAACACTGCATACAGGCCACAGCTAATGCATTTTATTTACTGTGATTATTTTGCTCACTTTACTTTCTGGGTTCACTGGGTTTGAGCATGGCAACATTACTATTACTGCCTGGATTTACTAATTCATTTACCCCTTGTGCAGGTGGCCGTGTTAACATGCCTGCTTAATCTTTTCCATCGCTAGCATGGACTGTATTTAATACTGTTCATTCTAAGACACCGTGTGGTAGACCTTTTTTTAATATATAAATATGAAAAGGTTTATTTTTACTGAATACACATTCAGTGATTTTTGTATTGCTGGAGGGTATTTTATTTCTTCATTTTTTAGGGTCGGTTCACACCGGGACCACACAGGAATGCATGCCGCATTCCCCTGGTTTATGATTTTGCAGTCCATTTGTTAGAATGGGCTGCAAATTGCCCTGGAATGCAGAAAGCGTATTTTAAAAATGTATCACACCAAGTGGCATGGCACTGCAGTACCTGTGAATGCAGTGCATGTGTGAATGGCGTTTGGGGTGCTGTTAACATTACTTTGGTACCTGCATGCAGATCGCAAGGGCAGTGTGTTTGAACGGAATGCAGGAAACCCGCACAAAAATGTGCCTTTTGCCGCACCACATGGGGTGTGAACTGGCCCACAATTTGATTTTTAATTATGAATATTTATTTTATAGGTGTTTATTACGGGTTTTTCAGTTTTCCATACAAACAAGAGGAGGTGAAACAAAGGAAGGTTACATAGTACAAATAATTTATTTGTGAACTGGAATAGGAGGAGGAAAATGTGGAACTAAACAAAAGAAAAAAGAGAATGAGGAAGAAATAAAGGGGGGGGGGGGGGCAATAAGCACAAGACAAGGGTACAAGGCAGGGGGCTTAACGTATTTACCAACCAACCTTTGCTTTATTAGCACAATTTTCCAAAATAGTGTTTGCTGCTCAATATATTTGTCTGAATACTGTACTTACCATTGTGGCTTTCAAATTTCTCATCCTTGGTGTTCCATATTTTCATGATAGACGAGAACAGCTGTGCTCAAATAGGGTTCCTACAGAGGTCTCTAGGGGTTCTTTGAGCTGTGGCTGATTGCCCTACCATTTGGTGGTGCATCTATATTTCTGGGGCCAACACCACGTGATAGAGCCAGCTGAAGGACACTGATGATCATTCTGATCATAACTGTAACAGAGGCATTCTTTGCATTGACCACCAAGGTAACAGGCTTTTTTTCTCACTGACTCCAGATGAATTGGTTTTCGCACAGGTTCCTCTAGACCTGAAAATTACTTCAAGGGTTCCTTGGGTGAAAAGGTTGAGATAGGCTGGTGTAGAGTCTGTCTGGTGGTGATGTATATATCGGGAAGTGTAGTCAGAACAACTGCTGAGGTTACACAGTAAGCCACATATAGCCAACAATAGATGGACATTCTAGGCACTACCAGGTTACAAGCAGTGTGAATAAAATCAGCAAGAGATTTTATTATCACAGAAATCATAAAATGTAAAAAAATTACAGGCTGACATCACAATATATCAATACGAAATACAGTAATTTTTCCATTTTCCTACACGTGACAATTTCAAAATATTCATATCCATAACTGTTATAATGGTTGGATTAAGTCTGAAGCATTTCCAAATTGTCCCCAGGGACAAGAGTAAATCATTTTCTATACAAGTGCAAATAAAACAGTTTATCAGGCAAATAGGAACAATCCTTGTCTGGAGACTGGGGAAGACCACAGCTGGTGGTGGGAGGTACAGTGCGACCCACAAGAAACTTAGTATTGTAGAAAAGTTGCTCATAAATCCAAATAATAGCCCCTTATAACAATATTTAAATAGCAGTGAGATGGCATGTTTCCCCTATGGTGGAGAGTACCCTGGGCCCTGGTGCTGTACATTAGCCAAAATATTTGGGTCAGGTTGGACAGCCCGCTGTCAGCTGACTTCACAGAGCTGGTACTGGCTTTGGAAAGATCCCAACAATATGGTCAAGATCCTCCCAGAAGCCTGGACCAGCAGCTGGCTCAACCTCAGAGCTGTGATGCTGGGAGACTGGGCTAGCCACTCCTTACCTTCTTTGATCGCTCAGTTCTCAGTGCTGAGCTGGCCGGGGACAGATGCATCATTGGATCGATGCTGCATCCACCTAGGCGAGTATAAATGTGTTTTTTTTTTTTTTTTTTTTTGGGGGGGGGACCCCTTCTTTTTATTCCTGAGGGAGGCGTTGTGAGCCCCTGAAACGCAATGGCTTTACCTGCTCATCTTTGACTAGGACTATATCTATACTGGACCTATAACTGGTAGTGCTTGCATTCCTTCCATCTTCTTCAGCCCTGGTACTCGGTAGCTCTGCTGTAGATGATCTACCAGCACCTCTCCTGTCTGCTTGGTGCCCCTTGCAGTGTTTACTGTTGGGTATGTAGTCTATGGCACCCTGCATCACCTCTGCTCCAGCCAAATGTGTGTCACAACATAACAAGATATCTGGATATTTCAGATATGTAGTTGTGTGAGTAAACCACAAGTTGTACAATACTTTTGTGAACGTGTTTGGCATATGGCATATTGTGATGCGATATCCCATCGGAGTCTGATAGTAATATTGATTAGTAATTTTGTATTTACTTTTGGCTGAAGCAGCTGTGATACAGAGTTTAGTCTTCTATGTAAGCATCAAGAACCCCATTGCCATCACAGATTTCCTTTTTATGTGATGTTGGGCTGGTAGATGGGCAAGCAGGTGACAAGGTGTCCTGGACTAAAAACCAATCACTGCACCCTATGTAGAGCAACCCCGGTTTGGGAGCACTCTGTAGTGTCAACGATGAGATGAAAACTGCATGCTCCCGACAGAGATCTTGCTGTCAGACAGCTCTTGGTCCCCACTAATGATTGGTAGTTGGCGCGACCGACTCCCAATTATGTAATCACTGTGACAGCCAATCACAGTGGTTACATGATCGCCGATAGCTCCTGCCACCCTGGCGTACAGACCCATAAGGGATGCCAGGACTGAGTGGAAAGGGATTAATGTATGCTGATGGGGGAGAGGGCAGGGAGAAAAGTGTTTTGACTGGGGTGGATGGGGGAGGAACAGTATGATGGGGGAGATAGTCGTGATTAGCAGCAGGAACGTGTGTTATCTTTGCACTCTTATTACTCGGTAGAACTTCTTGACAGTGTGACAGTTTTTTGTTTTAGTTTTTATTGCAATAGCCTGCTGCAACAAAGGTGCAGTTTATGAAATTATACACGTAATTGCAATTATTCCACAACTGGGCACTAATTATGAACTGTCACAGCTGGCAAAAAACAAAGTTGCAACAGTAATATTAACCATTTGCCACCCATTCACAGTAGATATACTGTGACCAAGCAGCAGCTGCAGGCTTAGCAATGTAAATCAGCAGCCAAATCTCTTAGTAAAAGCAGCACATCTTACACACATTACACTGGTTAGGCACACAGTTAACCCTTTGGTTGCGATGTCGCATCCAGAGTCATTAGTCAGTTCAGTATTAGCACTGACCACTGTACTAATGTCATTGTCAGTGTACCACCCAGCCAGCATCAGCTAGCGCCAGATTGCCTGCCACACTATCACAGTCCCACTATAAGGCGCTGATCACCGCTATTACCAGTATAGCATCATATCCAGGCAGCACAGTGGCTAAATGGTTAGCACTTCTGCCTGGCAGTACCAGGGTTGTTGGTTCGAATCCCAACCACGGCACCACCTGTCTGAAGTTTGCATGTTCTCCCTGTGCCCGCGTGGGTTTCCTCTGGTAACTCTGATTTCCTTCCACACTCCAAAAACATATTGGTAGGTTAACTGGCTCCTGTCTAAATTGGCCCTACTATGTGTATGTATGAATGTAAGTTAGGGACTTTAAATTGTACACCCCTTGAGGGTTAGGGACCGATGTGAATGTACAATATATATGTAAAGCACTGCATAAATTGACAGCGCTATATAAGTACCTGAAATAAATAATAAATAGCTGCTTGAATTCCAATATATACCATAGTTTGTAGATACTGTAACGTTCACACAAACCAATTAATATACACTTATGAGTATTTTTTATCTTCCAAAGACATGTAGCAGAATTTCTTTTGTATAACAAGGTAAAAAATGATCTTTTTTTTCAAAATTTTCTTCATTTATATTCTAAAAAAATGAATAAGTGGTGATCAAATACCACCCAAAAAAAGCTTTATTTGTATGAAACAAATAATAAACATTTTCATTTGGGTACAGTGTTGCATGACCGCACAATTGCTGATTAAAGTAGCACAGTGCTGAATATCCAAAAAAATGCCTTGGTCATTGAGGGGGTAAAACCTTCTGGTTAAAAGGAAAACAAAAGTGTTTTATCATAATTTTTCAGAATGTGAAAACCCATTTCTAAATGTCTTCCACAGAGTCTTGTTAGAAAGTCTCTCTTCCAGTGATTACATTCTGCCTCTCGACCACAAAATTTGAGTATTCTCATCTGATTTTTGTCTCTTCTGGTGTATATTGACGGACAGTGCTAATCTTCAATTGCATGCTGCCATTTGTCTTTAGAAATGACCCAGCTTTATTGCTCATTGCTCTAACAAGAGCTCAGCTCAGGAAGCAGCGTTGTAGCGCCAAGGGTTAAGCTGAAAATTTACTAGACATCAATAGCTTATTGAAGAAATACTCCTTTTTTTCCCCTTCTATTTTTTTTTGCTTCATAATTTGCAGAGAGCTGCAAATGTCAGCCTTGATGTACTGCCTCTCAAAATTAGTCAATAGAGCAAACAGCTAGAATTGCTTTGGGCAGAAAATAAGCAGTGTAATCATGACATAACTGGGGTCAGTGATTTATGGATTTCAATATAGTAGTAGCTGCATATGATTGAAAATTTACTAGGTCACTAGTGCACCAAAAAAAAAAAAATTTTATTTGCCGCCTGGGGGCATTGCCGGCAATGTGCAACAAAATAAGAACCCTTGAACCTGTTTTGTCATAGTGCAAGCTCAGTGGATGACAGGGCAGCCTGGCGAGCCTCATTTAAATGCAAATGTCTCACAAACTTTTGCATTCGACTCCCTTTTTAAGTATCCCGACTATCCCTGCGAGGCTTTTCTAAACACATGCCATAAAACGGGACATGAAAATAAAATTGCTACAACGGGGGTTTTTTTTTTTTCTCATCCTTTCTGTTTTTATTATTATTATTTGAAGCTTGAAGCAGAAGCCATTCCTGAGGTGTCGGAGAAGTACGAGATAACCTCCGTGCCAACCTTCTTGTTTTTCAAGGTAAGACTGAATAATTTGTATACTGTGTTATTAAGTTCTCCTTGAGCAAGACAGCATTGCAGTGTATATTTAATATTGTGTAAAGTATACAAAGTGCTGCTTAGATTTTATGGATTTTAAAAATATACGGAGAACAATAGTCATTCATGTCACCCTAGAACAGTGCTTCTCAATTATTTTCTGTCATGCCCCCCCCCCTAGGAAGAAGAAAACATTTTGCGCCCCCCGCGCGACTGTAAATAGTATTTTTGCAGCAGCACCTCTGCACTGCACACTTACCGGCTTTTCCCTCACTCGATTTTCGCGGGTCCGCTCGGCTCCGCCTCCTCGCCTGTGATTGGCCACCTTCAAGGCTCATTTACATGCAATTTGGTTTGGCCATGCTGGGGCTATTTCCCGTGCGCCCCCAATGCATACACAAAACAAAGGGGGAGATTTACTAAAACTGGAGCACTCAGAATCTGGGGCAGCTGTACATGGTAGCCAATCAGCTTCTAACTTCAGCTTCTCAATTAAGCATTGACAATAAAACCTGGAAGCTGATTGGTTTCTATGCAGAGCTGCACCAGATTTTGCATGCTCTAGTTTTAGTAAATCAACCCCCAAAGCCTTGCTTCCTATGGTGTTGGTCCGGATTGCAGCGTTGCATGCAGTACTTTTTTCTGTGCAGCGGGTTGTGCCACAAACCACCACATTGCAGCACCACTGTGTTGAATAAAACTAACAAAATGTTACAATTGACATTTCAATAAAGTTCTGTGTAAAGAAAAAAAAAAAAAAAGTAAACGACACATTGTGCTGAGATTGACCACATCAGCACCATCTCAAAGCGCATCAGGCTGTGTGTTCTGCGTAGTTCTGTGGTGTATGGCCCCTCACTGATGTTCACACTGCAGCCATACAGAGGAATGCATTGTAGGGCCAAGTTTGACTGGAAGTCACGTGGTTGCAAACCTTAGACATGAAATCAGAGCAAAGCACAGGTACTATAGTGTTTGTTTGCCTCTCTCCAAAGCAGTAAGTGTAATTTCTCTCTGCTGTCCAGTTCCTCTAGTGTCAGCATGAGTCACTTCTGACAAGTTTTCCTGACACCAACAGCTAAAAAGTTGACGGGAGGGAGCTCCAGCGCACAGCCAGTGATTGACAGCCTCAGCTTTGTGTGAAGGGGTTGTGTCCCTTCCTTCCAATCAGCTCTCAGAGCTCTTGTACCGTGTGTAACTACAGCTTTGCCCATAACCACCCCCCAGCCCCACCCCGCTTTGAGCCTATGAAAAACCCTTTTCATCTTTAAGTTCTACAAGGATGTATAGGACAAATTGCAGCAAATAAACAGGTACAACATATGCAGGATAATTTGTTTCACCTCTGTGTATCTCCTGAGGACAGTCAATTCACTGGGTATATGTAAGTATAACTTTAAAATAGAACTATACTCAAAAGTAAGGTAGACAAGTCTCCTAAAAGCCCAACTCTGGGCCGCTTGTAGTTGCCATGCCCCCCCACTGCTTTGGTGCTCCATCTGAACCCTTGTGATATACTTGGTGCTTCTTGGTATTGGGGGAACATGTGACCTCCTTCCAGATGCAGTACTTGGGCCATTAACCAGGGCTGAGCACTGTCACCTGATGGGGAGGAGAATGGGAACCCTGGGTAAGCTCTTAAACCACCCAAAATAGAGCCTATGCAGGGTTAGAACTACTGGCTCAGATGGAGAAATGGAGTGTCAGGGATGGCATGTAAGATGAGAGTATGTTGGTCGGGGGGGTTTTTAAGTGTCATCATTTGGCTCTTAAAACATGTTACTAGTATTGGTATGAAAAAAAAATCACTTAATAGAAGGACTAAACTATTCCCAGAGAATGATGTAGCCCTGGTTCACACTGATGCGGTGCGGAATTTGCAGCGCTTTCAGTGCGAATTCTGCGCCGCATCATAATCGCACCCTGTGAGAGCGAACTGCTGTGGGTGTGTAGGTTAACAACACCCCGAAATCAGTCCGCAAAACGCGGTGTGATGTGCAGAATCGGATCGCATAGGTGTGAATTCCCATGCGATCTGATTCTAGTGCAGACCTAAAAAAGGGTCCTGCACGTTTTTGGTGCGGTGTGATTCGAGCCATACATAATGTATGGCTTCGATCGCACCGCACACAAATCGCATGTGATTCGCACAGGAATGTGGTGTGGTCCCTGTACGAATCACATGCGATGTACCGCACCACATGAGTGTGAACCCAGGCGTAATGTGTGGCCATTTCATCTCTGCTGAAGGAGAAGATAAGCCATTATAAATATTGATATTTCCCTTCTTGGGAGATCACATGACTAATGCCTAGGCTTTTAAATATGAGGAAACTTGGAGGGACACAGGTTCACATTTGGCTAATCCCCATTGCCAGATAACCCCATCTTCTGTAGCCTGCATGCTTACAGTCATCATCGTTATCCTGATGCTGTGGCTTCGAAATGCGGTCTATCAAAGTAAACTTTTTTTTTTTTTTTTCTCTTCGATTTGGATGCAGTGGAAAAGGGTTCAAACCTATACAGTGTTTTTACTGCTATGCAAGCACCATTAGAGAAATTTACCCTCATTTCCTACCATGTCCCCCCCCCCCCACTCTTCAAAGGTTAATTGCTCTGTTAGTCTAGGGGCAGATGATTGAGGAAATTCCTTACTCCTCGCTCCAGCAGACCCCTCCAGCGCTGCAGTTGCTGTGTAAGCTGCGATGGGCTTCAGTCTCACTTCAGCCTCCTAAACATACACTAAAGGGTTCTGGTACATGATAATGCTGAGGCTCTGCCCATAGACCAGAGGAGGAGAACATTGGAGCAGGCTGGAGTGGGATGTAAGGGAAGTAACTCTTGTGGAGTGCTGGGGCCTCACTGCTGATTAAAGAATATCTAATAATACAAGAGAAAACAGCACTCTTCTGCTGATGCTATGGCCAGCATGTTATACTCTACTAATGTAATACTCTTTGGCCACTTTGGCGCCTCTCTTCCCATCCCTTTTCTCTTTTAAAGAATATCTAAATCTAAGAAAATAATGTAATATATTGCAGATTACTACTTTTTAGATGCGGTGTCTGCATATTATTAATGCATCACAAAAGCCAGTCTGCACTGACTTTTGTGATCCTGCCAGAAACACACTTCTTGTCCTGGGGTTACAATACCTACCTCCTCTTTCTATGGGGGAGTAGCTTTGTCACCGTAGGACAGAACTACAAATCTGTTTGCCTCACCTATTCTTCATTACTTAGAGGGATGGGTCTTGTAGTCCTCAGAGATAGCTGGGAAAAATGTAACTGAAAGGATGACAGCACAGGAGAGCACACATGATTTCTGTCACGACTAATTTTTTATTCTTTCTGTTCGGTTTAGGAACGTTTTTCACCTTCAGGTTACACTGCGGCCTAGAGGATTGAATGCTAGCAAACAAAATACTGTAGGCTAGCCCAGGATAAATCCTCCCACTCTCAGCATGCCTCAGTTTTTTTGCTGGTGCCCTAGGAGGATGGCCATCATTTTTTCAGCTCTGCCGTTAACACTAAGTTTACACTAAGTGTGCAAAAAAAAAATTATAAATGCATCTTTTTGTAGGGAAAAAAATGTGCTTCATTTCTTTCAAAGGAGCCTGCAGAGCATTGCACTCGCTATCAGTGGATCTTGGGTGCAATGTCAGGCTCCTGCACACGCTGCCTGCAGCTCTAGTGCCTGTACAGGCTTTCAGTTACAGAGTTTTAGGCTGTGTGAATAGACTATGACCTTATCCATCAGCATGTCCATTGAAACCACAATGATACGGTGGCAGACGAGACTTGTAGTTTATTCATTCACAGATTCCTGTGGATGAATGAGGCGGTTGTGTGGGCAGAGCCACGCATAGCTGCACTTTTTAAAAAATGTGACAGTGGCCTGGTGCAAAGAGTGGAACACCCACCCTCTGTCACAGGATGGGTTCTCTGGCAGGGGAGGTGGGTGAATGAGAGCATGTTACACCCTAAATATGGGTGTAACATGCTCCTAAAGGTGAAAGATTAATATGTTTTTGCTAGCACTTTTTTTTCATTTTTTTTTTTTTCTTTTTCAGTCAAAATCCTTCCTAACTGATAAAGCTGGTCTCTACGATTTTATTAGACTGGTGCTGCCAACCTCAACTTGGCTTTTGGATTACTGCATCTGGGTTTTTTTTTTTTTTTTCCTTGCAATTTAGCCTTTTTTTTTTTAAAAGTGAAGTGTTTAAATATATGTTAAAGGTCTAAAAATATTAACAAAAAGAAAATTTTTTAAATCTTAATAAAATAGAAATGAGAAAAAAAAGCAGAAAAATAATAGAGTGGAGAAGAAGAATGAGTTAGTTAAGGCTGATTGGAGTAAATTAATGGTTAATAAAGGGTTAAACAGGAACATTTAATTAAACAAAAAAAAAATCTTATTTTTGTCAGATTGCTTTAACCGCTTTCAGGCCACCCTATAGCAGAAGTACTGCTATAGGGAGGCATGGCTGCACAAAATCACATGTATATATTTGTGATTTGCATTTCCGGGTAGGGGGCGTGCGTACCGCCCTACCAACGCCACTATTGGCGGCTAGGGATGTCAGTCGCCAGGCCGGCACTCAGTGATCGTCGGGTAAAGTTAACAGGGGAGAGACCTGTGTGTAAACAACACAGGTCTCTCTCCTGTCAGCATGGGCATGCTGTTTTGTATCTCAGCAGAGACATACAAAACGGCATACCTCCCTAGTAGAAAACAACATACAACAAAACGCACACAGTTAACCCTTTGATCTCCACAGATGTTAACCCCTTCCTGCCCAGTGTCATTAGTACAGTGTCAATGCTTTTTATTAGCACTGATCACTGTATTAGTATCACTGGGGATGTCAGTGGCAGTTCCCACCCAGTGTCATAATGCCTGCTGCAGTCCCACTATAAGTCGCTGATTGCCACCATTACTAGTATAAAAAAAATAAAAATTCCAGTATATATACCACCATTTGTAGATGCTGTAACTTTCATGTAAACCAATTCATTTACACGTATTGGGATTTTTCTTTTGCAGCAGAATACATTTTAGCCTAAGTTTATGAAGAAATTTTGTTTTTTAAATTTTATTGGTTAAGTTTTATAGCAAAAGGTAAAAAATACAGTTTCAAAATTGATGGGTTTTTATATTGTTTATAGTGCAAAAAAAAAAAGCAGAGGTGATCAAATACCACCGAAAGAGAACTCTATTTGTGAGAAAAAAAAGATATAATTTTCATTTGGGTGCAGCGTTGCATGGCCGCACAATTGTCAGTTAAAGTAACGCAGCACCGCATCACAAAAAATTGCCTGATTAGGAAGGGGGGTGAATCCTCTGGAGGGCAAGTGGTTAACTGACTTCACTTGCAGATCAAAGTTCATCCCTTTTGATCTGTAGATGAATAAACAGAAAGATACAAAATTAAACAAAGTTTCTTTGTGTGTTTCTGTATTCATGATTGAGCATTGTTGTTGATAAACATTGGCAGACTGTTTGGTTTTTGTGACAGCTCCATCTGTGGAAACCTTCTCTGTGTACTGGGCAATGCTGCTTTGATTAATCAGAGCTGAATTTCTAGTACTGGGACAGGGGAGGTCCTGGCAGCAGGGCAGGAGGACTGGACGTGTTACACACACCCTGTCTGCAACTGGTTAAAGCAGCCCATAGATTAGTCTTTTTTTTTTTTTTCTTTTTTGTTCAACCAGCGGGCTGAACAAAATAAAAAGATTTGATTTCCCTATTCACATGCTCAGTGTGGATGGGAGAAATCCTCCCTGCTGAAGTATTGCATTCTGATAGTAGTGAGACCTTCTTGATGTCAGAATACACTGATCAGTGATGCTGGCCATAGCCTATGGCACTAGTTGAGCGAGGTAAATCCAACAAGCTGGTTGGTTGACCAGTAGATGGGCTTCTGTACAACCAGCCTGCCCATTCATGGATCGAAATTCAGCTGGTCCCTGCTGAACCAGCTGAATTTTGATCTTTGTATGGCAGGCTTAATTGTTAGGGTTTACGTATGCTTTAAAGGTTGTAATGTTTCCAGGTTGTGTGATTTTTAGGAAATGGCAAAGTAAATGACATAAAAATTAGAAAGTAAAAATGAAAAATAAGTATTTTCCATTATTCATTTTCATTTTTTGCTTTTCGTTTTTGTTTCCCTGCATTACTCGTTCACAGCAGAAAGTGCCATAACTTTACAGCTTGTATATCCTGTGTTTTAATGGGCTTATATCGCCCTCTATTGGTCAGTTTTGTATATTACCTTTTCTCACTTGGCGTTGTATGCTTTTTAACCTTTTTGCTTTACAGTCACAGTTTTTGTTATGTAATGAGTGTGATCAGTCCATATAGTAACATGTGAACTTCATACACCTAACAAGCTTTTGGTATCTCAGCAGTTGTTTACATTTTATTTTCTTTAACTCTAATTAGCAATTAAAAGCACCTCTATGAAATGGCAGTGGTACAATACCCTTGGAGAGTTGCGGCCAGAGGGATTCGCTGGGGAGTAGAGATTCTCCTGGGAGTGCTCCAGTTTATTGTCGGTGCCGTTTTTGAAAGACCGCGTCCCCTTCTATTTATCATACCGGAGTCCATGTTGGTGTTTACAAGGATGCCAGGAAGAGGGCAATACTTCAGACTGCTACTATTATATACTGTGTATATGTATGTATCTGTTTGTGTGTAATAAATATATATATATATATTTATATATATATATATATTTATTTATTTAATGTGTGTGTGTGTGTGTGTGAGTGTGATATATATGTGTGTGTGTGTGATATATATGTGTGTGTGTGTGTGATATATATGTGTGTGTGTGATATATATGTGTGTGTGTGATATATATGTGTGTGTGTGATATATATGTGTGTGTGTGATATATATGTATGTGTGTGTGTGTAATATACAGTTGCAAGAAAAAGTATGTGAACCCCTTGGGATTACGTGGAGTTTTGCATGAATTGGGCATAAAATGTGCTCTGAACGTCATCTAAGTCACAACAATAGAAGAACACAGTCTGCTGAACATAATACTACACAAACATTAGATGTTGCCATGGTTTAATTGCACATAACATGTAAACATTCACAGTGCAGGGAGGAAAAAGTATGTGAACCTTTGGACTTAATAACTGGGTGACCTTCCTTTGGCAGCAATAACCTCAACCAAACGTTTCCTGTAGTTGCAGATCAGACCTGCACAACGATCTGGAGTAATTTTGGACCACTCCTCTTCACAAAACTGTTTCAGTGTAGCTGTGAGGGGCCGCCGAGCGGCACCACTAGCACTCCACTGGTCAGGCGTGCCCAGAGTGCGGAGTCTAAGCCCCAGGGTACTTGTTCACCAGGGCCCCTGATGGTGGGGATGGACTTGTAGTACCCCGAGACCAGGTCGCCTCTACTGAGCACACCTGTCAGTGGTAGTGGTGTTCGCCAGGGGTTCCAACCAGGGAGAGCCAGATGTGAGGAGGTCGGGTGACCCCGATGGGATGGATGGATGGCTGAGCAAGTGCGTAGTCAGACAGGCCGAGTCGGTAATGTAGAGGACGGTAAGGTACAAGGGAGCAGGCAGAGAATCGTCGGGTCACACGCCAGGTCAGCAACAGGAGGTCAGATCTAATAAGGGGCATCCAGGGAGAGAGGTCAGGCAAGCAAGGGTCTGGGCAGGAGAAATCAGCAAGGTCAAGAGTAATCCGGGTCAATAACTTACTAGGCACAGGTACAGGAACACAGGAAGCAGGTAAGACCAGAAGGCAACGAAATGACAGCTCAGGGACCTTTAAATATCCCGCCCTGCGCTGCCATTGGTGCCCAGCGGGCGACCGCGGCTTCTACTGCGCATGCGAGAACTCGAACGCCGCGGCCGGCCCGGACCTAGTGCCCGTGTACTGGGTGGAGCAGTGCGCCTGCGGCGGGGATCGAGGAGATCCCTGACAGTAGCAATATTCTTGGGATGTCTGGTGTGAATCGCTCTCTTAAGGTCATGCCACAGCATTTCAATCAGGTTGAAGCCAGGACTCTGACTGGGCCACTCCAGAAGGCGTATTCTGTGCTATTGCAGCCATTGTTTTGTTGAATTACTTGTATGCTTTGGGTCATTGTCCTGTTGCATCACCCATCCTCTGCGGAGCTTCAGTTGGCGGACAGATGGTCGTACGTTTTCCTGCAAAATGTCTTGATAAACACTGGAATTCATTTTCCCATCAATGACAACAATCCGTCCAGGCCCTGAGGCAGCAAAGCAGCCCCAAACCATAATGCTCCCTCCGCCATGTTTTACAGTGGGGATGAGGTTTTGATGTTGGTGTGCTGTGCCTTTTTTTCTCCACACATAGTGTTGTGTGTTCTTCCCAAACAACTCAATCTTGGTTTCATCTGTCCACAGTATATTTTGCCAGTAGTGCTGTGGAACATCCAGGTGCTCTTTTGCAAACTTCAAACGTGCTGCAATATTCTTTTTGGACAGCAATGGCTTCCTCCGTGGTGTCCTCCCATGTACTCCATTCTTGTTTAATGTTTTCCTTATTGTAGATGTGTCAACAAAAATGTTAGCATGTGCCAGAGATTTCTGTAGGTCTTTAGCTGACACTCTGGGATTCTTCTTTACCTCATGCAGCATTCTGCGCTGTGCTCTTGCAGTCATTTTTACAGGATGACCACGCCTAGGGAGAGTAGCAACAGTGCTAAACTTTCTCCATTTGTAGACAGTCTGTCTTACCGTGGACACATGAACATCAAGGCTTTTGGAGATACTTTTGTAACCCTTTCCAGCTTCATGCAAGTCAACAATTCTTGATCGTAGGTCTTCTGAGAGCTCTTTTCTACGAGGCATGGTTCCCATCAGACAGTGCTTCTTGAAACCAGTAAACCCAAAACAGGTGTGTGTTTTTTAAGGGCAGGACAGCTGTCAGCAACACATCCAATATCATCACACTGATTGGAGTCAAGGTTGGCTCACTCCTGGCTCCAATTAGCTCTGGGAGAAGTCATTAAGCTAGGGCCTCACATACTTTTTCCTCCCTGCACTGTGAATGTTTACATGTTAAGTGCAATTAAACCATGGCAACATCTAATGTTTGTGTAGTGTTATGTTCAGCAGACTGTGTTCTTCTATTGTTGTGACTTAGATGACGTTCAGAGCACATTTTATGCCCAAATCATGCAAAACTCCACATAATCCCAAGGGGTTCACATACTTTTTCTTGCAACTGTATATGTATGTGTGTGTGTGTAATATATGTGTGTGTGTGTGTGTGTGTGTATATGTGTGTGTGTGTGTATATGTATGTGTGTGTGTATATATGTGTGTGTGTGTGTGTGTGTGTGTGTGTGTGTATATGTATGTGTGTATGTGTGTGTGTGTATGTGTGTATGTGTGTGTATACATAATAAAATTGTGCTAGAAGAAAATAGGAGTTTTAAGCCCCGTACAATATGTGTTTGTAGCTATAGGTTATTTGATAATAGGTGCTAATGAGGAGGAATGATTCTACAAAGGTCCAGCACAGACGGTGCCTCCAGAATGATGTGGTTTTTACAGGAAGAGATGTTGCAGAATTTACGTGGATAGTTTTGTCTTTTTAAGTTTAGATACTAATACTAATAGTATTTGTTTTAAATACTAACCTAAACCCAGTTTTACTGTGACACATGTTAGTAAAACTGGACTTATCATTGGAATTACTTAGTATATTGAGGCAAAAATTATACCTTGCTTTTTATCAGGACTAACTGCTATCTCATGTTTTCAGGAAAACTGACCCAAAATAGTAAAGAAAAAAAAAAATATTTTTTTTAAATTTAGGTAGACTTTTACCATGACCTACTATTAAAAGATCTGAAATAGATTCCTACTCCTGATGTTTGCGACCAATGTGGTATACTGAATTTGTATAATATTTAGTGCTGATGCAAAATAAGCAAAAAAACTTTTTTTTAAAGGCTAAGTTCACTTTTAGTAACATATTACATGGTACACCCATATCTAGGGTTTACCATGTTACTGTGCACCTCTCCCTGCATTCCTCGATTCCCTTCCCTCGTGACAGCAGGCAGGTGATCCTCTCCCCGCGCCCACTGTCACAATGTAAAGACCGGGCACAGGCAGCTTGTAGTTTCCAGTGAAGTTTGAGGGTGCTGGTGAGCGCTTTTGTAGTTCATTGACACTTCCTGCTGCTTTCATTCTTGGTTCACACTTTGAATCACAGAGGAATTGCACCACACTCCTGTTCATTTCACATGTGCAGTGCGATTTGGGCCTAGGTTCACCTTGTGAACCGCAGGTGAATCGTGCAGGAATTGCATCGCATTCCTGTGCAACTCACATGCGATTCTGTGTGTTGCGATTTGTGCCTGTTCATTTTGAAAGGGCTCAGATCACAATGCATCCCCACCAAAAAGTTGCAGTCACTTTTTTTTTTTTTTTTTTTTTTTGTATAGCAGCACTGGAACCAGATCATATGGTTGTTTATACCCATTCAGTCCGGTCCATGCAGACGCACTGCGTTTGTAACCTGCATTTGGTGTGTAGTAAACTTTCAATTGTTACCCACAGCCAATCGCAGAGAGAAGAAGAATGCATTAATTAGGGCTGATTAGAGTAAACTAATGGTTAACAAAGGGATAAACAGGAACATTTTAATTTGAACAAAAAAACAACTTTTTTTTACTTGTCCGATTTCAGGACACCCTATAGCAGAAGTACTGCTATAGGAAGGCAGGGCTGCGCAAAATCATGTGTATATATTTGTGATTTGCATTTTCGGGTAGGGGGCGCGCGTGCCGCCCTACCCACGCCACTATTGGCAGCTAGGGATGTCAGTTGCCAGGCCGGCACTCAGTGATCATCGGGTAAAGCTGATGGGAGAGACCGGTGTGTAAACAACACCGGTCTCTCTCCTGTCAGCATGGGCATGCTGTTTTGTATCCCTGCACAGCAGAAAGATACAAAACAGCATACCTCCCTAGTAAAAAAAACAACATACAGCAAAACGCACACAGTTAACCCTTTGTGCGCCGCAGATGTTAACCCCCTCCTGCCCAGTGTCAGTACAGTGTCAATGCTTTTTATATCTTTCCCGATGTGTTGCAGAACACACACAGGATTCTGTGTTTCCTGCATCACATATGTGTGAACCTAGGGTGAATGGCTCGAATAGCACTGCATCCACACCAAAAAGCACTTCCATGTTGTCCAGTTCAGGTGAACGTGCACTGCGTTTGCTATGTGCTTTTGGGGTGTTGTTAACTTTCAGTTGACACCTGCAGCAGAAGACAGTGCGATTGTGATCCAGTGTGGAAAACGCACAGGATTCACTGCATTTCCTGCACCGCATATGTGTCAACGTAGGCTCAAACAGCCCATACAGAGGTAGGGGCTGAAAGCTACAATATATCAACCGACTTAAACAAACTCAAGTCGGTTGATATATTGTATATTGGTACTTCAGGGGAAGGATAATAATACGACTTTAAGGGGTTCTGTGTGTTAATTTGTTTTTTTGTGTGCTGACTTATAGTCATTCAGGGGCTGAAAGCTGTAGGCAGTGTCTGCAGGAGCCTGACACTGCACTCTGCTGATCGCAGGTGCAATGCTCTGCAGGATCCTAATCATTATAGGGAGAGCCGATGCTGTTAGTGACAGTTCAGTCTCTTTGCTGAGAGTGTGATTATAGAGCGTGCTTTCAGCACAAACCCCGAGTGCATACAAACAGCTCCTCTGACGAAGGCCACAGATATTGGTGAGCTTGGCATGAACTGGTTAAAAAATTATTCCTATCCTTGTACTTTGTGTATGTTGGTGTTTTTATTCAACATCATCTCACTTACTGTATGTCTCCTATGAACGGCATTGCTGACTTTTCTACCAGAGTATTTGTCACACCTGCTTAGGGTTTGTTCTCCTCAGTGAAATGAATGATTTGTCTTACAGTAATCTATCTTTCCTTTTCAGGGTTGTAAAGTGGCTGAAAGTGTAAAACTGTACCTGGTGCATTAACGTAACATTTTGGTGTAAAGAGCCCTGCTTGTGCAATGCTGATTTTTTGCTTCTGCATCGGAGACAACCTGATAAAACACAGCCTAGTTACAGCACAGTCCCTGGTTTATTGGTCATTGGATCTGTGTTATCTGCAATGTCCTTCCACTGCAGAACATAGAAGTGTGTCTGAAGTCTAGCAAAAGTCAGTAAGGGTGATATGGAACAAAGCTCTTTCTTTGCACTTTGAGGATAATTAAATATGGTAACTCCAGAATACAATCTGCCCCAGAAATTCAAGGAATACATGGACCACAGAGTGTCATTAGAAATGAGATCTTATTTACAAATCCTGATTAATCATAGTGTGAGGCCCCTTTAAATGGAAATGGTCAACCATTCTTATTTGTGACTACTGATTGTAATAATAATATCCTGTATTAAGCCGCATTGTATTAGTGTAGGAGATTTTTGCCGTGCTGTTCATGTCATGTTTGTGAGAAGCTGCTATCAGATTATTTTGTACCATGTAGTGCCCAGGAGTAATACATTGCTTGGCTGTGTTTGTTTGATGTTCTGACGTTCCATAACCTCTAACTTCTCGGCATGATCTATCTTGTGTCTCAGAGTTCTCAGAAGATTGACAGGCTAGATGGGGCTCATGCACCTGAGCTGACCAAGAGAGTCCAGCGCCATGCATCAAACACTGCTTTTCCCGCTACCCCCAACAGCACTCCCAAAGAGGACCTCAACGTCAGGCTTAAGAAGCTAATCAATGTGGCCCCATGTATGCTGTTCATGAAAGGATCTCCCCAGGAGCCCCGATGTGGTACGTATGGCACCATTTTATTATGATATATGGGCAAAGCCTAAAACTGTTTTTACTTACAATTTTACCTTAAGTCTTATCATTGTGACTTGTGTTTTGAACCAAGAAACTGCTATTATTCTGAGGCAATGGTGGCAACACAATGAATCTTAACTATCCATGTAGATATTTTCTGAAGATCACAGTCTAAGCCTTGCAACCTCATTCTTTGACACAAAGCCTTTGACAAAAGGTCTTTTCGCTAAGACAGCCTCTAAAGCCGGCTATTGATGATTCAAATCTTGGCTGGTTCAGCAGGAAATTTAAACAATGTATGGTCAGGCTGAATATATTCAAGCTGATTGATCAACTAACTTGGGTTCAACCAGCCTGTTCAATTTTACATGCGATTATTGCTAGTTGCTATTATAGACGCTAGCAGTAATCATTGTGCTCTCCTGGCAGGGAAGGCTCCCCCGCCCCCCTGCTGGGAGAACACAATGACTATACAGGAGGGATCCCCCCATCAATGTTGACTGTGTTGATGGGGGAATCGAGCGATTTTTCTTTCCTACAACCTGTGTACAGGAAAGAAAATTGCTCCATCTATGACCAGCGTAAGAGCTAAAAACCTATAAAAAAAAAAAAAAAAAAAAGCAAGTGTTTATCAATTCACCAGATGACCTCTCCTCCTAATTTACGGAGCTCAGTAACTCAAACATAAATTACTAACACAAATGAATGAGGCAGGGTAGTGACTCTGCCCAACCAACACCAACCTTTTGCCTTCCATGCACTTCAGTTATCTCAGGCCCCTTTCACACAGATGGTAGTCTTTACAGCGCTCTGAAAAGCAATCTGTGGTGGATTGCTTTTCGCAGGAAGGTAGAACAACCACTTCCAGGCATTCAGTAGGTGATCTTGTTACCTTCTGAATGCATTTTTTCCCCTCCAAACTCAAAGGGGCAGCTGCAACATTTGACAAGCCAAGTAAATTTACTGCAGCATGTGTACAAATCCCTTCGTCCGCCATGTCCGGCTTGCTTTGTAGGCCGTGAGTTCATTATGTATTCAATCTTATTTGGAAAACTATTATTTTACGTAAAAAGTATGTAAAAGATTGTACAGTATAAAATAGTTTATAAATTAATAACCTTTTTAAAGATTGGAATATCATAGTTTCTCTTTAAAGAATTCTTTGATTGGCGGTTTGGATGGCGGAATTATTGTCCAGTTTGCTAATTTCTTCCTTCTGTATTGTGAATATTCCACAAGGCGTAGGAGATTGTCCTCTCTTCTTGCCATTAAAATCCTAAAATGGGGAGAAGGATCCCTTTAGTTCCCTAGATGCCTTAAAGCAAGTTCCTCAATATATTGAAGGTACCAAAGATTTGAAAAAAGGAGGACAGTCTGTTCCTTCACTTCCAGGGAGTTCAAAGGGGTCTAAGATATACAAAAAGATTGACTGCAGGAGAAATCAGGCAAACTCTTCTTCTGACGACGTCCTCGGAGTCCCTGTGGAATGTGTTAAAGGAAAACTCCACTTCTATAAGAAGAAAAGTATTAATACATAATGGCTATTGAGCCATATTGTCAGTTCATGTTTCAGTCTGCAGTCTCTCTGATGATATCAAAACTTCCAGAAAGTTAGCCTGGGGGCTGTCTGTCTGTGTATAGAACACTTCTGGGAAAACAAATTTCCTGCTGTGGGATTGGCTTGCTATATCTTTTCTGCACCTAACTTCAAATTATGGGCACCCCTGCCATAAAAGCTGGTGAGATGCTTTCAAATTTTTCTTAAATCTTAACAATGCCTAGCTGCTCATACTCTTATAGCACTGGGCAAACCCTCTCACTTAGAGTTAGATTCAAGATGAAACACAGAAAGGTTTGCATCGGTTTCCTGAGAATATCTAAACCGAAAGAGCAAAAATGTATTTCTATTGCAGCTCACCAAGTGATCCTGCCAGTAGCTCAGTTCCTGCCCTAGGGTGACAACTCTGAGTGCACTGTATTTATGATGGAGCTGTGTTGTCACCCTGACCCCCCCCCACCCTTTTTCATAACATAGGAAGAGGTGTTGTGTAGTCCAGAAAGATACCTGGGAACAATGTAACTGATAACCGTGCGGCACAGGAAGAGAGCACAGCAAATTATCAGCTCACAAAATTTCTGGCAGGATTACTTTCACTTTTTAAAGCTGAACTTCAGACCGATATATACACATAATTGAAATATGAAAGTGTCTTTAGGGTATTTCTGTCCAGTCAGTCCAGAGATTTACACAGCCCCAACAAACAGTACAGCCAGAAGGATCACGCCACTTTCTCTGCTCCCAGTAAATACACTACTGACTCCACTCACCCCATTGGACCATGAAGAAGCATTATGATGAGGTCATCCTTCTATTCACACGGTTCTCCACTTCTATCAACTTGTTCCTTGTCAGCCCATTGGCATGCAGTTCCCCTGATTCTTTTCTTGTACTTCTCTTTCTTTTCCCAGGCTGACTGCAACTCTATTAGAGGCTGATATTGAGCCAAATGAGATTTGCAGCATTAAAGCCTAAGTGCAGCCAAAACCAAGAACAGAAAAATCTGGACAAGGAACATTATTTATAGCCATGTGGCCCTTGTGATTCCTTTGCTGATAGTAGAAATCTTCCTCTGTCCTGATCACCTCTCCCCCCGCCCCCCCCTTCTCTTCCCTTGCTGCCGTAATCTTCCAGTGAAGGAGAGGGTTGCCCCGTACACACTATAAGAAAATCGTCCGAAAATTTTTGTACGAGGACCAATCCGATAATTGGATCGTTCATACACAGGTTTCGAGAGCTGATCACAACAATTCATGCAACAATATCCGAAGGGCCAAGCGTGAAAATTTTTCTCGTACGAAACCAGATTGTACGATTTTCGTTTATTCAGTACAGTAGTCGTTTCAAAAAAAAAGTACAATACATGACATCACTTTCGAAGTTCTTTTCTTTCATACGAGAATCTTTGTATCTTTATAACCTTGTTACTTTCGATGTGAGGCTAGCAGGTGAAAAAAAAGCAGGCAATAGTTTGTCCGATATTCTCATGGTGTGTGTCACAGCCTCTTACCCAAGAGAGCCTGACTATTCCTGGCCTTTTTGCTCAACTTTGCCATTCGTATAAACCATACTACAGCTTTCATGAATGACACAGGATCTATAAACGGGGGACAAGTGGACAATTAGTAGCTCCCGTCAGTGCCGCCTATCAGTGCCATATATGAGTGCTATATATAAAAGTGCAGCGCTAAAACTATATAAAGTTGTCATACATATATAAGAAACACAATAGTTAAATGTGAATAAAAAATAGTCCCAGAAAAGGTGACTTGGAGTAAAAGTGCACACTAACCAGATGTGCACATTAAAAGTGCAATGTAGAGATCTTAAGGCTCATGGGGTAATCATCAGAGTAGAAATGGTGTTCCCTTGGTCAGAGAAGATCCCCGAGTGGTGCAGAGCTGGGCAGGAAGAAAACCTCTTGATAACCGGGAACAGAAGGAACGTTGATCCACCAGTAGAAACACGACTCCTCCACTGGGCAAAAAAACGTATCTGGGAAAAGGTTGCTCCCCGCGTGGGGGGTCAAGAAAAGATGCCCATAGTGAAGTATTGCATAAACAATTTATTGTAGTAAAAAATGACAGTAGCAGAGGGGATGCATCCAATAAAACAAACAAGCACAGACAGGACTAACCGTCCTGTCAGATGTAATAGCCGCCAGAGCTCCACGATGCTCCGACGGCGTGACGTCACGGCGTGCGTAGGCTCCTCCTTACGCGTTACGTGCCAAGCACATCTGTGCTGTGCATTCCCGGTTATCAAGAGGTTTTCTTCCTGCCCAGCTCTGCACCACTCGGGGATCTTCTCTGACCAAGGGAACACCATTTCTACTCTGATGATTACCCCATGAGCCCTATGATCTCTACATTGCACTTTTAATGTGCACATCTGGTTAGTGTGCAATTTTACTCCAAGTCACCTTTTCTGGGACTATTTTTTATTCACATTTAACTATTGTGTTTCTTATATATGTATGACAACTTTATATAGTTTTAGCGCTGCACTTTTATATATAACTTCTTGTGAGGATTTTTGTTGGTTATCCTGTGTGCCTAGCTGCTTGAATTTTTAAAAAAGCGCTCACTTATTTCTTTTTATATGAGTGCTGCCTTTCAGTGCCCATCAATGATGCCTGTCAATGCCCATCAGTGCCACCTATCAGTGTCCATCAGTGCAGCCTATCCGTGCTCATCACTGCAGCCTCATTAGCGCACATCATTGAAAGAGAGAAATCGCTTATTTACAAAATTTTGAAACAAAAACTAAAACTTTTTTAAAAAAAAAATTTCAGTTTTTGGTTTGTTTAGCAAAAAATAAAAAACCCAGAGGTGATTAAATACCACCAATAGAAAGCTCTATATGTCTCAAAAAAATGATAAAAATGTCATATGGGTACAGTGTTGTATGACCGCGCAATTGTCATTCAAAGTGCGACAGCACTGAAAGCTGAAAATTGGCCTGGGCAGGAAGGGGGTATAAGTGCCCAGTAGGCTAGTGGTTAAAGGCTTCTGTTCAAGTCGGTACTGCTTCTCTCTCCATACAAGTCAATGTGAATGCAGAAGCGATTAGAAGCCGGTTGATGCAATTTAAGAGGTCAGGTGCAGCTTCAATGCAACTATCGATGAACTGTGAATGAACTCAGAAGTGTCTCCAACTGACGGCAACAGCAAGCTTTATTTGGCGTTTGACACAAGCCTAATACCCACGAACATACTGCAAGTCCTAAAGCTGGGCAGATGTCTGGGTGGTCATTTGTCTATTCGCTGTTTAAATGTTCATGGTTATGTGACAGTAGCAAGGTGGACAACCAGCACCCAGATCAGCTCACCTTCATAAAGTATAGAGCCCAGAAAAGGCTTTTAGACCAGTCTATTTAATGGATCTTCCCTGAGAGTGTTCAGACAGAAGGGCATCTTGTGCTGCCATTGACTGTAGGTGTGATTTCATGGCCATCCAACTTTAGAGACATTTAATAGAATGTGTCGTGTTTTTGTTCTAATTATAACACAGATGTTCAACCAATGGTGAGCTCTAATAAAACTCCTAAGTAACTTCTAGCAACCAATCATCTTTTGGATTGTTGTAGTTAGACCAGTAAATATAAATGTTTTGTTCTTCTGTCCATTTAACACTAACTTGGAAGTGCACAATTGGCAGGGTAATTCAGAGAGTGCACCTTATGGTAAATGGGAGTAACCTTCAGGACACTGTCCAACTGTTGGTGCTCCTCTAGATTAGATAGACACTCTGTACAGACATACAGTATTGTGGAAAAGTTATAGGAAGTTGTGAAAAAAAAATGCAGTAAATGAAGAATGCTTTCAGAAATAGAAGTATTAATAGTTTATTTTTATCAATAACAAAATGAAAAGTAAAAGAACAGAAGAGAAATGCAAATGCAAATCAATATTTGGTGTGGCCACTCTTTGCCTTCAAAACAGCATTAATTCTCTAGGTACATTCACTTGCATGAAGATTTATTTATTTATTTTTTGAAGGAACTCAGCAGGTAGTGTGTTCCAAACATCTTGGAGAACTAACCTCAGATCTTCTGTGGATGTAGGCTACCTCAAATCCTTCTGTCTCTTCATATAATCCAAGACAGACTCCATGATGTTGAGATCAGGGCTCTGTGGGGGCCTAACCTTCACTTCCAGGACTCCTTGTTCTTTATGCTGACGATAGTTTTTAATGACATTGGCTGTATGTTTGGGGTCGTTGTCCTGCTGCAGATTAAATTTGGAGCCAATCCCACCCTTTCCTGATGGTATGGCATGATGGATAAGTATCTGCCTGTATTTCTCAGCATTGAGGACACCATTGATCCTGACCAAATCTCCAACTCCTTTTGCAGAAATGCAGCCCTAAACTTAAAAGGAACCTCCACCATGCTTCACTGTTGCCTACACTCATTATTGTACAGCTCTTCAGCCCTTTTACTCCTCAGTCAAGAGCACCTGCTGCCATTTTTCTGCATTCCAGTTCCTGTTTTCGTGCATAGTTGAGTACCCAACCTTGTTTCCACGTAAGAGGTATTGCTCTTTGGCTACAATTCTTCCAAGACTACGTCTGGCCAGACGTCTCCGGATAATAGATGGGAGTAAAACACTCTTCCTTTACAGAATTTATGCAAACCTGCCTATAACTTTTGCACAGTACTGTACTTTCATGCATCATACATTTTTCAGGTATATTTGCTATACGCCCATATCTGGGCCATGGTAAAATATAAAGTCAGTCAACTTTTTTTTTAGACTGAAAAACGAAATACACCTCTCTTTTTGACCAGTTCATCATATAAAAAAGAAAAGCCATTCAAAACCCATGTCCCTTACCTGACTTCACCGTCACGTGTCCTTCACCGGTTCCTCATCTGCTAGTGGAGAGTGGTTATCTAGTGCTGCAATCCTGGTCTTGTTCTGCCTTTTGTCTTGACCTTACTATGCTACCACTGGAGAACCCGTGATGGACAGCCAATGGGAAGTGTCCACATTACCAGGCAGCAACATGGCCACCTCAAAAAAAGACTGCAGTGATGAGGAGTGAAGACCTCATGTGACCATGGATGAGTATTTGGGGCATTTAGATGGGTTTTATTGTTGTAGCTGTTAGCTATAAGGGGTTGGTGGTATTGTTTTTTGGGGATAATATTCTGTCCCGGACATCTTTAATCAGATTGGATTGGACATTTTTACTGGCTAATATGGCTGACTGATTTATATATTTCTATGTGCTGCTAAATAAGAACTGATTCAAAGTTCAAAGCTTTTGTAGCATATTTATATGTGTGATTTTTTTTTTTTTTTTCTTTGTCTCACCCCTGTAATGCCTCTCAAGAACAAGCACAGTGAAGTATTTTTGAGTATAATAGTATGTTTGTTTATTCATCCTTCTTAGTTTTCATGTAAAAACCAAGCCCTGTTTATTTTGTCCCAAAGCATGGTATCCACTCGCTGCAACGATAACCCGTACAATTGAAATCCAGGCCATTCATCTTACTAGTCTTCATCCCATCACCTGGAGCTCCAGCAAAGCTTTCTGGTGGGGTCGGTCCAGTAAAAATGATTGAATGTATTGGAAACAGAATAACCAAAAGCAATCAGCCTTCAGCTATTTACTAATGAACTCCCAGATGAATGACACGTTTCAGAGTGTGTGTTTCACTCGGGGCTGTACATGAACTTAACACTTCCCTGGCAGTAGAAATAAATAAAGCGCTCACATCACACGCACCTTCACCGTATGCAGACTGCGGCCGCTCCACCGCATCGTTGAGAGGGAAAGCCATATTTTAGCTGCGGGTGGGGTAATGGAGGTCAGACAAAGGCTAGTCATGTACTGTGAGTTGTAAATACGGTTCTGCTTAGACAAAGGGGGCTTTTTAATGAAGACTCTTTCATGTAACAGTGGATATGTTCAGGTGTCTGCGAATAATGTCATGTGATTTGTAGTGGTAAGACAGATTCAGGCATAAAACAAGAAAACTGAAATCTAACGACTGTAAATGTATGTCTTTATTAAAAGAATAAAAACCTTAAGGATCAGAGTACATGCGTGATTAGCAACCACTCGACCAGAAATCTCACAGAAATCCCTGTTGATGTTTCAGAAAAACTGCACCTTTCCTTTAAAGGGGTTTTTGATATTTGGCTTTATATTTAAAACAGATTTGTTTGATGAAATGATCTAAACTATATAGTGGTGCTTCTTTTCACAAGGTAAGTCTGTGGGACTGTTGACTCATTAAAAACAATGCCCTCCCTGTGTGGCTGGTGCCTTATTCCCATTAGTTCTCAATTCCTGTAGCATCCCGTAGCTGTTGACTTTTAATAAAAGGACACTTACCTGTCCAGAGGTCCGTCCAGCACCGTCCTCACCCAGGCTAGTTCTTTGCTAGCCTTCGGGTTCCCGGTTCCGGCACCCCAACTGTGGGCTGCTAGCTATGCTGCTTTTGGATTCACAGCCGGCTGCCCACTGCACATGTGTGAGGCGCGCTGTGCTTTGTGAATGGTCCCACAGTCCTCTGGGACCTGTGATGTGTCCCAGAAGCATGCAGGGAGGATCGCTTAGAATCACTTCCCCAAAACTAGGTACCTGCTCCCCCCCCCCCCCCCCAAAAAAAAAATATGGTATGCATGGTAGAGGAAGGGGTTGGAGAACAGTTCCTCTTTGCTACCATTCCAGAGTCACAATGCCTCCAGATAACTCACCAAGTGGCAAGAGTTATTCCCTCTTCTGCACTCCCTTGCCCCCTCTCAACTCTGTTGCCCTTTTGGAGCATGGCTTCTGGGAGAGGCTAAACCTGTGAACACTCTCATGTCCCAATGCAGGAAGGAACATGGACAGTAGTGGCAAATCTACCCTACCTCTAAAAATCTCTACATTTACTACAATTACAAAAAGATATTGAGGTAAGCATATAAAATGTGAAAATTATAAAAGATTGCTACTAAACCCACACAGTAAATCAGTCTGTATATGCAGTAAAGCATGCTCGTTATACTCACTGTAGAACCTAAGGGGTTAATCCTCTCCTTTGTGTAAAAAGGCTGCTTTGATCCTGTCTTTGCTTACCCTCCCCTTTTCTTTGCTGTCCCCAATACATCTGCCTTAGTTAAAGTAGCAGTGCCAAGTCTGCACATGCTCTGTTTGGTGTGTATTGCTAGATAGTGTTTTTTTTTGTTTTGTTTTGTTTTGTTTTTTGGGGAGGGTGCAGGTCTAATTAGCACTGTCCAGACAGAGGGTCAGGAGTCATGCAGCCTCATAGGACAGTCAGAGGAGAATGAAAACTCCTACAAAGTTAACCAGTGCTTGGCCGGACACAGCTAGAAGTCACAAGACTGCTCTAACTTCTGATGAGAAAAGGTATTTAGCAGTTCATATTTACTACAATATTTTCATTTCCATGTACTGTGGAACGACAGATATAGTGAATGTAGGGTCCTGGGTTTAGTAACACTTTAAAGCTGAACTCCGGGCAGGTTTAGAAAACACCAATTTATCGTGTATATAAAAACATTTAAAGAATATGTAAACCCAACATTTCGTATTTCTGAGATATGCCTGCTGTACCATGTAAAAAAGTATTCTGTTCTCTTTGTGTTGTTTCTTTTATGTGAAATAGCTGGTGGTGTTCCTGCCAGTTCTTCTGCTTTCCTATTACAAACTGACCACACTGGGCATTAGATCACAGCTTGATCAGTTCTCTAGCTGTGCCGGGAACTCAGTGTGCTCTCCTCCAATGATCATACTTCTGCTGACACCCCCTTCCTGCACAGCCATTCAGTGTGCTGCTGTTTCTCCTCCCCTAACTCATATTCAGCTGAGAACAGAGGGTATGTGATCACTTCTAAAAGGAAAGGGAAAAAAATATATGTAATGGTTTTTTCTATATCAATACACAAATGTTTTTCCTTTCATTTCTGTTTTTAACTAAATGGGTTGCTTTACAAGGTGAGGGTTTATAATCACTTTAATTGTATGTTTATACCCATCCAGTGTAAATGCCTGAATTTAGGTTTGATCCCCTATATATAGAACACATGAAGCAGTTGGCTCTAGCATTACATTTCTGCTTTGACTTTTTGCTAGAAGACTTCTGTCTCATGTTTGTTCACATGAATAAAAAGTATCTGATCTATGGTCTTGGAGGGACAACCTCTTTTCGGACCAGCTCTTGACAACATCATCAAGAATGCTGGTGGCATAAGCACCCATCTTCCTTTAGCAGAAGATACCTAAGAAACAAACTTCAAAGTTTTCTCCATCCCTTTAATTTCTTCTTTCGTATGATCATCATGCATAAGCCCCATATGCTTGGATACTTGCCAACCCACATAGTCTAGCAATCATTCTGCCAAATTCTCTAATGAACCTTCCTCTGTATGAAGGTGCACCCCCACTTTCCAGAGTGGGGACATTTGTAACCTTTTTGCACGGTTGAACAGTTTACATCTCAGATGCTTGGGTGTAAGATGGTATTCCAGGGCTACAGATGAAGCTTTGTTCCCTGCCCCTTTTCCCAGTTTTTTTTCACTTCCAAGCTTCCCGTGTCACTGCACAGGTTAGCAGATCTCCATCAAACCCTCTTGGTTCTCTGGATCATGATGTCATTGCCCCACTCTCTCTGGCAGAAAGGTTTCATGGATTTTACTCCAACCAGTTTACCATTCCAAAGGGTGTATTCACCCTGGTCTGGCTCTCAAAGCTCTGTATGTCTTAATTTGATTACAATAATGCTACATGGATTCTACCAAATCTATCATTGCCTCCCTTCATCAGGTCTCCCATGTAGCTTCCCTGTCCATTCCCCTGTGACACTGTGGGATCTAAATATGATTTTTTTTCTACACTTCAGAAACAACTGATGAACCCATTAAAGACATTTCTCTTTTTACTCTCCTCTACAAGATTGTTTTTTGTAGCCCCACCTCTGCTGGGCAAGCACCCGAGCTGGCAGCCTCATCCCACAAGGAACCCTTTCTGGTTCTGCAGATGGACAAGATGGTGTTGAGACACAGGACTACCTCATTGACCAAAGTAGTAGAGTTGCACCTCAACCAGGACATTGTTCTTTCATCCCTTTTGTCTAGCTCCTGTTCGTTGAAATTTTCTTCCTTTGTTTGGATATGAGCGATTTCTCAGCACTTGCTTCAGGAAGACTGGTTCCCTTTTTTGAAAACCTGTGTGGATCCTATACGGGTCCTCTGGCTTCTAGTTCCACCTTCTTTAGGTGGTTCAGATAGACCAGCATTCAAGCTAATTTCAATGATCGGGTTCCACCAATTCCCATCAAAGCGCACTAGATGCTTAAGTGCTCCTTTGGATTTTTTTGGCATCAAACAACTGTCTTCCAGATTTTGCAAGGGTTGCTGTCTGGTCTTCTGTTCACACATTCTCTAAGGTCTACCAGGTGGATGTTTTGGCCTCATCTGATGCCAACTTCAGGTGTAGGGTGCTTCTGGTGTCTTATTTTGCTGCAGGCAAGTCTCTAGTTTTTCCCTTGTTTCCTTGGGCTTTTCAGTCTTTGTGTGCTAAATTGCCCACCTCTCAGTTGGACTGCTCTTGGGTGTCTCAAAATTTTAAGGCTTCTTCTCTGTTTAAATGGGCAAGAAAGGAAATAGAACTGTGGAAATCTTGCTCAGACTCCATTGAAGGACCCAGGTCCCATCCCTCAGTGTTTGTGATCAGGCTTCAGGTACTGCTTGGCTACAAAACCAAGGCATGGTGGTAGCAGGGAGGGTTATCTTGGGCTGGCCTCCAGTTTTTTGTTTGTCAGTGGGCAATCCACCTGCAGGTGGCAGTATAACCTGAAGGTTTAATACATCTAGTGTCTCTCAATGGCAGAGGTGTTAAACTCAATTTTATCATGAGCATTTTGGGTGCCTCCAAAGGGCAGGCCGTATCTGTAAGACTAGATGTCCAGATCACCCCCACCCTACCTTACATCACAGTGTATCCCCCTTATGTGATGCTGCCAGGAAGAAGCTGGCGGAAAACCTGGGAAGCATAAAGTGCAGAGCAGAGTCTGGAGGAGGCTGTTAGAGTCTGCTGAATGCTGAAACCAGGGCAGGTGGAGACTAAGGGGTGCTGCGTCTGCACAGAGAGGTGCAGGATCTGTAGGAAGAGTTCTGTCATCCTCTCTGCTGCCAACTGCTGAGGCAAGGTGGGGTTGGAGGAGAAGGGGTTGCAGCAGCTGCAGAAGAGGTGCAAGGGCCACATTAAATGGCCTTGCGGGCTGTATTCAGCCCACAGCCTTGTGTGTGACACACATGCTCAATGGACTCCAAGAAAAGGATTTTGTGTTTTTAAGCTTTTTATGCTTTTGAAAAGATCTAGTGTTGCAGTACATTGTAACTGTAAACTGAATGTACTTTCTGACTAAGCACAGTTGCAGTGTTAGATAATATTTGTAATTTACTTTATCTGGTGTCAGTATCTTGGTTATACATTTTCATTGTGTTTTGTACGAAGCAGGAAAGTTTCTTTTGTATACTTAAACAGCTGCCCCACATTCCAGTTATCCTGGACTCCTGACACTTTTTCAGGTGTAAGACACACAGGATCTGTTCAGATAGCAGAAAAATATCCCTCTGATAGCATTTGTTCCTGACCCAGAGTGAGTCTCTGCCATGAGCTACCAATGCTCTGCTAGTTTCAGAGGACCAAGGCGTATGTTGTTAAAATCCAGCTGAGAACATGGGCAGAAAACAGACATGATAAATATTGTACACTTATAATTAACTGACAGTACAATTTGCAGCACACACCATGGGAGGCCAATGTGCGAAACTTTATATTTAACTTCTGTCTTAGTAGATGAAGATGTGATTTGTGTCTTGCAGGATTCAGCCGACAAATCATAGACATCCTTAACAAGCATAAGATCCAATTTAGCAGTTTTGATATATTGTCTGATGAGGAAGTGCGGCAAGGACTAAAGACCTTCTCCAACTGGCCCACTTATCCCCAGTTGTATGTCAAAGGAGAGCTAATTGGAGGACTGGACATTGTCAAGGTGAGCGGAGACAATGTTTGCAGTGACATTCTATTGCCAGGATACAAATGCAGTGCTTAACCAAGTCTCATTTACAGGAGATGGAGGCATCAGGGGAGCTAGATACTACATGTCCCAAGGCCCAGAATCTGGAAGACAGGTACAGGCTCTCTTTTTATATATTTATTTATCTATATATAATATATAAAGCTATGTGTCAATACAGAAACATATGGGGATTTAGGCAGAATGTGGGCTCAGTTTGATGGGCAGTTGAAGTTTTTAGAATCAAATTGCACACTAGATATTTCATTAAAATACTGTATGTTGTTTGTGTTACCTTCCAGTAATGTTTTAATTCTGTTCAGCTTTCCTTGTGATGCTTCCATCCATGCCAGGCAGTACAGCAGGGTGTCTGACCCCACTTTTTTTTTTTTTACTGTAGTTAGTGTCAGTCCACCCAAAGCTAACCACCTCCACTAAAGACTTTCTCACAAATTGTTCACATTTCCTGTGCATGTCCCCAGCTGGATCCATTCTCCTCAATGGAAAAGCTGTTACCAGATGACAGGCTGCCATAAGTAGCTCTAAGGGGTGTTGCATATCTGGCTCCTATATCAGTGAGGAAGGGTTTTCTTTTTACATTGATGTCCATTAACTACATGAGCATTTAGTTGGTCTTCTGTTGGGTCAGGGTTGTGATTTATTATTGATTGATGTGGTATTTTTGTACAGTGTACACAGTAGTGCACCATGCCCTGTAAATAAATGATCACATGGGATGATTGGCTTCTGGGCTTTAATTAGTGAAAGCCGCCTATTGTGTACACTGTCAGCATATTCCTAATATCTGCTAACCAGATTAGCTAACATTTTTTAAAGTTTTAAATGGTAAATCCTAGCAAAACTGTTTCAATGCTGACATTCTATGTTTTTCCAGGCTCAAAGCACTTATCAACAAAGCTTCAGTAGTTCTTTTTATGAAAGGCAGCAAGCAGGTAAGTGTGTATTATTTATATAGATAGATATAGAGAGAGATAGATGTAGATATATATATATATATATATATATATATATATATATATATCTACATCGCTCTCTCTCTCTCTCGATATATAGAAAGAGATAGAGAGAGAGAGATATATATATATTAGATTAGAATAGATTATAGATAGATAGATTAGATATATATAATGTGTTTTGTGTTTAAGAATATGAAACTGTATTATGTGACTATTTCTTAATAAACAAGAGAACTTTAACATTCATATTTCCTATGTGCCTCCAGGTGGCCAAATGTGGATTTAGCCGTCAGATCCTTGAAATCCTCAATAACACGGGGTGAGTCAGGGAGCGTCTGTGGTTGGAGAGACGTAATTGATATGCTTTGTTTGCCTGTAGTAAATGCTAATGTGCAGCTGTCGTTATTGACAACATATCATTTTTGCCTGTCGGAGCTATTTTTCTTTATAGCCAGTGATTTATTCTGTTGTGCGGTTTTCATTTGTGTTACAGTTTAATGGATTGAGTTCCGTTGCATTTCTGGCCAGCAGTTTCTGTTATGACTTTATTGTTACATTTCAGTGTTTCCTGTACTGGTTGGGGTGTGTGTGCATGTCTTAAGAGAATTTACTCATTTTTAGGACTTCTTTAAAACTACAGGTGAAACTCGAAAAATTATTATATCGTGCAAAAGTTAATTTATTTCAGTAATGCAACTTAAAAGGTAAAAACTAATATATGAGATAGACTCATTACATGCAAAGCAAGATAGTTCAAGCTGTGATTTGTCATAATTGTGATGATTATGGCTTACAGCTCATGAAAACCCCAAATCCACAATCTCAGAAAATTAGAATATTGTGAAAAGGTGCAATATTCTCGGCTCAAAGTGTCCCACTCTAATCAGCTAATTAAGCCATAACACCTGCAAAGGGTTCCTGAGCCTTTAAATGGTCTCTGTCTGGTTCAGTAGGAATCACAATCATGGGAAAGACTGCTGACATGACAGTTGTGCAGAAAACCATCGAGACCCTCCATAAGGAGGGAAAGCCTCAAAAGGTAATTGCAAAAGAAGTTGGATGTTCCCAAAGTGCTGTATCAAAGCACATTAATAGAAAGGTATGTGGAAGGGAAAAGTGTGGAAGAAAAAAGGTGCACAAGCAGCAGGGATGACCGCAGCCTGGAGAGGATTGTCAGGAAAAGGCCATTCAAAAGTGTTGGGGACTTTCACAAGGAGTGGACTGAGGCTGGAGTCAGTGCATCAAGAGCCACCACACACAGACAGATCCTGGACATGGGCTTCAAATATCGTATTCCTCTTGTCAAGCCGCTCCTGAACAACAAACAACGTCAGAAGTGTCTTACCTGGGCTAAAGAGAAACAGACCTTGTCTGTTGCTCAGTGGTCCAAAGTCCTCTTTTCTGATGGGAGCAACTTTTGCATCTCATTTGGAAACTAAGGACCCAGAGTATGGAGGAAGAATGGAGAGGCACACTGCAAGATGCTTGAAGTCCAGTGTGAAGTTTCCACAGTCTGTGTTGATTTGGGGAGCCATGTCATCTGCTGGTGTTGGTCCACTTTGCTTCATTAAGTCCAGGGTCAACGCAGCAGTCTACCAGGAGAATTTGGAGCACTTCATGCTTCCTTCCACAGACGAGCTTTATGGGGATGCTGACTTCATTTTCCAGCAGGACTTGGCACCTGCCCACACTGCCAAAAGCACCAAAACCTGGTTCAATGACCGTGGCATTACTGTGCTTGATTGGCCAGCAAACTCTCCTGACCTGAAACCCATAGAGAATCTATAGGGCATTGCCAAGAGAAAGATGAGAGACATGAGATCGAACAATGCAGAAGAGCTGAAGGCCGCTATTGAAGCATCCTGGTCTTCCATAACACCTCAGCAGTGCCACAGGCTGATAGCTTCCATGCCACGTTGCATTGTGGCAGTAATTGCTGCAAAAGGGGCCCAAACCAAGTACTGAGTACATATGCATGCTTATACTTTTCAGAGGTCCGATATTGTTCTATGTACAATCCTTGTTTTATTGATTGCATGTAATATTCTAATTTTCTGAGATTGTGGATTTGGGGTTTTCATGAGCTGTAAGCCATAATCATCACAATTATGACAAATCACAGCTTGAACTATCTTGCTTTGCATGTAATGAGTCTATCTCATATATTAGTTTCACCTTTTAAGTTGCATTAAGGAAATAAATGAACTTTTGCACAATATTCTAATTTTTTGAGTTTCACCTGTAAGCAGCCCAAAGATTCCTGCAGGCACATAATTGTCACCCTCCATGGCCAGTGAGTTAGAGAAATGTGCCGGTCTGTTTCTGTACCTGAGCCCACGTTCAGCTTGCTTGTAACCTCAATCCAGGCCAATTTCTTACCACCAACCTTATCCTCTTTTGCAGCTCTCATGGTATAATAGAGATGTTAACGTGTAGGTTCACCTTCAGCAATATTTTCCAAAAAGCCCTGTATGCAATTCATATCTTCTGAATAGTACCTACTAGCTGCTCCTTTTTTAAATGCTACACCTCCTCCCATTGTACATGCAACTGTGGGGTGGGGTATCTTGGCAAGAACTGCTGGCACTTTGTTCCCATGCTGTTTGCAGGATGCTACAATTGTGGGGCCTCTAGCGGGCCACTCTGAGCTGTTAACAATGTGCACATGTGGAGTGTGCTGTCTTCTTCATTCGCTACAGTGGTCAAGCTCAGCTAGAGAAGGAGAGTGTGAATGCGTTCATTTTGGAGCGGTTACGGTACACAATTACAGCATCAAGCCCATCCTGCAAACAAAAAGATGGAGGGGGATTGAAAGACCAGATATTTTGATATTTTTCTTTAACTTTTTATCTGGTACTTGATATTTTACATTTTTGTTCCCTTCTTGAAAATAACCATTACTATCATTTAGGAGGGCAAAGTGGCGAAAGTCTTCCTATTGAGAATTCAGAGGACTGCTATATTGTGTTCAAAAGCCTGCTGTAACAAGCCTTTGTTTATAAATGGGGCTGGCAAACAAGTGATTAAGGAACTGCTCCCCCGCCCCCCCCCCAAAAAAAAGTGTAAGCTTAAAGAGAAGCTCCATTTAAAACTTAATAAATGTTTACATAAAAAGTGAATATACACAACATGCACATAAATAATATATGGCAAAACTAAAGTGATCTGATCCAATCAGGATCTAGTAGTGAAATACCAGGAATGTTCCTGTATGAACCCCTGTTAAGTGAAACACAAATGAACAAATCCTCAAACCCCCATATCCCCAAATGAGGGATCAAAGAGAACATAAAAATGGGGTGAAAACATTGGTGAATCCCCAACCTGGGGGAATTAAACCTAATAAAGCGATAAGTGCTAAAACAGAACAAATTTCAATATACACATAGCCACACTATAAACATCCTCATTATAAAAGTGAAAAATATATCTCAGATGAAAAAACTCAATAAGTCCACATTAAACATCCAATATAATGTAAACGTATAAACATGATCAATGTGTTTTGCAGGTTCATTACCATGTATACATGTATTTATTAACATGTATTTTCTGCATAGAGAGTCATTTACATGATTTAGGACTCTACATACATATTTATTTTGGCTGCAAGTTTTTCAGATACTTATTAACACTATTTGTGTACGGTGTTTTTAGTGTTTATAATTTCCTCCATTAACATGTTCCCTTTTCTCTTTTTTTCCCCTCCAGTGCAGAGTATGACACTTTTGACATTCTGGATGATGAAGAGGTGAGCTGGAAGAGGTTGGGGAGCATTTCTAGCAGTTTTACATAAGTTGGAGGCTTCTTCATGGCAGCTGTACTAGGATATATGTATAGTTTTCAGTAGCTGTGGCTTGGTCCAGGGAGCCCAGGTCTAATTTAAAGCAACTTTCTATCATTTAGGAATCATACTGAACCTACAAGTGTAATATTCTTCCACAAGTTAGAAGGGAAGCAGATTAGGCTGTGGGTATGTTGTATGGCTTGTGGAAGAAAACTAGTACACCCATATGAAGCTTGTCAACTGATGGTGTCCTTGATGAGAATCGAAGTCAAGTGAGATAAGACCACAGTGTTAACCTTTAAAGACACGGTCACCTGATCATTCAGGGTGGAGTAAACTGCTCCTCCTGAAAGCCCACCTCCCGCATGCACACCGCCTGCCTGTTGAGATTCTAGCATAGGTAAAGCTAGCCATTGGTGGATTGAAATTCTGTCAGCTCAGCAGTGACCAGACAGATTTTGATTTATGTATGGCCATTCCTGCTTAACAGAAGTCGATCTAATAATTGACTTCTGTCAAATGAGACTGTTTGAAAATTTTAATTGGCTGCAGTTGCTAAATGAATCATTTGCAGCACTGATCAGTGTGTTCTGACAGTGGAGGAGTCCCTGATATCCTAAACAATAGCACAGCATGGAGGATTCTCCATCCAACTTGCATGCGTGGATAGGGGGATCAGTTTGGTTTCTTGCCATCAGCCCTCTAGCTGATCGAAATCTATGGCCAGCTTAAAGAGGTTCTTCAGTCACTTGTGTAAAAAAAAAAGAAAAGTCAGCAGCTACAAAAATTGTAGCTGCTGACTGTTATTAAATAGATACTAACCTATCCAGGAATCCAGCGCTGTCCACACCCGAGCCAGTTTCTTCACTGGTCTTCTGTTCCCAGCGCTGGCATTTTAACTGTGGGCAGCTGGCTGTGGCTGCTCGTGGCGTCACAGCCGGATGCCCACTGTGCATGTGAGAGCCATGCTGTGCTTTGCGAATGGTCCTGCAAGCTCCTAGGACCTATGATGTGTCCCAGAAAGCTGTACACTCCTCCCCCCCCCCCCCCCCCCCCAAAAAAAAAAAAAAAATATGGTGTGCCAAAGGAGGGGGAGGAGGAGCAACATCAGAACTTCAACTTTTAAGTGAAGTTTCCTTTAAGCATCAGTATCCAAGTGGGAGAATAATGTCTCTGCTCCCACATGTGAAAGTGGTTGTGCCTGACGATTGGCCGCCTTGAGCACTGTCACATTGTCACATGGGGTAAAGTTTCATGCTTCCCTTTACTGGGAAGGCAGAAAAGGATCACATATAGGTAAATATACCTTGCTGGGCTATCGGAAGTCACTGTCACTTTGCTTTAACCTCCTTAGCGGTGTTCCCGAGTGTAGCTCGGGGTAAAATTTCTATACCAAAAGCGGTAACCCCGAGCTACATTCGGGCTTACCATGTGGTGTTGCTCAGGTAGTCCCTGCAGCACTTACCTTGTCCTTCGCTCCCACGATCTGTCCCCTCCAGCGTCCCCGGCCATCTCCTCCAGCCGATGCCGGCATCCGGCTTCTGTGTTCCGGTCCCTGTGACGTCGGGACGTACGGGCGCCGGAACCGGCGGGAAATTTGAATTTTTTAAAAAATGTCATTTTTTCTGTCATTGCTATTTCAATGCATTCCACATACATTTTGTCCCGAGTGCTTTGTCCTGTGCCCTGCCTGCACTTTTACTGTTCTTTCTGCCTGGAAACTTAAAGTCCATGGCATCCAAAAAGCGTCCCTTTACGTCAAAAGCGATTTTAGAACAGCGATAGTAAATCAGAACCACTTGCAGAATTGAGTGATAATGATTCGTGGGGAAATTCGTCATCAGACACTGAAAACGATTTTGCGACTTTGCTCATTGATGTGCGAATTTGCTCTGTATTTCAAATTTCAGTGTTTTTGGTTTGATTATATTATTGAATTAAATGTATTATTTTTTATGATTATTTATTAAATTATAATTTATGATTTTGTGTTTCAAATGTTATCATACCCGGGATGTTTAATAGACTCTTGTTCGGACAGATTTCAGTGAGTTATTCCTAAAAATTACAGCCTACAATAAAAAACTGCATATTTCCATGCAAAAAAATGGTACCGCTTTCAGCACAAAAAATCGGAAAGAATCATACCGCCGAGGAGGTTAAATGAAAAAAGTGAGGGTGTCGCTATAACATTTTATCCAAACCGGTTGGGCTATTTGTCTTGATGAAAGCAGACTTTTTCTAATTCATGGTATTGGTAACCTGCCTAAATCTTCATTAGTGTTTAGTAAAAGGCAAGTCTGTCCAATGCTTTTAATTCAACTAATTTTATTAATAAGGAAATATACTCACAAAATGATTGTATAACAGGCATAAGTAACCATAATCCAAACAGGGTTACAGGTAAATCAAAAAGGGGGGGGAATAAAGGCTAACGCGTTTCGAAGGGTGCTCCCTTCTTCATCAGAGCTGGGTTTGGCAGATAGAAACTTCAGTATGGCAGAGTTCCCATGGCAAGGAGATATTCAGCCACTGAGTGTCAGTATTACAGCAGTTCACTAAACAGGCTGAACTGCTGTAATACTTACTGACACTCAGTGGCTGAATATCTCCTTGCCATGGGAACTCTGCCATACTGAAGTTTCTATCTGCCAAACCCAGCTCTGATGAAGGGAGCACCCTTTGAAACGCGTTAGCCTTCACCCCCCCCCCCTTTTTGATTTACCTGTAACCCTGTTTGGATTATGGTTACTTATGCCTGTTATACAATCATTTTGTGAGTATATTTCCTTATTAATAAAATTAGTCACTATGTATTGAGGTAATGCGCAAGGTTTGTGCGCTCTTTCTTTCATCTTCCTCTACAGTTTTATTAAGCTTCCCCAGCTTCATCATAGAGCTGCACAACCTCTGATCACCAGTGGATGAATACACAACACGCTGCTTGTCACTAACGCCTGTTTGATCTGAGTCCTTGAGCGCAGGAGATAATGGATCAATGCTTTTCATTCTCCAATGAGAAGACAGTGGAGAGCTGAATTGCTACCCTGATTTTTATTTTTTATAATCAAGGACCTCAGAGCTAGAATCTCCTCTAGAAGTGCCCAGGTTTGCTGTAGTAGATGAGTCTCGCTCTTGTCTTTGGGAACTCAAGTAAATGTATCCAGAAGTGAGTTGGACCCCCTCAATGACAACTGATAGAGATAGGACTGGAGAACAGAGAAACCAATACCAGGGCATCCAGGAGGTTATAAGAAGTTGGGGGATAACACAACTCACTTAATCTCTAATTCTAATCTCTAATCTCTCAATCTCTAATTGTAAATGGTGCCTTTTACTGTGTTTTTATAGTCCTTTTTTTTTTTTTTTATAAATCAATCATTTCTAAAGGTTCGACAAGGATTGAAAACATACTCCAACTGGCCAACATACCCACAACTCTATGTAAAGGGAGAACTTGTTGGAGGATTGGACATTGTAAAGGTAAGCTTTTATTTTGCTGGATTGGGTTTGCACACAAGATTCCCAACACCCCCCCTCTCCCCACCCCCTTTCTTTGCTTCAACACAGGCTCAAAAGTAAAGCTTATATGTATATATAGTATTTGATGTCTTATTTAGGTTTTAGATTTAGCCACATACCACCTAATGCCAGACAGGTTTGGCAAGGACCAGTTCTGCCCATTAGAAACTTTAATCAAGTTTTCTTGCATGGCAAGACCACTTACTGTTATCTCACATATATATTCTTATTATTATAGCCAAATTTACCACCCTAACTCCTCCCACAGTTTTTACACTACACAGACAGTAATATACCGAAACGTGCGGATTGTTCCCGATTGGTGTGCTATTACTTTGTGGAACGTTTCGCCGAATGGTCCCATAGGAATGAATGGTGGAATGTTCAAAACTAGAATGGGAGCTGACAAAAGCTAGAGTGTGAGCTGAAAAATCAGGACATGATTTGTAAACTGCTATCACTCCCTCATTTTCAAGCCCACCTACACAAATCTTATATCGAAACGTTCAGCTATCCCTGCTGCCACTAAAAATGTCCACGGCTAAGCCATAGTCCTGATAGTTTTCACAATATGACCATTTGTTTGCAACTCATGCCGCCCATTGACATTCGTTGAAACTCCACTGTAGCCATCTCAAATTTAAAGGGCAATTTCTAAACTGCGACTGTGCCTTCATTTGTAATATTTCAGAGACATACTATGCATCAAAATGTAGGTCTGGGTCTTGTGATTCTCACATTATAAAGCTCTTCAGTATAGGATTTATAATTTTTAAACTACAACCGTTTGAAGATGGCAACCGCCAGTGAAGTGAGCAAGTTGGAGCAGTTTGTTTTTAACCGCTCTTCTCTGCCCTTGCTGTAGAGTGAGTTACCATAGGAACCCAGGTGTGTGAGCAGGCAGCAGAGTGACAAGCCACTCCACCCAGTTACTCCGCCCACTCCAGTTGTAGACTACTGGTGGAGGCAAGAACACTTCACACAATTCCCCCAGAAATTGTAGCTTTTCTAGTTTATATTGTCTTTCTAGAGACTGCACAGTAAGTTATCTTGGACTTTATTTTTGCAGAGTAAGAGAGCCCCTATTTAATGGGCTTGGGGGTACAGGTAATTGGCATGTGCAGCTCAGTGTACATTTGATAGAAGACTGTGAGCAGGCAGGCAAGTGTGTCTTTTTGCAGAAGAGACATAGCATGTCTGTTCTGCAATGAAGAGCCGCCTGCTCTGTTCTGCAATGAAGAGCCGCCTGCTCTGTTCTGCAATGAAGAGCCGCCTGCTCTGTTCTGCAATGAAGAGCCGCCTGCTCTGTTCTGCAATGAAGAGCCGCCTGCTCTGTTCTGCAATGAAGAGCCGCCTGCTCTGTTCTGCAATGAAGAGCCGCCTGCTCGCAATCTTTTTTGATATTTTAGGTTTAGTTCTGCTTTAAGGCAGCCAAGTCATAACCGTATTAGGCTTTGTTGCAAAAGATAGACATGGTCTATCTTTTGTGAGGCAGAAGGGGTTTGGATCAAACTCAGAAATCAAGATTTTGCATTTAAATTGATTCTAAAGTTAAAGTGGGAGCAAAGCTACTTTTATAATAAAGCTTATCTGTTTGTAAAATTAATCTCTGCTAAATGTGCACCGTTTTTAGGGTATATTGGTTTTTTTTTTTTTTTTTTTTTTTTTTTAGAGCCGGCACATGCGCTCTGAAGGAACGGCATGCCTGTGCTGTTCCTTCAGAGCACCGTGCTGTGTCCTGAGACTCCTGTGCGCATGCGCGGGAGTGACATAATCACGGCTCAGCCAGTCAGATGGCTGGAGCTCTTGAACCCGGAAAGGAAGATGGAAGCCTGTACAGCGGTGATGGCACGCCGCTGGAGGACTTCGTTTTGAAGTAAGTTTTACATAATGCGATGCATACTAGCACATGATGCCTTCACCTTTTGTAGGGGATTTTTTGGGGGTTTTTGGGGAAGCAGTATACTAAATGGCTTTAGAACCATTTTAACTTTAGCATATCATCTCAGCTAGTGCATACCTGTTACAGTTGGGGGCAGGGCAGTGCAGAGAGCAGGAGGATTTTCTGAATTTTGATTGGGACTCGTCAAATTGAGATCATTGCTCAGCACTTTTAACCTTGTAGTTTATTTCTGGTCAGCCTTATTGATGGCCATTGGGACTACCCATCAAATTCAGTGGCTAGTGGTAAGCAGGAGAGGCAGGACTAAACATTAGTTTTTGGAAATGAAGCTGACATTTCCAGAAGTATTCTGGCTTGTGGGGCTCCTTTGTGCTGAAACATATGTAAAGGTACCTGTGGCTGTATTTAAAGCTGAACTATATACAGATAAAAAGGCACAAATGAATGCAGCTCTGTAATCATTAATACACCAATAAATGTATTTTTTAAATGGAAGCTGTGCAAGTATCTGAATTTGGTCTGGTCTGTTATCCTCTTGAAGTGCCTGGGCTTGGGTGTGAGAGGAAGAAGCTGCATAAGAAGCCAATCAGTTCATGTTTTGACTGAGAGCTTGCTGAGTTACAGAGATATGAGCTCTGTGCTGCTTGTTCTTTCACTGTCCAGTCACAGCTTGGGCTCAGAAAAAGTGGATTTAATTATGTTGGCCATAAAATTTTATTTTTTTTATTTTATCATTGAAGGGGCTATTCATTTATTTCAGACATAAATATAGTTATGATATTTTATGTAGTGCTTTACATATTGTACATTCATATCAATCAGTCCCTGCCCTCAAGAACCTTACAATATAAGGTCCCTATCTCACTTGCATGTGAGCACATACTAGGGCCAATTAATCACTTGAGCTCCAGAAGGTTTTACCCCCTTCATGACCAGGCCATTTTTTTACTATCTGCGCTACTTTAACTAGTAATTGCATGGTCATGCAACACTGTACCCAAACAAAATGTATATATATTTTTTTATATACACAAATGGAGCTTTCTTTTGGCAGTATTTGATCACCGTTTTGGTTTTTTGTTTTTGTTTGTTTTTTTTTTTTTTTACTTTATAAAAATAAAAAAAAAAGACCTAAAATTTTGAAGAGAAAACTAAAATTTTTATTTTTGCTATGAAACATATCCAGTAAAAGTTTTTAAAACAAAAATCACAATTCTTCATAAATTTAGTCTAAAATGTATTCTGCTACATGTCTTTTGTTGTTTTGTATATTGATTGGTTTGTGTGAAAATTATAGTGTCTACAAACTATGGTGTAAATATACTGAAATTTTTATTTATTTTTTATACTATAAATAACGGTGATCAGAGACATTAAGTGTGGTAGTGCGGCGGGCAATTTGATACATAACTGACGCTGGCTGGGAGGTACACTAACTGAACAAATGACACCTCAGGGTAATCAAGGGGTTATGTGTGTGTATCAAGTTACGTTACATGCTAATGTGTGTAATATATGCTGCTTTTTACAAAAAATGTCTTTGTTCCTTCTCCCTGCTTTGCAGAAAGAAGAAACAAAGCAATAATTCTCTTTGTACAGAGCCTGTGTTGACAATGTGATTGGACACAGCTGATCAGCAGGTCCTGGCCATGAATCATTGGCTGGGACCTGTTGACAAAATTCTTCTGTGTCCAATCGCAGCAGTAGTCGGCGGGCGGGGGCACACGCCCTGTGCTCCAAAGAGGCCACTGACGTGCAGGCATGCCGATGTGCCTGTACGAGCTGCCCATCCGCAGTACATTGCGGGTGGATGGTTTTTATGTGGCTAACCAACCAGCTTGTCTTTGGAATGTGGGAGGAAACAGGAGTACCCTGAAGAAAGCCATGCATGCACAGGGAGAACATGCAAACACATGCAGTGCTTAACTTGACTTAGAACCAAGTGCTGCAAAGAAGTGCTAACCACTGAGCCACTGTACTGCCTTTTTATCATGTAAATTTTGGATAGTAGACTAGTTCTGCACATACAGAACCATACTAAACCAACTAAATTTGCTTTGGTTTCCAACAATGTCTAAATACTTGGTGTTCCTCTCCCCCACACACAGGAGTTGAAGGAAAGTGGAGAACTGGATTCGGTGTTGAAAGGTGGACAATAATGTATGAAGGTGCCATAGATGGGACAAACTCCAAGCACGGGATCTTTCTGAACTGCTGTGGCTCTCTGGCCTTATTTACGGACCTCAGTGAACTCTTCTCTCTTCCTCTCTTCTATGATAGGTCACGGCCTGTACAGGATACAATGTGTAATTGGCAATAGAGACGACATTTATGTGAAAGTTATTAAACTTCAGAAACCTTTTAATTTAATAAAACAGTGTTACAATCGATTCTTGTTACTGTACATCATGTCAAAGTGACACACATCCGTCATGGCCAAATGCTACATTTACGCCTCCCCATGAGGATTAGTTGTCCTCCATGTCCATATAAAATTAGTTTTTTGTTTGAAAGGTTAATTCCACCCAGAATTGAAGTTTAAAGTGTTCCCTTTTAATTTTTTCTGAAAAAGTAAACGCACAGCACCTGTACCTCTGCTCCCCCGACAGGCAGCGTTCCCCCACAATCCACCAGGGACCTGTCTATCGGCATCCTCACACCTAGAGTAGGGCTATGGACCTGATCCTGGGGAGTTCAGGGCTCTAGACTGGCTGAGCATGGTTATTCCGAAGGTGCGGAGAGGAGCAGAAGATCAGGTAAGTATATTCCCTTTAATTGTTACCCTAGTCATATATAAAGCAATCTACCCTTGCAGCGCAGGCACATCCCCATAGCAAAGGATCATTTTTTCATTTGCCTGGAGTTGGGTTTTAAGGACAAGGTTCCACCCAATCCTGTTAAGGCACACTTTAGTAAATCAGAGTGCTTTTTTTTTGGCACCAGGCAACTGTTTTCCCAGATTTGGAAACTGCCGCCTAGTTTTCTGTTCATGCATTCTCTAAGTTTTACAAGGTGGATGTTGAAGCCTCTTCTGATGCCATCTTCAGGCAATAGGTCTTTCAGACAGCACTTTGAGCTGCAGGCGGTCTATTGTTCCTTTGTTATATTGGTCTCTCTTGTTACTGTTGCCCACTGCTCTCTGTTGGGCAACTTTTGGGTGCCCTGGTTGTCTCTGAATAACTGAATTGTGTATCCATGAATAAATGACAACAGGATTCTTGTACCTGCTAGTTATTAAGGGACACAGGTACCACCCCTCTGTGTTTTCTGATCTACTTCTAATAACTGCCTGCTGGGAGTGGGGGGGGGGGGAGGGAATTATACCTGGCTGTCCAGTGGCTTTTTTGTTTGCCAATGTTCAATTCCTCCTGTAAAGGGCAGTATAACCTAATTGTCTATGAATATCTGAATCCCGTGGCTTTTAATGGACTGCAAGAAACTGATTTCACAGTAAGTGCAAAAATCATTTTAAAGATGTTCTGCCACAACATAGGCCTGTCACCTATTCTCAATCTGCCCCCCCCCCCTCCCCAGTGGCTGTTTGTTTTTCTTAACCCGAGGTTCACATATGTGCGGTCGTGTGGGCCATGATTTGCACAGGCATGAGAGCCCATTCATGTGAATGGACTCCCGTGCCACGGGACACACAGGGAAGAAATCTCTGCACTGATTGAGAAATCGCAGCCCACAGGGGAAGCTCGTTTCCCAGTATAGTTGCAATTTCCAGTGCAGGTGGTGTGCCATTAGAATTAATGGCACTTGCCTGCGGGTCCTGCATTCCTGTGTGGGTGGTGCGGCTGCAGGCCGCAGCGGCACCACCCGCACAGATGTGAACCAGTGGTTCAAGACATTGGATACAGGCAGGCGCTAAGTAATAATACGGAGTGGTTTTAAAGTGAACCTATTCTTGTTCATTCAGGTCAAAGCAGCAGGTTCGCGAAAAGGTCCTGGATCCTCAGTACTGCGCTGAACCTGTTATAGCCTAGTCAGTCCCAAAGTCCATAGACTCTGATATATTCATCCAGTGGATAGAAGCAAAGGATCCTGCAGCTCATGTAGATCAGGTGGGATCCCCATCCTCACAGAATATATTCATTAAACCTGAGGTTTATTTTTTTGGGGGGTACAGCACCAAACATATTATTTGTGTAATAATTTGTATCCCATTACCGGCAGGTGGCTGCTTCTGATAAACATCTTCCCTTCTGTGCTTCCTTCACAACTGCCAGATACTGTCTTGAGAAGCAACTGCCGCTGAGGAAAGTTGCACCACTTGCCTGTCCCTTTCCACTATTCATATTGCTGTTATTATTACTTTCCCAAATAAATAAAATATAGTGCAGTGCTAAAATGTCAATAATAAGTGAAAAATACAAATAATCTCAAAGTGACAGTCCGTGCGCACTCACCAGATACGCAATGTTAATGCGCATTAACAGTAGTAATGGTCCCCTCTAGGTAATGGATGTGGTCCTGGACAGAGAAAATCCTCCCTCTGTGTGTAGGTGGTGCTGTAGGAGCTCTCTGAAGGAGATGGAACCAGGCAGTCGGGGGCCCCTTTAAGGGGTGGATGGATATGGGAGCCTATATACCAGGGTCTCCTCTCTGGACAACTATGTAGCACAGGATCTGAGTGGCTCTGGAAATTAGTAGCTCCACATAGGAAGCCAAATACTTATTTCCCTCATGAACATGAAAATCAGTGCATAATTTGTTAAACATGCATTTCTTTTGAATTTTTTGTTGCTATTCTGTCTCTGTGTTACAATACACCTACCATTGAATTTTTAGACTTTTTGAGTAGGAAAACGTTCAAAATCAGCAGGGGATCAAACACTTATTTCCTTCACTGTATGTATCATCTGTGACTTTAGTTGCCTTTCCAGCTGTCCATACCTTTCTTTTGCTCATTTTTACTGATGGTAGTGGAGAGGACAGTATGACTTGTAGCTGACACGGGGCTGAAGATTCTCCCACTGTCCTCACGTGCCAGTCTTGGGTGACTGAAAGTCCAAACACCAGTGCTGTTGCATTTGAGGAAAGGGACTGATCACATGCTGCATGCCCACATACCATCTTTTTCTCTTGTGGCCAGTTCCTCTTGGTGGCTAAGCAAAGAGAAGGTAAGTACTGTATGAGCAACTTGGGAAATTGATAGTTAAGTGAACCCATTGCTTTGCACTGCATGAGCACAGCTCTCATTCACGTAAATCCTGTACCAGACATTACTAAATGGCGGACTGTGGTCTGGATCTGGACTGAGTCTCTGTCCCAACTGGACCGGTCGCGGTCCTGCCATTTAAGAGTTTGCTCTTCCACTCCAGATGACATTGGAGACAGGACAGCTCTGGAAGGACAGTGGGAGCTGACAAGTTAACTTTTAAAGTTAACCAGCAGGTGATTGGTTGCTAGCAACCAATCACCTCACCAGCTGGTTATCAGGAAATGTTCAGCTTTCGCTGTCAATCTGGGACTGTCCTGTCCATGATGTCAGCTCCTCCCGTCATCCACCCTGTGTAGGTAGGAGATGGAAGAGAGCTACTGTATGTCACTGCTGTGAAGGATATGGGGGGAAGTCGAGGATGATGTGATGTGAAGGGGAGGCTGAGGACAGGAATCTGAAGGAGGAGGATGGAGATATAAAGGGGGGGGGGGGCTGAGGATAGGAGTCTGGAGGAGGAGGGCGGTGATATAAAGGGGGGCTGAGGACAGGAATCTGGAGGAGGAGGGTGGTGATATAAAGGGGGGCTGAGGACAAGAATCTGGAGGAGGAGGGCGGTGATATAAAGGGGTCCCTTTCACATGGTGGGTCTGATCAGGCACACCTGTCAGTTTTTCAGGAAGACCTGATCAGATGGTCCATTCACCCCTATGGACAGGCGGGAATAAACAGACTTGTGTCTGTTTACAACTGCCTACCTCTGGGTCCTATCCAGTTTGCTCAAAAAAGAAACCAAAAGGGGTTCCAATCTCTTCTGTTTAGGTGGATCGGTGGGTAGTCAGGTACAGTGGAGTCCATTTACTCTCAGCCTGGGTTCACACTGATGGGGTGCGGCATATCGCACAGGAACCGCATCACATTTCTCTGCAAATCACATGTGAATTCTGTGTGGTGTGGTTTTAGCCATACATTTTGTATGACTCAATTCACACCGCATCTGCACCAAAAAGATACAGGACCCTTTTTTTGGTCTGCACTAGAATCTGATCACATCTATACAATCCGATTCTGCAAATTGCACCGTGTTTTGCGGACCGATTTCAGGGTGTTAACATACCTGCAGCGGTTCACATGAACGGGGTGCGATTGTGATGAGGTGCAGAATTTGCACAGAAACCGGTGTAAATCCCCCACTGCATCAGTGTGAACCCAGGCTCAGTCCCACATCGAGCAGAGCGGGCTCTCTCCGTGTCTGTTCTGCAGAATCTGAGTGGACATGGACGTGTCATCCGCCTGCTCTGCTCTGATCAGCAGGGGATCTGTCAGGGATCCCCTGCTGTTCAGGACAGAGTCCACCCCCTGTGAATGGGGCCTTAAGGGCTTGCTCACACCATGTCTGTTCAGCTGCATTCTTTTGTAGTTGTAAACAATTGTTTTCTATGTGCCGAGAAATGCAGCTTAACAGAAAGGCCCCTTGCCCACAGGACCATCCAGCTGAAGTGTTTCCCTCCCTGTGCAGTTACAGACGAGGGTCCGTATTGTAGGTTTTTACAGGACCTCTCCCTCCCGGGCATACTAGAGCCAGACCCTGTGTGCAAGGAACCGAATGGTGTGAGCAAGCCCTGAAATGAATATGCTGAAAAAATTAAGTGACCTGTAGAAAGTCATTAATTTGACTCTGTCTGCAGTTTTTGTATTTTGGTTTTGTGTTGCCCTAGGCAAGACTAAAATCTGAATTTGTCTCACCCCTTCCTGTTTAACTCCTTGGCACCGGCGCCTCCTGGCCCTTTAAGGGTTTCAGAAGTTGGGAGGCGGGGTGGGGTTTTAGGGTCATGTGACTGCTATGGTTTGCCATCACAGCAGTCACATGATCGGGAAAGGTCCCGATTGAAAGAGGAGATTGGGACCTTTCCGTGAGTATCGGACATGTGTGTTGGGAGAGCGCAGGGTGCGTGCTGTCAGCACATATGTTTTTCTTAATTGCACGCAAATGTGCGGCCGCTCGGCATCAAGGCCCAGAGGCCGGGATGCCGCATATTTGCATGCAGCCGGCACCAAGAGGTTAAGATCCACCTCTTCAGGACAGGAGGGGTCAGTGGGACTGTGCCTGTAATGACATCAAAGGAGAAGGAACCAGTGAAAACTGCTGGGGACCCAGAAAATGTCAACCCTCCCAGAAGTGTCAGCTTCCCATCAAATTTAGGAAAGCACTTCTAGTAAATGCAGTGAAACAATGGCACGGGTCACAGGAGAGGTAGGTATTCAGTGTTCTGCTCAAACTGGCCATGTCCTTATAACAAGGCAAATAGATGTAACTCCCACTGCCAGGTATTGCATTCTGTGCCCGCTGTCATACATGAACAGAGCCTGCATCTGATTTGGATGTAGAGACTGTTCTACTCAGAATTTTCACACCTGGCTTCTGCAGCAAGTTAATAGAAAAATCTTCTAAACGTATATTGTTCTGGGTATTGCCTACTGGGCTACTCATGTAACCAATTCTGGTCATTTCACCTGTTTAGATCAGATCAGGGTCAAATTAGGTAACCCTTTAGACCAGCCTTTCCTAATCTTTTAATCACAGAGGAACCCTTGCAATAACTCTCTGGTCTTTGGGAACTCCTATGAATTATTACTATATGTACAGCTCATGATACAGTAGTGTGATGGTGAGTGGGAACAATGCTCCTTACACTTGTGCTCATTGGGAAGAATGACCCCCTTACAGATAGCTAAACAGATCAATGATGTCGGTGGGAACTTATCTGAGAGGCAGAAATTGCTTATTGGCTAAGGAACCCCCCATCATCCTCAGGAGGATCCCTGGCTGAGAAACCCTGCTTTAGATTGACCACTTGCTAACTGCACTATAGCCGAACAATGGCTACAGCATGGTTGTCCAGTTCTCGGAGGGCGTCTTACGACGTCCTCCCAGAACACGCCCCCAGCGGCATGCACACAGTTGATCATGTGATGAGGTAAAAGGCCAATCACAGCAGCCTTTTACCACATGATCATGGAGTAAATACAGTTGCCGGTTATCGGCAGCACTTTTCTCATGCTGTCACAGCGTGAGGAAAGTACTGCCAATAACCAGCAGCTGTCACAGAGCAGATCGGCACTTATGATCAGTGCCGGCAGTCATCGCTGACCATCAGTGCAGCCTCATCAACGCATGCCAGTGAAGGAGAAAAATTACCTGTTTGCAAAATTTTATAATAGAAACAAAGGAAAACTTTTTTTTTTTCCCAAATTTTTTGCTCTTTTTTTTGTTTATGGTACAAAAAAATAAAACACCCAGTGACGATTAAATACCACCAAAAGAAATCGCTATTTTGTCATTCAAAGTGTGAGAACAATGAAAGCTGAAAATTGGCCTGGGCAGGAAGGGGGTAAAAGTGCCTGGTAGCCAAGTGGTTAAACGACATGCAAGATTTTGGCCTCGTACTTTGGGATCTGCTGGGATGCAACAGCTGCACAGGCACAGCCACTGGTCCAAATTTGACAGCCATGCGGGTGCATGTCCCCCCAACCCACACAGTGTTCAGGGACACAAATCCGCACCCACACGACTGTGAAATTTGGAAAAGCGTCTGTATCTGTACATGAATGGGCCTGTCTGCACACAGATGCACAGAATACCTGCCCATCCCATGCGGACACAGACAACCCTTCGCATGGATGTGCGCATAAGTACGCCGCCCATGTGAACGAGGCATTTTTGTTGTTTAGTAGACTGAGATTAGCCCTTAATTGTTTTCTCAGTTGTAGCATATTGAGTTTATTCTGTTGCGGATGTGGTGGTTTAAAACGTCCTAATACAAAATGTTTCACATCTTCCTTGAAATTCAATTCTAAGGAAAAGAAAGTTAACTGACATGAATATTTCAGAAGCTATTGAGAAAGTTCCAGGCAGCTCATCAATGGTTGCCAAAACAAAGAACTGTGTCATCTGCTGGGCATTACTTTAATATTAGTTTCAACTTTTAATTTTTCCCTGCAGTGGAAATGCAATTTATAAAAGCTTTCCACTAGGTGGGGCTAATGCATAGAATACACTAAATACTTGCAGTACATAATTCAGACACCAGATGTCAGTATTCCCCCACAGTTGAATTCATTGTTGAATTGCTCACTTCAGCCTGGAACTTCTATCCATCATTTGGCTGCCTCTCTGGTGCAATCACCATCACCAAAGTCTCCTTAAATGTTTTGCCATTGACATACCAATATTGCTAGGTTGAATTTTTTTTTTTTTTAATAAGCAGTAAGTGCTAAAGTACTGCATGCTGGGCCCCGGGGCTGTATAGACATGGTGGTCAGTAACATACAGTATAAGTACTATAGCAGTACTGTACCACAGTTTGTACATGTTGTAAAGTTTACATTGTCTACAGGTTTATTTGTGCAATACGCTGCTCAAAAAAATGAAAGGAACACTGTTTAATCAGAGTATAGCATCAAGTCACTTCAACTCCTGGGATATTGATCTGGTCAGGTAAATAGCAGAGGGGGTGGGTTGTTAATCAGTTTCAGCTGCTTTGGTGTTAATGACATTAACAACAGGTGCACTAGATGGGCAACAAAGAAACAACCCCCAAAGCAGGAATTGTTTTACAGGTGGAGGCCACTGACCTTTTCCTGCTCATCTTTTCTGACTGGTTTTCCCATCTTTTGCATTTGGCTAGGGTCAGTGTCACTACTGGTAGCATGAGGCGATACCTAGACCCTACAGAGGTTGTACAGGCAGTCCAACACATCAATACATGCCATTGAAGAAAGTCTCAAGAGCATGGAAGAGATTCCAGGAGACAGGCAGTTACTCTAGGAGAGCTGGACAGGGCCATAGAAGGTACTTAACCCATCAGCAGGACCAGTATCTGCTCCTTTGTGCAAGGAGGAACAGGATGAGTACTGCCAGGGCCCTACAAAATGACCTCCAGTAGCCCACTGGTGTGAATATCTCTGACCAAACAATCAGAAACAGACTTTAGGAGCATGCCCCGACATTGTCAGGAATCCATACAAGCACATGGGGGCCCTACAAACTACTGAGTACCATTTTGAGTTGCTGCAATTAAATTTCAGCAAAATGGACTAGCCTGCTGCATAATTTTTTCACTTTGATTTTTGGGGTGTCTTTGAATTCAGTCCTCTGTAGGTTGATAATTTTCATTTCCATCAAACGATGGGCATCCTTATGTTCCTTATACATTACCCATCCATATCAATATAGATATCCAGCATGAGATTTTTCTCCATTGAGATCTGATGTGTTTTCAAAGTATTCCTTTAATTTTTGTTGAGCTGTGTATAAAAAGGATGGTATTAATATCCTATCTTCCACAGACCCCAATAGTCCTTATTTCCTCGATGCTCATTGGGGGAACTGATGTCCAGCTTTTCAACATAGAATATGTACTTTTGCAATGAATTAGGGTTTATAGTGTTCTTCAGTATTCACCTTGTTCATTGAGCCTGCACTCACACCTAAGCAGAGTGTATTCCTGGAGATTGCAAAGCAGGCATTTTACATACGTTTTACATTTATTTGTGTCCAAGCACAACATTTTCATGCGTTGTGTTTAGGGCATCCCATCAATTTTCAACGTTCTGCCTTATGAAACATACATAAAAGGTGCCAGCATGCTCTACCATGCATTTTGGCTGGCACAAACATGCACACGTTTGCTAGATGCATTGGGATGCCAGTAAAAGCAAAAGGCAGTGTGTTTTTGTGCGATGTGGAAAACCTCATCATTTTTCATGCCCTCCCCACACTACTGGTATGAACAAGCTCTCAAACTTCAGGAAGTTTATTTCCTGGGCTGAGCATGGTGCTAGGGTCACTGTGTTTTTATACATTCATTTTTATTAGATTTTTTCATGCACTATGTTTTATGTACAGACAGATTGCACTGCTTACAAGCATAATCATGAGACAAGTTTATTAGAAGCAATCAATCGATACGTAGGAATACAAATCCAGACAAGATAGAAAAAGTATTAAAAAGGCCTAAGGGCTCATTCACATGGTGAGCAGTGACCTGCATTTTTCTGCACTAGATAAATGCAGAACTCCTAGGGAACATAGAAAACAATGTTAAAGTGAGTCTGCCCAAGTCTGTCCTCATTAACATTCAATGCTAGAATCCCAGCCTCTACACCTTTAACCCTGTGTTAGGACAGATGGTGTTCAAATCACATAGTTACATAATTAGTCTGGCTGAAAAAAGACAAAAGTCCATCCAGTTTAACCATTAAAAAAAAAAGTTATGATCCTACACCCATCAGTTGATCCAGAGGAAGGCAAAAAAACCCAGCAAAGCATGATCCAATTTGCTCCTGCAGGGGAAAAAAATCCTTCTTGATCCCCCAAGAGGCAATCGGATATTCCCTGGATCAACTTTACCTATAAATGTTAGTATCCAGTTATATTTTGTGTATCATAGAAAGAATCCTTTTTTTAAAGCAATCCACTGAGCTGGCCAGAACCAACTCTTGAGGGAGTCACATTTTCAATTTTTCATATCAAATCTAGTTACATTTGATAATGAAGATCTGCCTATACAGTACAGTCAGGGTTCATTATGGCAAACACAGCTATCCACCCCCTCCTAAACAAAGAGAACCTGCTCTGATTTTTTCCTTGCTGGAATGTTCAAAATGGAAACATCTAAAAAATGTAATTTGCAATTTTTAAATATTTTTAAGTTAGGCTGTGTGAAGAGGGGCATGTAACAAATATAAAGTAGGTGAAAGAATAACCTCTGTCCCCAATGGTACCACATCTCATGATCAATGGGGGCCTGGATTGTAGTTTGGATTCTGTTTCTCTTAGTATTTGTTCCTCCTCCAAAATATCTTCTTGCCATTTAGATTTTGTGGTGCCCACCACTGTTGCCTGTTCTCCACTCCATTGCACTGGAGAAGCATCATCCTGCCTGTGACTCCATTTAGTTGTCTATTGTTTCAGAACACCTTTCTCTTAAAGAAGCATCTTTGCAAAATGCATCAAGATATTTGGAACTCCACAACAGCTCCATGGATTGATACCTACCTTTTTGTAATCTTCTGTAGCACAAGCATATGATATATATTAGAGGGGTCCAATCTATGCCCATGGACAACATCACGTATGACGAAATGGGTAGGGTGGAGCCATGTGCTGACACCATTCTTACGTTTCCTGAAACTGCGGGTGGTTCATGAGTTTTTGCCGGCTTTGAGATTTTGTTTGCACAATTCTAATTATAGGTTTGTAAGTACGATTCTTCATTTTGAATAAATAGATTTTACACTATGGAAGCATTTTTATTCTGATGTCCTTATATGAGCGTTGAAAGGACCGCAGCACTTAAGGCCAGCGTCGACGCATTTTGTCACAAAATGGACTTCCTCATAGGATGTGAGCCTCCTATGAGGAAGTCGATTATGTGACGAAACTTGTCAGAAAGTCACCTGAAGTGATGTATGAGGACGGTACATGGAAGGTGGAAGATAAAGCTCCAAGTGGACCTTGATATTATTTGATGCGTGCCGACATATCATGTTTGTACGCTTGGAGTTTTAAAAGAAGGAAGAATGAATTGTTATACAAGGCCTTAATGAATAATATATCTGGTGAGAGCATAAAGAGAATATTGCCATTACTATATGGACATTGCGAAAACAAATTTATGAACTTTGATATTGTTTTTTTTAATCTTTGACCTGTATGTTTTTTTTTTTTTTGCCCTGGTTGAGTCAAGAACAATTAACTTAAGCTTTCATGCAATTATGAAGTATTGATGGTTAATTTTCTCACCTGAACCATCCCAGATATTTTTGTTTACTGCACCATTTGAGACGGACGTTCTTGTTTCATATATTTAAGCTCGAAAGAGCAGGGCCCTCGAACCCTCGTGTATTGTATTGTTACGGTCTTGTCTCATGTTCTGTCCCCCTCGCTACTGTACAGCGCTGAGCATACCCTTTGGCGCTATATAAATACTGTATAATAATAATAATATATTTAGGGGATGTTGTGAACTAAAAGCTCCAAGGTCACCCTTGGCAATATAGTTTGAAACATAAAGTATTTGTTATCTCAATATGGCTGCAAAAGTGGGAATATCCTTTAAGTAAGACACAGCCAGACAACTAGCATTTTTAAAAGAAGGCCAGGAATGGCCCCATATCGCTATTGGCCCCCATAATGACCACATACTCCTCTCATGACAGAGTCACTTTAATTATTAAAAGCGTCCATGTGCCTGTTATAAACCAATTGGATTCAAGCTTGGATATCTGCTTAGAAAGCCATAGAATGAAGGGTTACATCTCAATGGTCGCTTTCTGGTCTTTAGATTTCCAAGGATTATTGCAGCCACGATGTAAAAATTAAAACCAAAAAGGATGCTGAAATTTTCAGAAGGTCCTTTCTCATGTTTTAGATTAAGGGCTGCTTTCATATCTTAAAAGAAAATCCAAGAGTCTGCCTGAGGTCGCCATGTAGCTGGAGATACAGCTTTGATTAGAGGAGTCATAAGTGTCATATCACTCAAATATCTACATAAGTATGCACCACTAGAATTTGTAATAACTTCACAAGTGCTAATTCTCAGAGTAATTACTACAGAGTTGCGATAGCAATGACTCCAATTAATTGGCTCATTATTGATATTTTATGCATGTTATTACACTATTTAATCTGTCATCGTCTAGGCGACACCAAGAAGGGGGATTTTCTCCATGATTGATATCAGGAATCTGTAGATGCCTAGGGGCACTTTTCCTATAATAACATTTTCCACCCATAACAGATTTGCTGTATGCATTTCAACTCCTAATTTATAGATTTAATTACTTACAGTGGCTATAAAAAATTATCCCCCTCTTGGAAATGTTCATGTTTTATTATTATTAAATATTTATTTATTTATTTTACTTTTTCCATTGATCAACCGATATAGACTATTTAATGACAATGTAAATAAAATCTCTACAAAGTGATTTAAAATACTTACAATAAAAAAAGAAACCTGTAATAACTGACCACAGAGGTATACACCCCTTTAATATGAGACATATAAATTATCACTAGAGCAGCCAATTATTTTTCTAAGTCATGCAATTCTGAGAATTATGTGGGTAGTTAATGGGTTTTAAGGGATTATAATGATGGTTATACTGCCTTGTTGGGTCCCAAGCACTATGCCATCAAAGCCATGGTTTCCAAACACTGTACTGATGATGGCCAAATATCTTGAAACACATGCACTGGCTTTAAGATATTAGGCTATATTTGTACTATACACCAGAATTTCAGGCCATGCATCTGACCAATGGGGCATAAATCAATAATTTGCATGGCTCCACCCACTCTAACATTAAGAGGAATAATTCTCCAATTTTTGGAAATGTGATGTTTCTGTTTTAAGGAGGCTTTACTGTGCTACAAAGTGATTATAGTATAAATACATGTGTAGGTGAATCATCCAATGTATGTTGAGTCAGTATCATAGTATAACCTACATTATGAAGACCAAACAACACTCTAAGCAGCCCAATGGGAAAATGACTGAAAAGTACAGGTCAGGAGATGGACATGTAGCACCCTCCTAGCATAGGATGCAAGGCAAATTTAGATTTTTGGCTTCTTCTGTAGTCAAGGAAGCAGTGATTGTTCTGGTATGTGCATGGTTTTACAAGCTGGGAGTTTGATTGCTTCCCCCTGCCTCTGAAAGAAGCTTCCAGAACAAAGGGAGAAAGATTCAAATGATCAGCTTGACTATTTATCATGGCCTAGCCAATCCCTGAGGAGGAGTGTCCAGAAAGTGCATGGGGATGTGAAAAATAGTCTGAATCCCTGGAGAGATTGTTCTCTCTGTCCCAGGAGGTTCCAAGGCTTAGAGGGGGTTGTTGTCCCTCTGAGGCAGCCTGTGGACTGTGTAGCTGTTCTTGAGGCCTCAGTGGTGTCAGGGCTGAGGGCCTGGAGTGATCTTCTGAGGTGCTGGGTGTAGGACTTCACCATAGAGGATCTGGTCTGGAGAAGGATTGTCCCTCAGTGGAACACGTCTGGAGGAAGTTGGAAGGTGGGACCTTTGAGTAATAACCAGGAACTGATTCCTGGTAACTGTTTTTGAGAAATAAATGTCAGAGGTAACTTTGACTGAAATGGCTTTCACAGGGTCTCAGAGTACTGGCTATTCGCCCATCCCCCGCAGTATCTTGGAAGGAGAGCCTCGAGAAGAATGTCCTTCTCTTTACTGTGCAGTGTTTTGGAGTATCCCATGCCCTAACCCCCTTCCTGTTAAAGTTCTCCAAGCAATAAGTTTCAGAAAGACATCCCCTAGACTGAGTTATTGGAGTTGGAGTGCATGGGCCGGTGCTTGTGGTGGAGGGAAGGCTCTGTACTATTAGGGAAGAACCAGCTACTACCAGCGATCCCTGCAGGGTTAGCACTACAGACACAAGAAAATTTCCATGTCACAATATTCTTTGGAGTATAGTTCAATCAGTCATTGAGGAATGAAAAGTGAACGGCATAGAGGAAAAAGAACTCCACAAAATGTCAGTAACCATCAAAGGAGGCCACTAAGAAGGGTCAGCAAGAGACCTTTCATCACATTGAAAGAATTAGAGGCCTCAGTTGCTGAGATTGAAAAGACAATGCATACAATTGTTGCCTGGGTGCTGCCACAATCATAACTTGGGGGATAAGGGCATCTCCACAGTTTCCAGGGGACCTCACTACTGCACACCAAAAATGTTTATTTTAAAACTCAACTCTGGACAAATATAAAAGACAAACATTAATTAATCTCTGTGTTCATCAATACGTTATTATTTTTTTAAATGTTAGCTGTGTAAGTATATGTATTTGACTTGGTATCATCCTCTTGCAGTCCTTGTACAGCAGAGCTCAGACTAGAAATGAGAGAAGCAGCACTATCAGTCAGGTATGTTGCGGTGCACAGAGCATGCTGATAGGAAGAGAGAGCAGATTGCTGAGAGATGAGCTTATACATCTGCTTCTTCTCCTTTTTCTGTCCAGTCAATGGGCAGGGAAGGGAACAGTAGGTGGTACTGAAAAATCAGTTGTTCTTCCCTGCCAGACAGAACTGTGTCTATGTAGCACTACCCCCTTAGGAATTGCTGAGTTTTGGGTCCTCTACAGCTCTGAACAGCCAGGCAACACGCATTTTTCTTCCACACTCTGGAGTCAGTAAACTGTCCTTGAGCTTGGTTTTCATGTTTTATTAGGGGCTTTATACTTGGATGAGGTTGAGGAATGCACTGGATGCCGAAGGGAACTGTGAACTTAAGGACAAACGCCTTTGCAACTATATACAAGTCTGTGGACAAAAAGAAAGTCTCTCCTTTGAAGAGCTCTCCAGTCCTTCTGGAATACCACCTCAGACCCCAGATGAATCCTCCTCTTCATTCAGCTGCCTACGGGTATCCCTGGGCAAGGGGACCTAGAAACTGCCACTTTAGAAAAGCAGTCCCAGATGAGAAGCTAGTAGGGTTTTCCACCTGAAGGATTACTCACTCTGTCTCTCCTGCGAGCCTGATGGGATTGTGGCTGCGTTCAGGCCTTAAGCTGGGCTGGCTCCTTCCCTGCTCCACAGGCTGTCCCCTTTCTGAGGACGATGAGGCAGACAGATCCTCCTTTCAGCTCCTGCCTGTAGGTAGGCCCCTCTCCTGGGCCCCACCCAGGCTCCACACTTCAGCCTTCACTCCATGTTACACCCGCCTCTACTTCCTCTGCTGATAAGGATCAATCATATTTAAGGGCTGTCCTCCCTCTTTTTCACCTGGTAATCTGGCCATTATTACACCTCCTGCATTAGAGTGCCCCCACTCTTGATGTAGGAGCACAATGGACAGATTTAAACTGCAGTATCGGCAGTCTAGGGGGAGGGAAGCTTAAGATGTACTAACAGATTTGAATACACTAACAAACTGAAACCAAACTCCAGCTAATACTTTATAAGCAACATGCAGCGCTCCCTTCAATGATATTATGCAAATATAAATGTAGAAATATGTATACTACTCAAAAAATGATATTGATATATATTTTTTATATATATTTGTCATTCTAAGAGGTTTTCTGAGGTTTTACCTTTTCTTGCTAGCTGCTCCACTACATAGATCTAGCGCTTGTTTCTTTTAGATATTTGTTAATACTTTATAAGCAGTTACAGCAGTTTTTCATTTTGGTATAAAGGTTTTACATAAAAAAATAAAAGCTGATCATTTTAAGCACCCTTGTCAGTGTTAGATGGTTTGTCTCATCCCTGTAACTCCAAGACAGCTTGTTCTGTTGAAAAACAACAGACTTGCTGGCCAGATCACTAGAAAATAAAATAAAGAAAGCCTAAAAAAGAAAACTAATGCAGCCACCACATTTAAGAATTGGTAAGATGCAATATAATAAATGTTTGCTTTTAGGTTTAATACTGCTTTAAGCAAGCAGCCAATGGGATGGATTTACAGTTTCCTTTTTCCAGTGATAAAACAGATTGTCAAAACAGCAAATGGGAGTATATTTTTAGTTATTTATTACAGGTGCCATAAAGTATCAACATTACTCTGTGATTTACATGCTATATGTTCACATCAGTTCCTGCTCTCAAAGAGCTTGCAATCTAAGGTCCCTATCTCATACCAGGATGGATTTATACTGGAGACAATTACATTACCAGCATGTCTTTGGAGTGTGGGAGGAAATCTATACAGACAAACACAGGGAGAACATGCAAACTCGATGTAGGTAGCAGGGGCGGACTGACCATTCGAGCATTCGGGCACTGCCAAGGGCCCAGGGTCAGTTGGGGGCCCCATGAAATGCCCCTGGTACCTTTTATAGGCTTTTTTGGGTGTGGGCAAGGACACAGGGACCCCCTGATCCCCTATTGCCCAGGGGCTCCATGAGTTGTCAGTCCACCCCTGGTAGGTAGTGTCCTAGTTGGGATTCAAAATGAGGACCCCAGTGCTGTAAGGCAGGAGTGCTAACCACTAAGCCACTTTTTAAAGGCAATCTGGTAGTACTTCTGCTACTAAAGGTCTAAAATCAGACAGGAGTCTGCAGGACTTAGTGCAGTCATAGCCAAGAAGCTGTTCCTTCTGTTCATTAATGAACATTGTAGTTTTGTATGGAGTCTGTGTATCATGTGTGTACCTGTTGATCTTCATACCCATCACTGGGGGGAGCTCCAGCTCCATTTGTCCTGCCTTCCATTTCGGATGAATTTTGTCAGTTCTCACAATGTGCGTGATCTGGAAGATGACTGCAAAGCAAATTCCCACATAATCCGTTGATAATAAAAATTTAGCGCAATGAATTATTCATTAAAAATCTATTTGTATAGATAACGCAGGTGAGATAGGTTAAGTGCCTCCAGTCAGAACTGTAGCATCTTCCAATTCTTGTTATTTTAGAATTTCTTAGGATAGAAAGATTTCCACTGCAAAGCAACATTACTACTGTATGGAGAAAGAGTTAAAGGGCCTTTCCACTCAAAACCGAAGTTTTATTTATAGGTAGGTGTTATTTACTTTTTCGTCATCTCCATCTTTGCTTTGTACAGTGCAAAATAGGTGAAAAAAGTGGTTAGAAGAAGACTTTATTATGGTGGGTGAGGCAAGGGACAATGATATGAGCATTGTGCCTCCTCAGCCTGGTGGGAAGGGTCAGGTAACCAGTATCAGCCTGAAATTTGGGGTTTGGGCAGACACGCCTAGTGGTGTAGCATGGCGTACCTGGGCCTTGGTGCAAGATAAAAGCCCTAAAGCTTTAATCCCGTACCCCCTGACCTGCATCTAACATGCCTTTATCATTACCTCCTGGTCCTACAACCCCAAACCCTCACCATCCTTTCTTTGCACCTGACCCTTAACGGCTCCACCTCTTGTCATGGACAAGATGTTGGAGGGGTCACCTGTTCATGCCAGAGGTGCCCACTACTCATTCCATTGGGGCCTGCCTAATATACAAGGCTCACCCAGGTTCACTCATGGGCCATGAGTAACAACAAGAGCACTCGCAGAACATGGAGCCAAACTGTTAAGCTCACCACTCTCCTGGTCTCTCTTGACAACAGCATAGCATTTTATTGGGGATACCAGATATATCAGGCCTGAAAATGTTGTGTGGCGCCTTTCCTGTCTATCCACCCCTACCTCTAGATAGACCAGGTTTGTAACTCTGGTGGTTACAAGGAGACTCTATTATGGTGGGTGAGGCAAGGGACAATGATATGAGCATCTTGTCTCCTGAGCCTGGTGGGAGGGGTAAGGTAACCAGTATCAGCCTGAAATTTTGGGTTTGGGCAGACACACCTAGTGGCGTAGCATGGCGTACCTGGGCCTTGGTGCACAATAAAAGTCCTAAAGCTTTAATCCCATACCCCCCTGACCTCCTGCATCTAATATGCCTTTTTCAATATCCCCTGGTCCTACAACCTTGAATCCTCACCACCCTTCCTTTGTACCTGACCCTTCATGGCTCCACCTCTTGTCATGGACAAAATGTTGGAGGGGCCACCTGTTCATGCCAGAGGTGCCCACTGCTCATTCCATTGGGGCCTACCTAATGTACACTGCTCACCCAGGTTCACTCATGGGCCATGAGTAACAACTATAGCCCTCACAGAACATTGAGCCAAAATGTTAAGCTCACCGCTCTCCTGGTCTCTCTTGACAACACCATGTCTCCTTGCTGGAGATACCAGATAAATCAGGCCTGAACATTTTGTGTGGTACCTTTCCTGCATATCCACCCCAGGCCCCTAGATAGACCAAGTTTGCGACTCTGTTGGATACCCACGATCCTTCTTTGCCAAGTGGCTTAGCCTACTGGTGTGCTAGCCCAGTACTCAGCAGCAGAGTTTCTGGAATCCACTTCATACACATAAAACAGCCAGAAGCTTGGTCCAATGCAATTTTATTGTAACAGTCACCGTTTTAATAAATCCATCATCATCTCTGCAGTTCTACAAGCACTGCATCCTTTATTCAAATACAACAGCCCCTTGCATGTGGTAGTGTACCTCTTGTGCTCAGTTACAGGGGAGCCCCCACCAGGTTGGGGGTGTGTGTGGAAAGAATCAATCTCAGTCCCTAGATGATGGCCTTTGCCATGGCTCTCTTTCTTCCCATAGCCAGCAAATACCCTGAGCTAAGCTCCACCTAAGCTATTTAAAATATCCTGCCGGTAAGGAAATGAAATCCCGCTCCGTCCTGGAAAGGTTTCAAAAGAGCAACATAATTAAATGGGGCACAATGTAGATGCTGCCTACAAGTATACTAAGTGTACCTTTTCTGTCTGATTGACAGCTTTGTTAGCCAATCAGAGAACAGAATTGGAAGAAACGGTAGGTTTACATTGGGGCTGATTAGCCTCATGTTTGGACAATGTGATAGTGATAGGGAGGTATTATAATACAATACTGCCCCAAAACAAATGCTGTACTCTCTTATATATCCTGAACTTAAAGCGGAGTTCCACCCAAACGGGGAAGTTCCACTTTAAAGATTGGTCCCCCGCTCCCCATTAAGGATTGGCACCTTTGGGGAGCAGGGGGGGGGGGGCAGGTACCCAATCCCACTTCCGCTGTGATCGCATAGGCAATCGGAAATGGAAGTTGTCCTCCTACCCTCCCTCCCCGAAGTCTTTTGGGACACGTGCCAGGTCCCAGAAGACGACGGGCCATTCAGGAAGCGCAGCGCTAGTCGCGCAGTGGGCACCCGGCTGTGATGTCGCAAGCTGTCACAGCCGGGTGCCCACACTGAAGATGCCGGCGCCTGAAATACAGGATGGCTGGTGAAGCCGGCTGCGGCGGGGGCAACGTGGGATCATGGGACAGGTGAGTGGCTGTTTTTTAAAAGTCAGCAGGTACAGTTTTTGTAGCTGCTGACTTTAATTTTTTTACAGAGTGAGTGGAACTCCGCTTTAAATTTATTATAATTTTTCCCATGGTAAAGGTGTCTACCCGTTAAAGTTGCAATACTCCCACTCTGGTCATTGTCTTGTACCTGCCCTATGGAGAGGGTATTTGAATATGGCTAGGTAGATCCAAATGGCTTCCCCAGGTGCAGGAATATGGTTTCAGTGCAACTGCAACCTGTGCTACACTTCTCTCAATGAAGTTAAAGTGATACTAAAGTCTTGGGTTTTTTGTGTGTTTTTTTTTTACAATAACAAACATGTCATACTTACCTGCTCTGTCCAATGGTTTTGCACAGAGCAGCCCTGATCCTCCTCTTCTCGGATCCTTTCTTTGGGTGGGAGGTGGGGGGGTTAAGTGCTTGGGTGTAACTTTATTTGCTTACATTTGTTTTACTTTTGCTAAAACTTTATATCACATAGGGGACAAAACACCCCCTGTGTGATTTATTTTTAAGACAGGTTCTCTTTAAGGAGACATCATGCCTTTGATGTCTCATCTGCTTTCCTGGCTTCCATAAGGGCCTGGGGAAGTGTCACCAGAACTCCAAAGTGACACACCCAGGGGTGTATGTAAGTCCCACCTAGCTGTTACAGTTGTAAGGGTTAAAAGACCACAATAGCAAAACCATAGGATTTTTGTGCTCACTATAAAAATCTTTTTTTGTGTTTATTGACCTTTGGATTATAGCACCACCTTCTGGAGTAGGACTTGTCTCCAAATGAATGAAAAAGAAAGTTTACGAATTTTTGTATTTACCATAAAATTGTATTTTCTCTTTCATTTTTGAGATACACAGCTATTGATTAAAGATCAACCATATTGAAATCCTGCTCCCGAAGGTGGCGCTATAACCCAACAGTCAGAGATGACCTTCAATGAATAGAAGAGAAATAATGTATTCTGGTACCTGTGAGGTGTTATTAGTTGTAATTATAGTGTTCACTAAATGAAATCCTTTTCTTTTTGTATATGTATTTTCTTCACATTTACTCATAGACCAAGCTTCTCAGCAAAAGTGACAGTTTGGACAAAAATCGCCAGGGGTGCTTACAATGGACAGCTTTTATTCAAATGATTTAAATCTTTTTGCCAAAAGGAAAAAAAAAGTATATTTAAAAGTTTTCATTTGTCTGTTCCTTACCTAAAGTACATCAAAAATGACATGTCCATCCAGGAGGACTGTGTCCACAGGGAAAACACTGCTGGGTGATTTTGATGATGAACAAACAGCATTGTCACCCTATCAGAGAAAATGGTAAATTAGCACAACTACTGGCAGGATCACAAGTGATAAAACTATGCTATAGCTGAAAACAAAAACTGCAGTAAAAATGCAAGTGACACTCCGCAGCATTGATGTCAGAATAGATTTTGCCCAGAGTTCCTCTTTAGTCAGTTAATTTTGAATGAATATAGTAAACTAGTGTAATGAGATTTGACATATTTTTTCCACAATTGTACCCTACAGACATTCAAACTAAGTTCTGGTTGTTGCATAAAACGTGAAAAAAATGCATGTTAATTTGCATGAAAAAAAGCAATCAAAGTAAAGAATGGAAAATGGGTGGGGCCAGGATGACAGGAGAGTAGAGAACTGTAAAATGGGTGGAGCCAGGATGATAGGAAAGAACTGTGAAATGGGTGGGACTAGGATTAAAGAAAAGTAAAGAAGTGTGAAAAGGGTGGGGCCAGGATGACAGGAAAGTAGAGAACTGTAAAATGGGTAGAGCCAGGATGATAGGAAAGTAAAGAAGTTTGAAATGGGTGGGGCCAGAATGACAGTAAAGTAAAGAACTGTGAAATGGGTGGGGCCAGGATGACAGTAAAGAAGTGTGCAATGGGTGGGGCCAGAATGACAGGAAAGTAAAGAACAGTGAAATGTATGGGGCAAGGATGACAGGAATGTAAATAAGTGTAAAATGGGTGGGGCTAGGATCCCAGGAAAGTAAAGCACTGTGAAATGGGTGGAGCCAGGAAGACATGAAAGTAAAGACCTGTGAAATGGGTGGGGCCACAATGACAGGAAAGTGAATAATTATGTAAATGGGTGGAGCCAGGATGATAGGAAAGTAAAGAAGCGTGAAATGGGTGTGGCCAGGATGACAGGAAAGTAAAGAACCGTGAAACAGGTGGGGCCAGGATGACAGTAAAGTAAACAAGTGTGAAATGGGTGGGGCCAGGATGACAGTAAAGTAAAGAAGTGTTAAATGGGTGGGGCCAGAATGACAGGAAAGTAAAGAACAGTGAAATGGGTGGGGCAAGGATGACAGGAATGTAAATAAGTGTGAAATGGGTGGGGATAGGATCACAGGAAAGTAAAGCACCGTGAAATGGGTGGAGCCAGGATGACATGAAAGTAAAGACCTGTGAAATTGGAGAGGCCACAATGACAGGAAAGTGTAGAAATATGTAAATGGGTGGAGCCAGGATGATAGGAAAGTAAAAAAGTGTAAAATGGGTGGAACCAGGATGACAGGAAAGTAAAGAACTGTGAAATGGGTGGGACCAGGATGACAGGAAAGTAAAGAACTGTGAAAAGGGTGGGACCAGGATGACAGGAAAGTAAAGAACTGTGAAATGGGTGGGACCAGGATGACAGGAAAGTAAAGAACTGTGAAAAGGGTGGAGCAAGGATGACAGGAAAGTAAAGAACTGTGAAAAGGGTGGAGCAAGGATTACAGAAATGTAAAGAAGTGTGAAATGGGTGGAGCCATAATGACAGGAAAGTAAAGACCCATGAAATGGGTGGGGCCAGAAAGACAGGAAAACGAAGAACTGTGAAAAGAAAAAGTTGACCATAACTGAGAAAATGAACACACACCAAACACAGATAACAGAGTTGCTGAGTATTTCAAGGTTTGTGCTAGAAAATCAGAAACAGACGACCGCCTGACCAGATAAAGGTTTTAGCATCCTCGTAATACTTTACATTATTAATTGATACAAAAATCGTACATGTGTCTTTCCTTCGACTTCTTAACTATGCAAGAGAATTTATTCCACGTCAGTAAAAAACTCTGCTCCTATGTAGATCATTTATTTTTAATTGCACCCATTAATTATGAGTTGGTCTTTGTGAGAAATGTGGTTACATTACAATGATACATCAATAGTGTCAGATTAAAGCTTTCCACTGAGGCATGGCGTTCGGGAGAGATTTTTTTTTGCTTGTTTTTTGCAATTGCTGATCCTGCAAATTTTATACATTCAGGTACAAAGTGATTCCAAGGTTTACTTCGGTTAGAGAAACGGTACAGCTAAATTCCGAACTACATAAAAAAACAAAATGACAAAATACTTTTTTTTTTAATATATTCTCTACATATGTTCACACTAGTGTTGAATAAATTAAGATAATTTAATCAATTGTTGATTATCTTGAATATTTAGATCTGCAAAGAATATCTCAGTTTTAGAATTCTTTCACTTATGATAATTGAACTCCGGAACTCCAGAGTAGATCACACAAACTATTCAGGAGATTCAAAGTACACTGCTTAAAAAAATTAAAAATGGGTCCAAGGATTTCATCCATATACCTAATGGCAGTCAGGGTGCCATTGTCTAGCTTGTAGAGGTCTGTGCATCCCTCTATGTATATGCCTCCCCAGACCATCACTGACCCACCACCAAAACGGTCATGCTGAATGATGTTACAGGCACCATAACATTCTCCACGGCTTCTCCAGACCTTTTCACATCTATCACATGTGCTCAGGGTGAACCTGCTCTCATCTGTGAAAAGCACAGGGTGCCAGTGGTGGACCTGCCAATTCTGGTGTTCAATGGCAAATGCCAATTGAGCTCTATGGTGCCGGGCAGTGAGCACAGGGCCCACTAGAGGACGTCGGGCTCTCAGGCCACCCTCATGAAGTCTGTTTCTGATTGTTTGGTCAGAGACATTCACACCAGTGGCCTGCTGGAGGTCATTTTGTAGGGCTCTGGCAGTGCTCATCCTGTTCCTCCTTACACAAAGGAGCAGATACCAGTCCTGCTGATGGGTTAAGGACCTTCTATGGCCCTGTCCAGCTCTCCTAGAGTGACTGCCCATCTCCTGGAATCTCCTCCATGCTCTTGAGACTGTGCTGGGAGACACAGCAAACCTTCTGGCAATGGCACGTATTGATGTGCCATCCTGGAGGAGTTGGACTGCCTGTGCAACCTCTGTAGGGTCCAGATATCACCTCATGCTACCAGTAATGACACTGACCCTAGCCAAATGCAAAACTAGTGAAAAACAGTCAGAAAAGATGATTGGGGGAAAAATTGTCAGTGGCCTCCACCTGTAAAACCATTCCTGTTTTGGGAGTTGTCTCATTGTTGCCCATCTAGTGCACCTGTTGTTAATTTCATTAACACCAAAGCAGCTGAAACTGAATAACAACCCCCTCTGCTACTTAACTGACCAGATCAATATCCCAGGAGTTTCATTGACTTGATACTATACTCTGATTAAAAAGCGTTCCTTTAATTTTTTGAGCAGTGTTATAAGTAAACATTATCACTGAAATCGCTTATAATCTTTAACATGTTAATATATTTAAAGAAATATTTTTCAATAGTTTTAAATCCAAATAAAAATAATACTTGTAGGGGACCTATAGCTAGAATATGTCTAGATTGTACTGTACATATTTCACTTTTCATGTACCAACATCCTATAGATCGGAGTAGGCAACCTTACAGAGGAGGATATCTACCTGAATAATATGGAAGAAGTCAGAGATCAGTGGGCTACGTGTTGCCTCCTCACACCTGATTCAGACCTCTAATTGCCCTGCTATTGTGTCACAATCAGTTGCACTGCATGGCAATCATGAGTTTAAATCAGATGGTAAAGAGGCAACATATTGCCTCCTCATCACCTGTCAAACACATTCACACGTAAAGTTGGGGGGTGGTAGAACCTTGCTTTTGAATCACAGTTTTACCACCCACATTCCCTACCCTCTTTAGCTGCTGAAGCAGCATCCAAAGGTGTACACATGTCGCAGGAGGAATTAAACCCCCTGTTGCTTTTGGTGGTTGCTACCACCTGTCAATCACAACCTATTCAAGTAAATGGGGCCATTCTGCAAGCTCCCCACAACTGCATGCTTCTGCATGGTCCAAGGTGTTAAAGCAGGTGGTGAGAAAGCAACACAACCCTGCCTGCTTTAATTCCTTTCTTACTGTACTGCACAAGGTTGCGGGCCACTTGCATAGCGGCCTCATTCATTTGAATGGGTCATGCTTGGCAGGTGCTACACCCACCAACCATTAAAGGGCGAATAACTCCTGCTGAGACTGCGAAATGTGTACACCCCTGGCCACTGCAGCTAAAGGGGGTGCACTTGGGGTGGATGTGGTGAAAACACATCTTAACTATGCAGTTTTACCACCCCCCAAACTGCAAATGTAAATGAACTGTTCTGAGCCCCCTATAAGGCTGCTTTCACACTGAGGTGCTGCGGTTTACCTGCGCAGTGCATCTGCAACTTTCTTGGGTTATCTGTGGATTGCCATAGACTTCTGTTATATGCTGCAGGTGTGGTGCGCTTTTAGAAAGTGATATAATAGTAGTCTAACGGTAAGTGCAGCAAACCCGCAGGAAAGCTGCACTTTACCTGTAGGTAAACCGCAGAGTATCAGTGTGAAAGCAGCCCTATGGTAATATTCCCAATGTATTGCTTCACACTGACCTGAAGATTTCTTCTTTCCTGCTGCTGGCACCACTCTGGAGACTGCTAGCCGGGATAAGAGGTGGAGTGCAGTTGGGATCACTCTGCATCGGATAGGAGCCGGCACTACAGAGGAGGCATCGGCTTATGAGGCTCTTGCTCCCTACTACAGCTCCCACTATACAAGTAATCCCTTTGCATTGTAGTCTGCTGGATGCTCTGGGATGGCAGATCAGCAAAGCCCAGGCCGTGATCTACCAGTCACCTGGCCACAGTCTACTGGTTGAGGACCCCCCTCACCATAGGTTAAGAGGAATGGCATTATATAGTGGGACTTTAGTGGTAAGGAAAACTTGTTATAATTGATAAAATAATATTTAAATATAATAATTTCTCAATAGTTCATAACAGATTTAATATTTCATGTTTATACGTTTTTAAAGTATAACTAAAGGCAAAACTTTTTTTTCATTTTAATATATTTGTTGGTTTTAACAAGACAAAGCAGAACATGGTATATGTAAAAAAAAAGTGATTCCACAGACCAGTGATACAGCAGTTGAGTGTCTTTTTTTTAATCTATGTAACTATAAGCAGTGTGGTGTTATTGCTCATACTGTATACAATTAGGTAATAAAGACGCAAAAAGCAAATAACAGCACAATATAGAACGCAGAGTGAATAATATTGGAGGAGGTGGCATTGCCCCGAGTCTAACTAAGAGTTTGCGTGAGAAGGGTGAGAAAAGAAAAAGTGGAAGGAAAAGGGGAGGAGTAATGCATAAGGAGAGTAATATTGATAGGGAGTGAGGCGGGAAAAAAAGGGGTGGGGAAGGAAGAGGACACATAAGGTCCCCTTGCTCTGCCAAAGCTCTTGGCAAGAAGAGGTCTTGCTTTGATTTTAACACACATTAAAGCGCCTACAGCTTCAACATGCATTTTTTATGTGTTTTTGATGCTTCCGTAATGCATATTTGATGCTTTTATAAAGCTTTAATCAAGCTTGGCAATTGCCCCGTGTGTGTTGATTTTCTATTTGATTTAAAGGGGCCCAGTAGAACCCCAGCTTAGTAGTACCCCTAACTCAGTAATACCCCCAGCTCATTAGAACCCCTGTTCAGCAGATCCCCAGATCATTATTACCCCTGCTCAGCAGATCACCAGCTCATTAGTATCTTTGTTCAGCAGATCCCTGGCTCAGTAGTACCCACAGCTCTTCTGATGTCCCACTCAGTAATACCCCCAGCTCATTAGAACCCCTGTTCAGCAGATCCCCAGATCATTATTACCCCTGCTCAGCAGATCACCAGCTCATTAGTTTCCCTGTTCAGCAGATCCCTGGCTCAGTAGTACCCACAGCTCTTCTGATGTCCCACTCAGTGGTACCCCCAGCTATGCTGATCCACTAGTTAGTAGTAACCTCCAGCTTTGCTGATCCCCGCACTCATTAGTAACCCCCGACTCTGCTGATCCCCCACTCATTAGTAACCCACGACTCTGCTCATCCCCCACTCATTAGTAACCCCCAAATCTGTTGATGCCCCCACTCATTAGTAACCCCCAGCCCTGTTGATCTCCCCACTCATTAGTAACCCCCGACTCTGCTGATCCCCACTCATTAGTAACCCCCAACTCTGCTGATTCCCCCACTAAGTAGAAATCCCCAGCTCTGCTGATCCTCTGATTTGCTGGTCATCCACTCTCTATAGCCCCCATTCAACTCCCACTATATTTCTCCCACGTGGCGCACCACTGGTGGCAACTGCTAGTTTTCCTGCTCCAGTCCCCTAGGTCTGCTGAATCTCTGCCACTCAGTCCTCTCTCTCCAGTCCCCTGTTCACCTTCCACTATAGCCTTCCCACACTGCGCACCAGTGTGCCATCTGCAAGTTGCTCTGCTGTGGTCCAGATCTTTCCCACCTTCCTGTTGTTCCACGTTGCACACCATATGTGATATCTGCACCAGACACTCCCACAATATATACACAGGAACTGGAAGTGACTGCTGATGAAGTCTTTCCAATTTGCTTGTTGATTTCCCAGTATTTCCTGAGATATCTCATACCTCCAAAACAAAGCAAAGCTGAATAAATGCCTCTCAAGTGCTGAAGGTGCTGTTAGTGAATTTTGTCGTAGACTTCTATGGAGGCCTTGGAGACGCTTTGAAGCACCAATAAAGCAACATGGGGTATATTTTTTTGGAATAAAGCAAAGCAAACAGAAAGTGTAAACAGGACTGTAAGGTAACAATTTTATTTAGTGACAGGGTATTTGATTGGCATTTAGAGCACTTTAAAAAAGCGCGTCAAATGCCACATTTTGAAGCACGTGGAAACGAGCCCTAAAGGCAAAACCTTTATTTTAGTTTTAGATAAAGTGAAGATGGATTAGGACATCTGTCAGGTTTTTGTTGCTGTCTGTGCCCCCGCTGGCGGAGAGTCACCCTCTTCATTTGTCCCCTTTATCATTATCACCGAAGCTGAACGTACATAAAAATCCCACATTTTGGATTGTCACCAGTGAATATTCTATTTATTTCTTTTTGAAGAATAAATGTTTAATAAAGAATTCACATTGGAGTAAAAAAAATAAGAACAGAAAATAGTTCACATCAGTTCACGTACATGGTCAGAGACATGGACCAATCACACTACAGAATATCACTGGAATATTAACCTTGTAACTTTGTCATACAATAATGAGGATCAATAAAGACATTAATAACTACGTCAGGACCCCCTGTGTAGCAGATGCAAGCGGGACCATGGGGATCTGATACACATGTTGTGGAGATGTCCAAAACTTCATCGGTATTGGGAGGAGGTGGTAACTACCCTTAATTTGGTGTTTCAAATTAATTTAATGCTGGATCCTAAGCAGTGCCTTTTGGGTATCTTAGATTCGGTAACACAAGATACATTTATATTAGAGGCCCTTTCCAAGGCCTTGTTTCAGGCGTGCAAGGCGATTCTGCTGCGCTGGATACTCCCCCCACTGTTGCCGATTGGAAGCAAAATATGGTATTATTTTACGATATGATCGTTCAGTTTACCAGTATAGAGGATGTTCGGGGACATTTGAGAAACTTTGGGATGCTTGGTTGGCCACTCCAGGTCTAGCCCCTTTTGATTTAATAATGCACTGCTGTAGTTACTTCTGATTGTAATTTGATTACCACTTTCTCAAGACCAATTTATGTCTCTCCTGTATTCCCTGGTGGGGGCCGAGTGCTCTCTGTTTCCCGCAGGTCCACTGTTATTATCCAGTGTATGCGAAATTGCCTTACCATTTGATTGTATTGTAATGTGTTATCTCTGTCATTTTGCTCTTGAATTCATGTCTTGTTGATGGCACTGGAAGGTTTTCATTATTATTATGTTGTTTGGTTTGTTAGTGATTAAGTCTTTGCTACCATTCTGTGCATGCTTTGTCATTTTGGAAATGTATGACTTCACCATTTAATAAATGTTGTTTCTGATTTAAAAAGAAAAAGACATGAATAAAGTTATCATTCTCCTTTGGTTCTGTTTGATAAAGGTTCCCTGTTTGATAAAAGATGAACTATAAGCAGATATAAAAGACACGTTAAATCAGCTTTGTAATCATTAAGGGCTCATTCACACCAGCAACACTGCCCAACGTGGTCCCAATGCAAAGGCAAGGCAGATAGCTTTGCTTTATACAGGGTGTGTTCTCACCAAAAAGGTGATGGGCATAGAATTATCATAGAAGTAAAAAAAGAGGAAGTACTGCAATACATTATCACAACGCATTGCAGCGTGCGTCCACATTGTACAGACCTGCGCACATGTTATGTACTATGCATTGCAGCGTGCGTCCACATTGTACAGACATGCGCACATGTTATGTACTATGCATTGCAGCGTGCGTCCACATTGTACAGACACGCACACATGTTATGCACTATGCACTGCAGCGTGCGTCCACATTCTACAGACACGCACACATGTTATGCACTATGCACTGCAGCGTGCGTCCACATTGTACAGAAAAGCGCACGTTATGCACTATGCACTGCAGTGTGCGTCCACATTGTACAGACCCGCGCACATGTTATGTACTATGCATTGCAGCGTGCGTCCACATTGTACAGACCCGCGCACATGTTATGTACTATGCATTGCAGCGTGCGTCCACATTGTACAGACATGCGCACATGTTATGTACTATGCATTGCAGCGTGCGTCCACATTGTACAGACATGCGCACATGTTATGTACTATGCACTGCTGCGTGCGTCCACATTGTACAGACACGCACACATGTTATGCACTATGCACTGCAGCGCGCGTCCACATTGTACAGACACGCGCACATGTTATGCTCTATGCACTGCAGCGTGCGTCCACATTGTACAGACACGCACACATGTTATGCACTATGCACTGCAGCGTGCGTCCACATTGTACAGACACGCACACATGTTATGCACTATGCACTGCAGCGCGCGTCCACATTGTACAGACACGCGCACATGTTATGCTCTATGCACTGCAGCGTGCGTCCACATTGTACAGACACGCACACATGTTATGTACTATGCACTGTAGCGTGCGTCCACATTGTACAGACGCGCACATGTTATGTTCTATGCACTGTAGCATGCGTCCACATTGTACAGACGCGCACATGTTATGTTCTATGCACTGTAGCGTGCGTCCACATTGTACAGACACGCACACATGTTATGTACTATGCATTGTAGCGCGGTGTGATGTGAAGCAACCCTGAAACACAATTAAATGTATTTTTAACTGCAAGCAGTGTAAACGGTTTTATTTCAGAGAATAGGTGCAGGAACTCCCCACCTTTTTAGTCACCCCTCGTCTTCGCCCCCTACCCACCTCCAAGCACCATCCCTTGGTTCCATCCCCTACACACCTCCCAGTACAGCCCCTTTAAAGAGTATGGAAGCAAATATCATTTTTTTGGGGCTAATTTGTATGTAATGTGTTAATGATAACAAGAAGAGCAGTAAAATACAGTAGATCCCCTGCAGTCAGAAACAATGAATCCCCACACAACAATAGACCTCCCCAGCAACAATGGAGCCCCCCACAACAAAATACCACCCCAGTAACTATAGACCCCAGCAGCAACAACAGATTTCCCAGCAGCCAGAATCAATAGGCCCTCCAGCAGCCAACAACAATAGATTCCTCCCTCAACAGGAGATCCCTCCCAGCAACAATTGACCGTCCCAGCAACAATAGACCCCCATGCAAAAATAGATTCCCACTGGTGACAATAGATCCCTCAGCAGCCAGCATCAAGAGACCCTCCAGCACACCCCAGCACCTCTTGCTATTACATACATTTAATGCTGGAGGTGCCAGAAACTGCGTTCCCCCACGTTCCCGCTGTAAAACAAAGTCCTGAGTGTAAGTATTTGAATATGACCTTGTAACAACCTTCTGTACACCTTGTACAGCAGAAGTACAAAGAGACAATCAGTTCATCTACTGATAAGAAGTATGCTGATAGGAGGAGAAAGCAGAGGGACAGAGAGATGAGCTCATCGCTGTGTCTCTTCTTCTTTCACTGTCCAGCCACAGGGTAGGGGCAGGTACAGCACAACTTGGGCTCAGAGGAAGTGGGTTAAGTGATGTCGGCGACCAGACTGAGGACATCTAGCAAGAAAAAAGTACTGCAGGGGCAATCTTTGGCTTGAAATTGAATATTGCAGAAAGAGCTGGGTTTATTTTATCTTTTGATGGGCTATTTATATTTATCTCTAATTTTTTGGCTGGATTTCAGGTTTGAATTTTTTTGTTTTTTTCATACAGCATCCTGTCCGAGGAAGAATAAACAAGGTATAAAGGCTTGAATTCAGCAAATAGAGGTTTTTTATCTGCATGGAAAGGAGATGAATCTATAAGTAATGAAGCTCTTTAACAGCTAAAATATGCGTATTGATTAATGTAGGTTTGTTGTGTTACATGTAATTGATTTTGAGTTTTATGTTTTTCACATGAAAAGCAAGGGGTTAATATCTTCATTGATTGCATCGCAGTGAAACTCCTCCCCCATTCAATATATTGGCTCCTATACGTCTCCTGGTGATATTGATAATGCTTGAAGCATAATGTGGATCAACATACCGAAAGAGCAGAGGCAAAGCGAAGAAGCTGGCCCGGCAGTAAAACACTGTCTCTGATAATTGTGGGGTTAACATTTTGAATGATTGGGCTGACATCGTTGTTTTCTGCATTAAAAATACCTGTCATCAGTATAATGTCTATCCATAACCAAGGTTTCATCTTTCATTTGGAGAAAGGGATCTGGATGCTCATCTTTTCTTCCTGTTTTCTTTTCTAAGCTTTTCATAAAACAATCCCAGTGTAGTATGTATATGGAAAAAGAATGAAATCATTTCAAATGTCATTTAAATGTTTTTTTTAATCTGCAGCTCTTAATATAGTAATAATATCTGATGTTCCTGCTATGAAGGTCCTGCCTCGATACATTTGAACATTTTTGGCTGTTTTCGGAAAATATAGCAGTCTGCAGACTGAAAGGCACATTTAAATAAAACTGAATTACTTAAAGCCAGTTTTGAAAACAAAGTTTTCCTTAAGGGCCAGTTCACACTACATGCATTTCAGTTGCTTTTTTTCTGAATCCAAAACACACACAAAGTAGGTTATATGGTTGTCAATGTCATAGTTCACATCAGTGCTTACAGTTCCATTGCGATCTGGTTGCAGAAAATAAAGTAGCGGTAAAATGAATTAAAAAATGCACCAGAACGCACTGGAACACACCAAAAATGCACTGAAATGCAAATGTCCCTATTCAAATTGAAGAAAAAGAACGTGCCAAAAACATCAAAACTGTGCATGTAAAAACACATCCGGAACGCATCAGGAGTGCATTTCCATAGTGTGAACTGGCCTTTAATGTGACAGTACACTTAAGGGACCATGTGAGAGGTTCTGAGGTCATTTAGAATTCAGTAATTTTTTACCCCCTTCATGACCAGACCATTTTTTGTTATTTAGTACTGCGTTACTTTAAAGTGTTACTAAACCCCGGACCCTGCAATCACTATATCTGGTCTCCCCGGACCCTGCATTCACTATATCTGGTCTCCCGGGACCCTGCATTCACTATATCTGGTCTCCCCGGACCCTGCAATCACTATATCTGGTCTCCCCGGACCCTGCATTCACTATATCTGGTCTCCCGGGACCCTGCAATCACTATATCTGGTCTCCCCGGACCCTGCATTCACTATATCTGGTCTCCCCGGACCCTGCATTCACTATATCTGGTCTGCCAGGACCCTGCAATCACTATATCTGGTCTCCCCGGACCCTGCATTCACTATATCTGGTCTCCCAGGACCCTGCAATCACTATATCTGGTCTCCCCGGACCCTGCATTCACTGTATCTGGTCTCCCAGGACCCTGCATTCACTATATCTGGTCTCCCCGGACCCTGCATTCACTATATCTGGTCTCCCCGGACCCTGCATTCTCTATATCTGGTCTCCCCGGACCCTGCATTCACTATATCTGGTCTCCCAGGACCCTGCATTCACTATATCTGGTCTCCCACAGTACACAGAACATGGAAGTGTAATTATTTTAGTAAATATAAACTGCTAAATAACTTTTCTCGTCAGCAGTTAGAGCAATCTTGTGACGTCTATCAGTGTTCAGCAGAGCACTGGTTAAAACGTGTAGGAGGAGTTTTCTGTCTGCACTAGGAGGATGCAGAACCCCTGACCTCTGTCTGGCCAGCGCTGATTGGTCCTGTGCTGATCACATGCACTCTCCCAAAAGAAAACCCCCCTCTCTAACAATACACACCAAACTGAGCATGTGCAGAGTGACTCCACATGATATGGCTTATCAGGAGATAAGAGGGGGGCACTGGAAGAAGGGGAGGATCACAGAAGTCAGGATCAAGTAGCTTTTTTACACAATGCAGAGGCTTAACCCCTGAGGTTCCACAGCGATTATAACAAGCATGCTTTACTGCATATACAGACCGATTTTACTGTTGTGGGTTTAGTAACACTTTAACTGGTAATTGCGCGGTCATGCAACACTACACCTAAATTAAATTTATATAATTTTTTTTCACACAAATAGAGCTTTGTTTAGGTCAAAATGTATTCTGCCACATGTCTTTGGTAAAAAAGATCCCAATCAGTGTTATTGATTGGTTTGTGTGAAAGTTATAGTGTCTACAAACTATGGTATATATACTGGAACTTTTATTTTATATTTTGTTCTACTTGTAATGGCGTTGATTAGCAATTTATAGTGGGACTGTGTGCAGCGGGCAATCTGACACTAATTAACACTGGGTAAGAACTGACACTAACATCACCAGTGACACTAATACAGTGATCGGTGATAATACTATACACTGTACTCATGACACTATCTTGGAAGGGGTTAATATCTTGGGGTAATCAAGGGGTGAAGTGTGTGCCTGACAAGTGTTAATGTATGTATTATGTGCTTATTTTTATTAAAAATCCATTTGTCCCTTCTCCCATGAATCATTGGCCAGGACCTGTTGACAAAATCCTGCCTGTGTCTAGTCACAGGAGGTGCCGGTGCAAGTACTCCGCTGTGCCCATAGGAGCCAATCTGGGCAGGCAGTCCTAAAGTGGATATGTGACCTCTATTTGACTTCCTTTTGATCTGCATTTGACCTGCTTCAAGGAGTTCTACTTTCTGATAGACGTTTATGGGAATTCAAAACCCATCTCCTGTGACCAAAGACATCAACACAGGCCCCTAAGGTGATATTTCTGCACTCCGGTAGGCTGATTCACCGTAAGGGTCCTTGTTTCAGTTAGGGATCTGAGTATTGTTCAATGCAAAAGCACACTTCTCCACTGACCACCACCAGGACATTTCACCCACCCTATTTAAGTGTACCACAGGGCAGAAGGCAGGCTCAGAAAAATCCCAGGAAACCAACATCCCAACCTTAACTCTTTCCCAGCCTGGCAGACCAACTATTTCAACTATATACAACAATTCTCTTGTAGGCACCTGCTGACATACTTCTCTATTGACTGCCACAAATGTAAAGGGGAACACTCTCTACTGACTATTAATTATACATAGGATGTAGTGCAAAAACTCAATCCAGATACACGCAAAAATAAATAAAATAAATATTTAATAAATAAAATAAAAATTCTTCTGATAATAGTGTCTCTAGTCTATCGCCAAACACAATAGTGTATCATGTCTTCTATAATTAGTTTAATATTAATGTTTTCTAATATTTATTCTCTTCTGACTGCCACCAATGTAAAAGGCCACTTCTCCACTGACTACCACCAATGTAACAATACACCTTTCCACTGACTGCCACCAATGTAAAAGGCCACTTCTCCACTGACTACCACCAATGTAACAATACACTTTTCCATTGATTGCCACCAAGGTAACAATACACTTTTCCACTGACTGCCACCAATGTAATGGGTCAAAGAGAGCCCCAAATGAAAATCCAAAACCTTTCTTGCTCAATTGGAAAGACATCCAATGTGTTTTGGGGGAACCATATAGAACCCCTTTTATTAGGGTGGAATAAAATGGTGGAATGTGAAATGGACTCAAAAATACTCCTAAGCAGATTGTTCTGCAGGCAGAGGATGTCATAGACAGCAGTTAGTACTGGTGTGCACAGTGAAAGTGGCGTGCGAACAAGACTTTTAAGAAGACACTGACTAAGAACAATATGCAGATTAGCAAATTAGAGTGCAGTCAGAATTCCTTATCTGCATACTTGTGGCTTGCTGTCTCCAAATGTTTTGAAGACATTGTATCACCTTGCAGCCAGCCAACTGCCATTTTTTAGAACATGAGATCAGCAGTGGGAGCCTCCATAATTTGTCATTATCGGTTCCCTTTAATGTTGATTTTCCTGGACCACATCCTAGTAGGGTGCATATTGCTTTTGACTGAGTATTTCTAGTAGTCACGCTTATTGATCACCTGGGGAGAGTTATGTGGCTTGGATCAAAGGTCTATGATAAAGCAAGTTAATCTTCATCAATATGTACTTTCTCAGATGATGGCTAGTTTTCATTATGTGTGATGTGCTGCAGTGTTACATATCCCCTTCTATCCATTATAGATAATGCTGTGTGACCTTTCCTCAGCCTAGTATGTAGGATATATTTTGTGTCCTGTTCATATTTCTACAAGAGATAAGGCAGGAACAGAATCTCTGGTAAATGCTTGTGACATTGCCTACATCAATAGGATCCAAGACAAATAGGAAATGTGGTGCTTAGACTCAATATACAGTATCTCACAGAAGTGAGTCCACCCCTCACAATTTTGTAAATATTTTATTATATCTTTTCATGTGACAACACTGAAGAAATGACACTTTGCTACAATGTAAAGTAGTGAGTGTACAGCTTGTATAACAGTGTGAATTTGCTGTCCCTTCAAAATAACTCAACACACAGCCATTAATGTCTAAACTGCTGGCAACAAAAGTGAGTACACCCCTAAGTGAAAATGTCCAAATTAGGCCCAATTAGCCATTATCCACCAGCTCTGTGATGTCGTCATGGAGGAGTGGAAGAGGACTCCAGTGGCAACTTGTGAAGCTCCGGTGAACTCCATGTCCAAGAGGGTTAAGGCAGTGCTGGAAAATAATGGTGGCCACACAAAATATTGACACTTTGGGCCCAATTTGGACATTTTTATTTAGGGATGTACTCACTTTTGTTGCCAGCGGTTTAGACATGAATGGCTATGTGTTGAGTTATTTTGAGGGGACAGCAAATTTACACTGTTATACAAGCTGTACACTCACTACGTCACATTGTAACAAAGTGTCATTTCTTCAGTGTTGTCACATAAAAAGATAGAAAACAATATTTACAAAAATGTGAGGGGTGTACTCACTTCTGTGAGATACTGTTTATTGCATTGTAAACTTACAGCCTCTGATGCTGCTGTTTACTTGTATTCCACAGCCTGTAGAAGTACACTTAGGTTGGATCATACTTTGAACACTCCTAGACCATCTGTGTAGTGCTGCTTATAACCCTTCAGCAGCTCTGTAGAGTTTCTTTTTTTGTGAACAGATCATCTGAATGCTTGATGTCTGTGACTAACATTAATATCACACTTGTAGGCTCAGGATCATATACATAGAGGTCAGATCAACACCAAACCTATTGCCAGGGTCAGGGTCAGGCTTATAGACCAGTAGCTATAGTAGTAGAGGGGCTCCCAATGACCAGTTGGATATGGGTTCACCTGAGGTGCGGATTCCAAGCACTAACTGGTGTTCACCAGAGCTCATGATGGTAGAGATGGGTTTTGCGGAGTATTAGTACCAAGTTGCGGTCCTTAGGATCGTTCCACCAGGAGTTGAGCAAAGAGGTTCAGTAAATTCATGTCCGTGAAAAGGGCTGGATTGAGTAAATATCTTGTTGTGTCTTTGGATATCTCTACTTTGAATCTCACTCTCAGTCGGTTTGTTGATCAGTTCTCAGTCTTTAATTCTAATTTTATTTTTTCTTATGAGGTTTATGACTCCAGTGCCACTAACCATTTGCTATGCTGCCTCCTTCTTCCCTAATTACTGCCAGCTACGATGATTGACATCCCTTCCTAATTACTGCTTTATAGACACACATAATCACAGTTATTTCACACTGGAACATATAATCATGATTACTGTACTTTCTCCTTTACCTATCCATTCTTCAATCTGCATCAATGTTCTCAGCACTTCTGTGTGTGTGTGTGTTTTTTAATATATTATTTCCCATTCTGTTTCCAAACCAGCAGATGTTTTGCTGGCACTGATCTTCCTTCGCCTAAAGGGCTGGAAACATTCATTATGCCGTATCTGTCCAATATGAAACAAACACTCTGCATAGCGCTATGGCTTCAGTCATTGATAGGAGACTCTCTGCAGGATTTCCTGTGTAATGCTGAATTCTGTTTGAGGCCGCCAGTATAACATATGGGGAAATTTACAAAATTGGGCACCAAGGTAATTGGACACCCATCCATTGCAAATCCTACCGTGATATTTTTATCAAGGGAATTCTAAACATACTGTATATTTGCTTTAATACCAGGATCCATAGAAAGCATTCTTGTATACATTTATATATAAGATATTTACAGATGCCTTTGCAACCTCCTTTCACTTCTATCTCCTGAAGCTCTACAGAATCTATATCTTACACACCTTTGTTGTTTACTGAAAGTGTTATCTGTACATAAGTCATAGAGTTCCGCAGAATAAATGCAAGCAATCCAAAACATGGAAGAAAGTTGGCTTTGTGTTAATGTGTACATTACACTTTTTTTGCTTATTCTTTATTTTTTCTTTTTGTCTTTATTAAGTATTGCACATTTGCCAAAAGTCATCAGAAGAAATGAGCAAACAGATCTGTCAAGCTTGTGATGCAACCCGTCCGATTTGGAGGTGGAGGTTTTTGAATAAGCTTTGATCCATCATTGATCCACAGAGTTTGTGAATATTTAATAAAAATATGACGTGCAATCCTTTGCACATAGATGTCAGGCTGGAAGATCAAGCATACAGGCTGCTATGATGACTGTGAACCTGCTAAGCCCACAAACGGTGGTTCCAGTTTGATTCCAGATGATTCCAGGTGATTCCAGAAGGTGATTCTTGGAGTAAGGCAGGATAAAATTATTAAAGAATGAATAAACGTTTTAAGTTTAAGTTTCCCTTTTTTTATGTTTAGAAAAAAAAAAGCAACAAAAAATGAACAAATGCATATAAAGCATTTTTTTTACATAGATAGTATATACTGTAAAAATAATACATTCTGTGAATATATTTTTAAAAAATGAGTTTTAAAGCGGAGCTCCACCCAAAAAGGGAAGCACCACTTTAAAAACTGTTCTCCCGCTGCCCATTAAGGATTGGCAGCTTTGGGGGGTGGGGGGGCTGCGGGTACCCGAATTTGACAGGTACCCACTCCAATCGCCTAGGCGATCGGAAGTGGAAGGTGTCCTCCCTTCCTCCCTCACGAAGACTACAGGACCATTTATGAAGCGCAGCGCTACTTGCACATGTGCAGTGGGTACCCGGCTGTGAAGCTGCAAGCTGTCACAGCCGGGTGCCCACACTGAAGAATCTGGCACCCAGGGAGAGAAGACGGCTGGTAAAACGGGCTGCAGGGGACACACTGCGGGACCGAGGCACAGGTGAGTGCCTGTTTTTCAAAAGTCAGCAGCTACAGTTTTTGTAGCAGCTGACTTTTATTTTTTGACAGCGCGAGTGGAACTCCGCTTTCAGGTGTATTTGGGATTTAATGCAGTATTAAACCCAAAACCAAAAATGTAGTGTATTGCAGCTTACCAATCATTGGATATGGTTCCTGCATTAGTTTTCTTTTTTTTAATCCTTTTTTCCCCTTTGTTTTCACTTGGTGATCCTACCCTCAACCCCCACAGTGGTAATCTTCAGGGGTAAATATAATTGGGTTGACCTGTCCCAGGGCTCTTACTAAGAGTATTATACTTGAAACCTTGTGCTGTGCTATAAAGTGCTAACCATCAATCAATCATGTGCATTTAAATACAAAGCATATGCAATCAAATGATGAAATGAAAGTGCAATACTGCACGAGTATGCTATACTAAAGTGCTTACACTTGCTATATTATCAGTGTGCAAAATTGCTGTAACAATAAAATACATTAAATAAATGTGCAATAGAGCAACTCAATATAGTTTGTCCATTAGATATTCCAATCCTCCTCAGTGCTTTGCAGCATTTCAAAATGAATCATTAGTTCATCCGCTATAAAAATGCTTGTAGTGTTGTTAAAAGGTGCTCTTTTCAATGCTTCAAACATTCATGTTCCCATGCTCACCTCCACCTTCCACCCTTAGTAAGTGCCACTCACCAGATTTGATGTGACTCTTTATACTGTAGCTGTAAGAAGGTCAATAAGTATTTTGTATTGTTTCCTTTGGTTGCCTTTTCTCTTCCTCTGGTCCACTTCTCCCCTCTTCCTCTGGTCCACTTATCCCCTCTTCCTCTGGTCCACTTCTCCCCTCTTCCTCTGGTCCACTTCTCCCCTCTTCCTCTGGTCCACTTCTCCCCTCTTCCTCTGGTTCACTTCTCCCCTCTTCCTCTGGTTCACTTCTCCCCTCTTCCTCTGGTCCACTTCTCCCCTCTTCCTCTGTTTCACTTCTCCCCTCTTCCTCTGGTCCACTTCTCCCCTCTTCCTCTGGTTCACTTCTCCCCTCTTCCTCTGGTCCACTTCTCCCCTCTTCCTCTGGTCCACTTCTCCCCTCTTCCTCTGGTCCACTTCTCCCCTCTTCCTCTGGTCCACTTCTCCCCTCTTCCTCTGGTTCACTTCTCCCCTCTTCCTCTGGTCCACTTCTCCCCTCTTCCTCTGTTTCACTTCTCCCCTCTTCCTCTGGTCCACTTCTCCCCTCTTCCTCTGGTCCATGTCTCCCCTCTTCCTCTGGTCCACTTCTCCCCTCTTCCTCTGGTCCACTTCTCCCCTCTTCCTCTGGTCCACTTCTCCCCTCTCTCTCTGGTCTACTACTCCCCTCTTCCTCTGGTCCACTTCTCCCCTCTTCCTCTGGTCCACTTCTCCCCTCTTCCTCTGGTCCACTTCTCCCCTCTTCCTCTGGTCCACTTCTCCCCTCTCTCTCTGGTCTACTACTCCCCTCTTCCTCTGGTCCACTTCTCCCCTCTTCCTCTGGTCCACTTCTCCCCTCTTCCTCTGTTTCACTTCTCCCCTCTTCCTCTGGTCCACTTCTCCCCTCTTCCTCTGGTTAACTTCTCCCCTCTTCCTCTGGTCCACTTCTCCCCTCTTCCTCTGGTTAACTTCTCCCCTCTTCCTCTGGTCCACTTCTCCCCTCTTCCTCTGGTCCACTTCTCCCCTCTTCCTCTGGTCCACTTCTCCCCTCTTCCTCTGGTTCACTTCTCCCCTCTTCCTCTGGTCCACTTCTCCCCTCTTCCTCTGTTTCACTTCTCCCCTCTTCCTCTGGTCCACTTCTCCCCTCTTCCTCTGTTTCACTTCTCCCCTCTTCCTCTGGTCCACTTCTCCCCTCTTCCTCTGGTCCACGTCTCCCCTCTTCCTCTGGTCCACTTCTCCCCTCTTCCTCTGGTCCACTTATCCCCTCTTCCTCTGGTCCACTTCTCCCCTCTCTCTCTGGTCTACTACTCCCCTCTTCCTCTGGTCCACTTCTCCCCTCTTCCTCTGGTCCACTTCTCCCCTCTTCCTCTGTTTCACTTCTCCCCTCTTCCTCTGGTCCACTTCTCCCCTCTTCCTCTGGTCCACTTCTCCCCTCTTCCTCTGGTTAACTTCTCCCCTCTTCCTCTGGTTAACTTCTCCCCTCTTCCTCTGGTCCACTTCTCCCCTCTTCCTCTGGTCCACTTCTCCCCTCTTCCTCTGGTTCACTTCTCCCCTCTTCCTCTGGTCCACTTCTCCCCTCTTCCTCTGGTCCACTTCTCCCCTCTTCCTCTGGTCCACTTCTCCCCTCTCCCTCTGGTCTACTTCTCCCCTCTTCCTCTGGTCCACTTCTCCCCTCTTCCTCTGGTCCACTTCTCCCAGGTAGCTCCACCACATAAAAGAGGGGACTCAAAATAGTGTTGTACTGTTTGCTTTATATTGAGTAAAAACCATTTAAACTTCAGTGCATCAGTAAGACCTACAGTCTATAGGATATAAAACTAACTGGCAAAATGGCTGCTTTCTTTGCTGTGACTGGAAATGCGTCACCGGAAGTGACATAGCTGGAAGTTATGAGTGTACGAGACTCCGCCCAACATGTTTTGTCCATTATGATGTCGTTAGGAATCCCCTGAGTGTGTTGGAGTGCCATCTGCCAGGGCAGCGGAAAATCAGAAGTACCACTGATTCTTCTCTCCCGTAGAAAAGATGAGCTATTAACCCTTGCAGTGCAGAAGCAGCCCCACTGCAGGGGATAATTTTAAATTGTCCTGGACATGGGCTTTAAAGATTTGATAAGGTTTTGTGCAGTAAAACACTTTTGATAGATAAATAATACCTCTTTATAAAGATCTATACCTCAGGCCAAAAAGATGGGCAACTGAGGAAGAAAGAGGGACAGAGGGATTTGGTTCCAAATGACAGTTGGAAGCTATGCAGTAGGCCTATACTTGCA